>NC_058523.1:131685688-132053188 GCF_904849725.1 Hordeum vulgare subsp. vulgare
TGAGGACATGGCCCCGAAGAAAATGATGACGAATCTGGATGTGCTTGGTCTTCGAGTGCTGTACTGGATTATATGCAATCTTGATAGCACTCTCATTGTCACAGTAGAGAGGCACATTCTTCATGTTGATGCCGTAGTCCTTGAGGGTTTGCTTCATCCATAGTAATTGAGCACAGCAAGAACCAGCAGCAATGTACTCAGCTTCGGCAGTGGAGAGTGATACGCAGTTCTGCTTCTTTGAGGACCAGCAAACTAGTGATCTTCCGAGGAAATGGCATGTGCCAGATGTTGACTTGCGACCCACACGGTCACCAGCATAGTCTGAATTAGAATACCCTACCAGATGAAGATTGGAGCCCTTGGGATACCATAACCCTAGTGTTGGTGTGTGAGCTAAGTATCGAAGAATATGTTTCACAGCCTTATGGTGTGATTCCTTCGGTTTTGCTTGAAAACGTGCACACATGCAAACACTAAGCATTATATCTGGCCTAGATGCACATAGATACAATAAGGAGCCAATCATAGAACGGTATACCTGCTGATCGAAGTCTTTACCATTTTCATCAGTGCCGAGGTGGCCGTTGGTAGGCATCGGAGTCTTGGCACCTTTGCATTCGTGCATGTCGAATTTCCTCAGAACATCCTTGAGGTATTTCTCCTGTGATACGAAGATTCCATTGCTTTGTTGACGAATTTGAAGACCTAAGAAGAATTTCAGCTCCCCCATCATGGACATCTGATATTCTTCACTCATCATGTAGGCAAATTCATCACTGTATCTTTTGTCAGTACAACCAAATATGATATCATCAACATATATTTGACATACAAACACCTCATTATCATAGGATTTTGTGAAAAGAGTTGGATCGAGTGAACCAAGTTTGAAGCCTTTCTTCATGAGGAATTCCTTCAATGTATCATACCATGCCCGAGGGGCTTGCTTGAGGCCATACAGAGCTTTTTTGAGTCTGAAGACTTTGTCTGGATTCTTTGGATCCTCAAAACCTGGGGGCTGAGCAACATATACTTCTTCCTCAAGCTTACCATTGAGGAATGCACTTTCCACATCCATTTGATATAAGGTGATGTTATGATGATTAGCATAAGCAAGTAGAATTCGAATAGCTTCAAGTCTAGCAACAGGTGCAAAAGTTTCATTGAAATCTATTCCTTCAACCTGGGTGTAGCCTTGGGCTACAAGTCGTGCCTTGTTCCTCACCACTTGACCGTCCTCGTCTTGCTTGTTTCGGAAAATCCACTTGGTGCCGATGATGTTATGCTTGCGAGGATCTGGTTGTTTGACGAGCTCCCATACGTCATTCAGCTTGAATTGAAGAAGTTCGTCTTGCATGGCTTGGATCCACTCCGGTTCCAGAAAAGCCTCAGCTACTTTTGAGGGTTCTGTGATTGATACAAAGGAAAAATTCCCACAAAAGTTAACTAAGTGTGAAGCTTTTGAGCGAGTGAGAGGACATGGCGCGTTAATGTCGTTGAGGATTTTGTCAAGTTCTACTTCATTTGCAATCCTCGGATGAGCTGGTTGAGGATTTTGTCTGGGCTGAGGAAGTGGTGTTGTTGCAAATTCCTCAGGAGCATCTTCTTGGTTTTCATCAGTGATGGGGATCATTTCTTCACCAATTTCCTCAATGGGGACAATGTCTTCAGTAGGCTTAAGCTTTATTGCTTCCTCAGGAGACAACTTATCTAGATCAGAAGGCAATTGCTCTCTTTGCGAGCCATTAGTTTCATCAAACCGCACATCTACAGTCTCAACAACTTTGTTGTGATAGTTGTTGAAGACTCTATAGGTGTGCGAGTCCTTTCCATAACCGAGCATAAAACCTTCATGTGCCTTAGATGCAAATTTTGAGCTATGATGAGGATCTCTAATCCAGCATTTTGCACCGAAGACTTTGAAATAACTTACATTGGGTTTCTTGTCAGTGAGGAGTTCATATGAGGTTTTCTTGAGGAATTTGTGAAGATATACCCTGTTGATGATATGACATGCAGTGTTGATTGCTTCAGGCCAGAAGCGACGAGGAGTCTGATATTCTTCAAGCATAGTTCTTGCCATTTCAACCAGAGTCATGTTCTTTCTTTCGACAACACCATTCTGCTGAGGAGTATAAGGAGCAGACAATTCGTGAGTAATACCAAGTTCATCAAGATAATCATCAAGACCGGTGTTTTTGAACTCGGTTCCATTATCACTCCTGATATGTTTGATCTTGATGCCGAAGTTCGTTGAGGCCCTTGAAGAAAATCGTTTGAAGATTTCCTGCACTTCAGTTTTATACACTATAATATGCACCCAAGTGTATCTGGAATAATCATCAACTATGACAAAGCCATATAGAGATGTTGCCTTGGTTAGTGTGGCATAGTGAGTAGGTCCAAATAAATCCATATGAAGCAATTCGAATGGACGTGTAGTGGTCATGATGGTTTTGGAGGGATGCTTGGATCTGGTCATTTTCCCAGATTCACAAGCACCGCAGAGATGATCCTTGAGGAATTTGACTGATTCGATGCCAATGACATGCTTCTTCTTTGCAAGTGTGTGCAAATTCCTCATGCCTGCATGACCTAGTCTTCGGTGCCACAGCCATCCTTCTGAGGTTTTTGCTAGTAAGCAAGTGGCTGGTTGAGGACCTGTAGAGAAGTCAACAATGTACAAATCCCCTCTTCTTACACCTTCGAAGACTTTGGATCTGTCAGATTCCATGATGACTACACATCTATATCTACCAAAGATAACAATCATATCAAGATCACAAAGCATCGAGACTAACATGAGGTTAAAACCAAGGGATTCAACAAGCATCACTTTGTCCATATGCCTATCCTTGGAAATAGCTACTTTGCCAAGTCCCAATACCTTGCTTTTACCTTTATCAGCATATGTGATTTGCTTCAGAGGTGATGGAGTTAGTGGCATATTCATGAGTAGGCTTTTATCACCAGCCATGTGATGTGTGCAGCCACTATCGAGAACCCACTCAGTATTTTTGGGTTTGTCATCCTGCAGATGAATTAGTACAGCTTACCATCTCATATGCTTCAGATTTGAAGAATATGATACTAATTTCATCAGTTCAGTGATTTCATCATAACAGAAATGTAAGGACGTGTGAAATATTTCTATTTCATCATTAGCTTGCGTCCTATCAAGCATTTCCTCAGGTCTCCAGCAAATTCTTCAAATGATGATTTTCATCTGGAGACCTCACCTGCAGAAGTGATTAGTTTGATTTCTTCACCACCCACATCTGAAGGGGTGGCAAAGCGTTCATCATCCTGCGAGCACCATATGAGAAAGGTGGCATTGAAGCTAATGCACTTCTCTTAACAGTAAGGGGGTTAAAGTACTCATATGAGTATGCAGAGAACTGGTTTGAGGATTTATGAACATAATGATTTGAGGAGTAGCACTCATAATCATATTCCTTGTAGTTTCCCTGCATGTTAGACGCATAAGCACGGGTACGAGCATAGTTTTGACCAGTTGAGGATTTTGATCTTCTTGAAGACTTTGGTCCTCCTGAGGAATTGGATCTGGGGTTCAAGTTCTTCAGAGGTGGTGTCATGAGGACATTCACTTGAAGATTTTCAAGACAACTTTTGGGAACCCAGATTTTCCTCAGAGGAGGGCCATTCCTGCAGTTAGTTCCAACATATCGAGCAAATACTTCACCAGATTGATTTTTGAACAGTTTATAGTTGGAATCAAATGACTCATCCGAGGAAAAGCATAATTCACATGAGAAGCTAGTTAGATTAGATGGATCAAAAGGAGGCCCAGTAGCAGCAACCCATGAGGTTTTGGGATACTGCTCAGGTTTCCAATAAGATCCATCAGCATTTAGTTTCCTCTCAAAGGCGATTCCTTCTTTCCTCGGGTTCCTGTTCAAGATCTGCTTTTTGAGCACATCACAAAGGATTTGGTGTCCTTTGAGACTTTTGTACATGCCTGTCACGTACAATTCCTTCAACCCTGCATTTTCATGAGTAACATTTGTCTTTTCCTCAAGTGAGGAAATAGACACAACAGGTGTAGTTGAAGAATTTGTAGCATTTGATGATTCTGGTGAAGAATTAGCAGTTTCACGTTCAATGCATTTAAGACACGGAGGAATAAATTCAACTTGACTAGCGTTGATCTGTTGAGCTAGTAATGAATCATTTTCCATACGAAGATTATCATGAGACATCCTCGGCTTCTCAAGATCAAGCTTTCTTTGAAGGAATTCGTAGGAAAGCTTCTCATGATTAGTGAGAAGTGTATCATGACTATCCTGAAGATTATCAAATCTAGACTGAAGATTTTTCATGTCATCAGCGAGGATTTGATTAAGATTCATTTCATCATTCAACAGATCATCACTTTTGTCTAGCAGTTTTTGAAGCTTTTCCAGAGCAGTTTGTTGTTTAGTGGCAATGATGGCAAGTTTACTGTAACTGGGTTTTTTGTAATCATCATGTTCACAGTCACTTGAATCAGAGGAGGAGGCATTATTTGATACCTTTGAACCTTTTGCCATGAAGCAATAGGTTGGAGCAAAGTCATCAGCATTATCATCAGTATGGATGGTGCACTCATTTTCTTCAAGATTGAAGATTGACTTGCTGACGAAATTTGTTGCTAGTGCAAGACTAGCCTGTCCGGATTTTGAGTCTTCTCCAGAGCCTTCTTCTTCATCACATTCCTCAGATTCTGCCTCAGAATCCATTTCCTTGCCAATAAGTGCCCGAGCCTTTCTGAAGCTAGTCTTCTTGTGTGAGGAGGACTTTGAAGATGAGGATTTTGAAGATTTCTTCTTCTTCTTTGAGTCATCAGAACTGTCATCCTTGTATTTCTTCTTCTTTGATTCCTTTCCCCAACGGGGACAATCAGCAATGTAATGACCTGATTTCTTGCACTTGTGACAGGTCCGTTTCTTGTAGTCCTCAGATGCAGATTCTGATTTCCTCATGTCTCTTCTTGATGATATACCGAACTGGCCTCGTCGTGTAAATCTTTGGAATTTCCTCACAAGAATTGCAAGTTCCTGACCAAATTCTTCAGGGTCACAACTGTTGTCATCTGTGTCTTCTTCTTCAGATGAGGAAATTGCTCTTGCCTTCAGTGCACGTGGTCTGGAATAGCTTTGTCCATATAGATCTCTCTTTTCTTCTAGCTGGAATTCATGAGTATTCAGCCTTTCGAGGATATTAGCTGGATCTAGCATCTTGTAGTCTGGTCTTTCTTGAATCATCAGAACTAGATTGTCAAATGAAGAATCTAAGGATCTCAGCAGTTTCTTCACAACTTCGTGATTAGTGATGTCTCGAGCTCCCAGTGCTTGCAGTTCATTTGATATGTCAGTGAGGCGATCAAAGGTGTCTTGGCAGCTTTCATTGTCATGTCTCTTGAAGCGATTGAAGAGATTGCGAAGAATATCAACAAGAGAGTCACGTTGGGTTGATACTCCTTCATTTACCTTGCACAGTCTCTCCCAGATCAGTGTTGTAGAGCCCAAGGCACTTACTCTTCCAAACTGGCCAGGACTCAGATGACCATAGATGATGTTCTTCGCTTGAGAATCGAGTTGCTTGAATTTCTTCACATCAGCCGCAGTGACACTGGCAGAGATGATGGGGACACCATTTTCCACAATATACCAGAGATCATTGTCTATAGCTTGTAGATGCATTTGCATTTTGTTCTTCCAGAAGGGAAAGTTCTTTCCCTCGTAGGTAGGACATGCTGCAGTCACCTTAAACATGCCTGCAGTCGACATAACTAAAACTCCAGGTGGTTAAACCAAAATCACACAGAACAAGGGAGTACCTTGCTCTGATACCAATTGAAAGTGCGTTATATCGACTAGAGGGGGGGTGAATAGGAGATTTTTAGAATTTCATCACTGACGAAATTCCTTTTGAGGAAAATCCTCACTGATGACTAACTTACAGCGGAAACAGTTAAGGATCAGACGTGCAAACGTTCACAACAGCAGTATTACAGAGTGAAGGTTGTGAAAACGGATTGCATAGTAAGCAGGCACGCAGAATACAGATGATGATTAACTTAAGTGAAGAATTTGGGGTTGAGGAAATTCAGAGAAAGTCTTCAACAAATTCTTCAAACAGTCACAGTGAATGTCATCAACACATAATACAGAGAATGTAAAGAGTTGAGGAATTAGAACCTGATTCTTGGTGAAGACTGTTGTTGATGACCCAGTTCCAACTGCTGTGACAGTTGTACATCTGGTTTGGAGCGGCTTGGTATTGAAACCAAAGGACACCCGGTCCCGGGACACACAGTCCCTACCGTATTCTCCTTGAACTAAGGACACACAGTCCTCGCCCAACACTCGTGGTAAGTCTTCAGGGCAGACTTCCAAACCCTCACAAACTTGGTCACCCGGCGATCCACAATTGACTGCTGGATTGCTCTAGACCATGACGCCTAACCGTCTGGAGGATGCACAGTCCTCAAAGGTAAAAGGCTTCAGTCCCACACAGGAACAACTTCTTCAGTGATGTTCAATCACTAGGTTTGGTTTGTGGTTTCGGTGGGTGTATTTCCTCACTGATGGTTTACTCTCGAAGGCTCTGAGGAATTTGGGTTGCTCTTATGACAAGTGTCAGTTTCTAACGGAGCAGCCAACCAGCTAGTGGTTGTGGAGGGTGGCTATTTATAGCCTGGGAGCATCCCGACATGATTTGACACTAATGCCCTTAAACAATATGACCGTTGGAGTGGATAAGACCAGTGACTTGGCGTGGCTATCGAAACGGTCGGGACCCTCAACTGTGAGAGTCCTCATGTCACTCATATTCCTCACTTGAGGCTTTTGGTAGGATTTGGCTTGGGTTGAGCATCATGAGGAAATTCATTCCATAGCGTTACTTTGACCCCCTTTAACAGTACGGTGTTCCTATTCATCAATTGCAAAGAAAGTAAAACAGAAAATGTAAATCTTCATGCTTCAATTTCTTCAAAATGATTTTCTTCAGGAACCAACGATCTTCTCGATATCAATATCTTCATGAGGAATATCAATTTCATCGCAGATTCCTCGTGATTCATTTCTTCAGCTTCAGACCAATTTCTTCAACTGAAGACATATATTTTTAGGGGTCGATATTCTTCAAATATCTCAAACTCCTCAATGACTTATAGATCCTGTGTACACTTATAAACACATTAGATACTTAACCTATAAGTCTTCAAACCACCAAAATCACTAAGGGGCACTAAATGCACTTACATAGTACCGCTGCCTGGCGGTAGTACCGCTGGATGCAGCGGTAGTACCGCTGGGGTCCTGGCGGTAGTACCGCTCCCCCTTGAGACAGCCCTAAAAATTTCCTAGCTGGTCGTGTTAGATTGGGATCCTAGCGGTAGTACCGCTACTACTAGCGGTAGTACCGCTACCCCTGGCGGTAGTACCGCTGGGGTCCTGGCGGTAGTACCGCTACCGTGGCGGTAGTACCGCTGCAAATGTCACAACGCGGCCTAGGATAAGAGAAGAACTTGGGCAAATGACAAGTAAGTAAAAACGAGATAGCACCTAGAAAAATGTACTGACTTGTCATTGTATATCATTTCTTCTATACAAAATAAAGGGGCGATGGCCGAGCCCACCTATGTTCGAGACATGGTATGACACCGCGAAGAATTATCCTTGGGTTCATGACCATATCTCGTCTTTGAAGCACAAGTGCCATTTGACAATGGCCAAAGTGAAAGACTAGATCGATTTATGCATAATGGAGGGAGGGAAAGTTCATTAAGAGAACAACACTCCCCCTATGTCCATGCCTACATCTAGACCAAGATGGAATGCAAAGTGAGGTGCAATATGCCTAGTTTCAATCCACATTACTTGAATCAATGATATTTAGCTCATGCCTTAACTCCCGGAACCTTGCTTCATCTAGAGGCTTAGTGAAAATATCTGCAAGTTGCTCTTCAGTGTGGATGAAGTGAACCTCAATATCACCTAGCTTGATATGTTCACGAATGAAGTGATGACGAATATCAATATGTTTGGTTTTGCTATGTTGCACTGGGTTGAGGGAAATCTTGATAGCGCTTTGATTGTCACATAGAAGAGGCACTTTGTCACAAGTGACACCATAATCCTTTAAAGTTTGCCTCATCCATAGCAATTGTGCACAACAACTTGCAGCTGCCACATACTCAGCTTCGGTGGATGATAAGGAGACGCAATTCTGCTTCTTTGATGACCAACTTACCAATGAGCGACCAAGGAATTGGCATCCTCCATACGTTGACTTCCTCTCCACACAATCTCCTGCCCAACCTGAGTCAGAATAGCCAACTAGATTGAAGTTTGCTCCTTTGGGATACCAGAGGCCAAAGTTTGGGGTATGAGCCAAATATTGAAAGATTCGCTTAACAGCCATGTAATGACTTTATTTTGGTGCGGATTGAAACCGTGCACATATCCCTACACTCAACATAATATCCGGTCTAGATGCACAAAGGTAAAGGAGGGATCCAATCATGGAGCGGTATACCTTTTGATCCACTGCTTTACCATTGGGATCACTGTCAAGCTTGCATCTTGTTGGCATGGGGAACTTGACCGGTTTGACATCTTCGAGCTCGAACCGTTTGAGCATGTCTTGAGTGTACTTGGCTTGTTTGATGAATGTCCCTTCTAGACCTTGTCTAATCTCGAACCCGAGGAAGAACTTCAACTCTCCCATCATGGACATCTCAAACTTCTCAGTCATTAGTGCAGCAAATTCTTCATTGAATGAAATGTTAGGAGAGCCAAAGATAATATCATCAACATATAGTTGGCATATGAACAAATCCCCTTTAACCCTCTTAGTAAAAAGAGTGGGATCTATCTTCCCAATTTCAAACCCACGATCTTGTAACAACTCAGTAAGATACTCATACCACGCGCGTGGGGCTTGTTTAAGGCCATAGAGTGCCTTATTAAGTTTGTACACATGATTGGGGAGCTTGGGATGTTCGAATCCCGAGGGTTGTTTGACATAGACCAACTCATTCAAAGGACCATTAAGAAAGGCACTTTTCACATCCATTTGTTGTAATTTGAAGTTATGATGAGAAGCAAATGCAAGCAACATGCGAATAGATTCTAGACGAGCAACAGGGGCAAAGGTTTCACCGTAGTCAATACCCTCGACTTGGGAGTAGCCTTGAGCCACCAATCTTGCCTTGTTTCGAATCACAATTCCATTGGCATCTTGCTTGTTCTTGAATATCCATTTGGTCCCGATGACATTATGTTCCTCCGTTGGCCGAGGCACTAAATCCCAGACTTGGTTGCGCTCGAAGTTCTTAAGTTCTTCGTGCATGGCCATAAGCCAATCCTCATCATCGAGCGCTTCCTGTACCTGTTGAGGTTCACAATACGAGACAAACGCGTGATGCTCACAATAATTCCAAAGCTGTTGACGGGTGGATACTCCCCTTTTTAAACTGCCAAGTACATTCTTCATAAGATGTGACTTGGCTCTCAGCTTGTTCGCATTCTTGGCTGCTCGACGCTCCAAGAGTTCTTCATTGGATAACGGGGGAGCATCGACTTGTTTCCTTTGCTTGCCCTTGCGTCTTGAGCCGACTGTTGGAGCTCCAGAGGGGAATTGTGAGACAGTCCCCTGATCATCTTGTCCTTGTATTAGAGGTTGCTCTTGATCCTGATCTTGTGCTTCTACTTGGTCTGGATCTCGGGATTGCACTTGATCTTGATCATGAGCAGGTTCGGAGTCTTGGGGTAGTGCTTGAATATCATGGGACACATCACCATTGTTGGGCAATTGATCTTGACCTTGAGCTTGTTCAATTTGTTGAGAGTCTTCTCTTTGTTCATCGGAAGCGTGTGGGGCTTGTGGGGGTGATGGCTCCACGTGAGTAGAGCATTGTCCTTCTCCTTCTGCCACAAGGGGTTCCTCAATGGGGAGTATTTGACCAATACCCATTCTTCTTATGGCTTGGGGAGAAATTTCATCACATACATCACAAAGACCACTTTGCTCCACTTACGAGCCATTATTTTCATCAAACTCTATGTTACACGTCTCCTCAATTAGTCCGGTGGACTTGTTGAGGACACGGTAAGCATGATAGTTTGTAGCATAACCAACAAAGATACCCTCATGTGCTCTAGAATCAAATTTAGCTAGCCGTGCTCCTTTCTTGAGAATGAAACACTTACAACCGAATACCCGGAAGTACTTGAGATTGGGTTTCTTTCCAGTTAGAATCTCATACGGAGTCTTGCTCAAGCCTTTGCGGATGTAGAGCCGATTGGATGCATGACATGCTGTGTTGATGGCCTCTGCCCAGAAGTTATATGGAGATTTGAATTCTGCCATCATTGTCCTTGCAGCGTCTATCAAGGTCCGGTTCTTCCTTTCTGCCACGTCATTTTGCTGAGGGGTATGTGGTGCAGAATATTGGTGCTTTATTCCCTCATCACCTAGAAACTCATCTAAGGTGTAGTTCTTGAACTCTGTGCCATTGTCACTCCTAATCATCAAGATCTTTGCTTCATGTTGACGTTGTGCTTCATTAGCAAAGTTGATGACCGTTTGTTGAGTTTCACTCTTCTTTTTAAAGAAGTATACCCAGGTATATCTTGAGTAGTCGTCAACAATCACTAAGCAATACTTTCTGCCTCCAAGACTATCAAATGATGGAGGACCAAACAGATCCATATGGAGAAGTTCCAATGGCCTCTTAGTGTAGATAAGAGTCGTTGGACGATGAGCAGTTTCATGAATCTTTCCTTCAATGCAGGCACTGCAAACACGATCTTTAGCAAAGCTCACATTTGTTAGTCCACGAACATGGTCCCCTGTCAGAAGACTTTGCAAAGATCTCATATTGACATGAGCTAAACGGCGATGCCAAAGCCAGCCCACGTCAACTTTAGCCATTAAACATGTCGCAGTCTTAGTGGGTCGCTTTGAGAAGTTCACCACATAAAGACCATTTTTGACATGTCCAACATAGGCTACTTTAAGAGTCTTGCTCCTCAGGAGGACCACAGTGTCAATATTAAAGAATGTGGAAAAACCCATAATTGCAAGTTGACGAACCGAAAGTAAATTGTAGGCAAGTGACTCAACAAGCATGACCTTCTCAATAGATAAATCTTGAGAGACAACCACCTTACCAAATCCCAATACCTTTGAAGAGGATGCATCAGCGAATTGGACATGGGTGGGCATAGATGGAGAAGGATGCACATCCACCACTAAGTCCTTGCTTCCGGTCATATGATTTGTTGCTCCACTATCGAGCAACCATGACACCCCACCGGAAGCAAACTCCTGCAATAGATCAAGGCTTGGTTTTAGGTACCCATTTTTTAATGGGTCCTTTCATGTTAGAGACAAGGGTCTTAGGAACCCAGATAGCCCATTCAATATCCTCATCGTAGGAACCAACAAATCTGGCATAAACATGCCCATCACTAGCACAACACAAAACATAAGAAGAATTGAGTTTGCCGGTTGTGTTAGTAGGAACGGTTTTGCCCTTCTTGGGGTTCCCATAGTCCACCTTGTTCCTGTTCACCTTCTGAGTCTCCTCACCCTCTTTGACAAAGATGTCCATGAGGGTGAGAGATCGTTTGTTCTTGTTCTTCCTTTTACCTTTTGACTTGGAGGTAAGTCCAAGTCCTTCCTTTCCTACAACACCCTTTTGAGTGCTCAAGAGATCGTTCAGACTCTTCTCACCTTGTATGCATGCCACAAGGCCCTTCTCAAGTTTCTCCTTTAACTTGGCATTTTCCTCCACAAGATGTACATGCTCACAAGAGGGGTTAGTTGCACAAGCATTATCAATTAACACAAAGGGAGGACAAGTAGAGATCTCCTTGGTAAGATTTGCTTGGAGTTGATCATGCGACTCTTTCAGAGAGAAATGAGCACCTTTCAAGGCTTTGTGGGCCTTGTCAAGTATGTCAAACTCCTCTTTGAGTCTGTCATGGCCAACCTCAAGAGCATACTTTTCAGATTTAAGCATACGAGTAAGAACAACATCATGATCTAGTTTCTTTTGCATTTTAGCGCAGTCATCGTTATATGACTCCTCAAGAGCCAAACGAAGAGTGCGCTCCTCTTCTAGAGCATTAGATAATTCGGCAATTTCATCGGCATAGTCACGACTGTGTCCCTGAAGCTCAGAGATGGTCTCCTCATGAGACTCAATGAGGTCAGTGGCCTCACCCAGTTGTTCCAAGAGAGCAACAAAGTGCTTCTTGGATTCTCCCTTAATAGTGCATAGAAACTTGTCAAGATCATGCTCATTAAGTTCCCCAACATCACTATTTTCAACACAATTTAACAATGAGGGAGCAGAAGCAGTGTTGGTCTTAATGATGGGACTTACCTGATTGATACCTTTTGCCATGAGGCACTTGGTGATGTGGTTCTCGTTGGGGGCGTTGAAGAGAGACACCTTCTGGGGAGAGGTAGTGGCAATAGCAACAGTTGCCGTTGCCACTGTATCATCATCATCATCATCATCATCATCTGAAGGATACTCTTCAAGGGCCACCATCCCTTTTGGGTGAGGTTTCTTCACAAAGTTGTTCTTGATTGGAAATGATTTGGTTTTGTCTTTCCGAATGAGCTTGCCTCCGTTGTCTTCCCTTTTCTCATAGGGACATTCGGCCACGAAGTGACTCACGTTACCACAGTTATAGCATGTCCTTACTCGTTGTTTGGGTTTGAATCCACTTGAGTTCTTCTTGGTGAAAGTGGGTCTTGAGTTCCTCTTGTTGCCCTAGAATTGGCTTGATGCAAGAGCCATGTGCTCATGATAGGCATACTTTGTGTCCTCAGGGCAGCCCTCCTCTTCCTCATCTTCTTCTTCTTCTTCAAGCATTGCTTTTGCTTTCAACGCATGGTTGGGTGAAGTTGTCTTTGATCAAACACGAGCAAGTGCATTGTCGGTTGTTTCGTTCATGATTGACATTGCAATGAATTCATCCAACACCTCACTGGAAGACAAGGAGTGAAAGTCTGGCCGCTGACGAATGACTGACGACATAGCTTTGTTGAAAGGCATGATGGCTTTAGGGAACTTGCGTTTGACCCATGTGTCATCCACATCCTTGCTCCCATGATCCTTGAGTGCCACAGCAATAGCAGTCACCCTCCGATAGAGATCACGAGGGTCCTCGTCTTCCTTCATCACAAACTCATCGGCCTTATCAAGTATCACTTCATAGTTGGATCGTTGAATGCTTGAGCTTCCCTTGTACAACACCATAATATGCTCCCAACAATCCTTGGCCAAAGTGAAGGGACGCAAGTGCGGAAGATCTTCAGGTGGCACTGCAGACTGGAGAATAAACAAAGCAGAGTGATTGTATTGATTGTTTGCATCTTCTCTCGGAGTGAGGTTGCTTGGATCATGGGGATAATATCCTTGCTCAATGATTCTCCACAAATTTGTTGAGCTGTGATTCAAATGAGACTTAATAGAAAATACCCAGTTAGCAAAGTCACCTTTCACAAGCTTAGGAGGAGGACCAACAGGATTAAGACGTGGTGCGGGAACGGATCCTCCATAGACCATGGGGGGTGGAACTGAGACATATGTTCCAGTCCCATCCTTTTCGTGAGATGAGGGAGGTTGCATACCTTTAGCCGCTTCCTTAGAGGAGTTGGCCTCCGAATCGGAAACGGTGGGTTTAACCACTATAGCCGGTTCAGGTGAACTTTTAAATCCCTCAATTAACTCTTTAAGCATGGTCTTGACCTCGTTCGTCAAGGACGTCTTGAGAGCGGCCATAGCCGTATTCAAGTCGTCCCTTGTGACCGAAGTCAAGTCCATGGCTTCGGGTTGCCCATGGTTAATTCCCTCTTCACCTTCCATACTCTTCGGATGGTTAAACCCTTAATAAAGAGACGTGGCTCTGATACCAATTGAAAGGATCCATATGGTTGGCTAGAGGGGGGGTGAATAGACAACGACCACTTTTTAAATAATCTTAGCAAGTTAAGGTAAACAACATACGGGTTCACAAATAATACGACAATGAGGTGAACCCTAAAGAAGCTAACAACGAGAGCTATTAAGACAAGTAAGATATAGTCACAAGCATAAGCAAATACAAAGTAAAGGATAGAGATAACCACAAGTGGAACCGATGGAGACGAGGATGTGTTACCGAAGTTCCTTCCCTTTGACAGGAAGTACGTCTCCGTTGGAGCGGTTTGCAGGCACAATGCTCCCCAAAAAGCCACTAAGGCCACCGTATTCTCCTCACGCCCTCGCACGATGCAAGGTACCATGATTCCACTATAGGTGCCCTTGAAGGCGGCGACCGAACCTTTACAAATAAGGTTGGGGCAACTCCACACAAAGCTTGGAGGCTCCCAACTAGACCACGAAGCTTCACCACAATGGAATATCGCTTCGAGGTGACCTCAACCGTCTAGGATGCTCAAACACCCAAGAGTAACAAGATCCACAAGGGATTGGTGGGGGAATCAACTTTTCTCTTGGTGGAAGTGTGGATCTAGGCCTTCTCAACCAATCCCTAAAGAATCAACAAGTTTGATTGGCTAGGGAGAGAGATCGGGCACTTTTGAGCTTGGGGCGCAACAATGGAGCTTAGAGAGGTAAGAGATAAAGTTCCTCAGCTGGAAGAACCCTTTATATAGTGGGGGGGGGGAATCAGACCGTTTTCCCACTCTCTGCCCGAGCTCCAGCGGTACTACCGCTGGCTGCAGCGGTACTACCGCTGACCAGGGGCGGTACTACCGCCGCCTGGCGGTACTACCGCTGGAACTCCAGCGGTACTACCACTGATCCAAGCGGTACTACCGCTGGGCCCCTGGTAGTGCAAAAGCACTACTACCGCCAAGAAAGTCTTCGCAAAACGGTCCGTCCACGAACAACCGCTAGGCAAGCGGTACTAAGCTCCTGGAGCGGTAATACCGCTGACCAGGGGCGGTACTACCGCTAGCTAGCGGTACTACCGCTAGGGCTAGCGGTACTACCGCTGGGGACCATTTTGCAAAGAGACAATAAACAAAGTGGCGGGGGCCGCACCAAAGCCGAAGGCAGGGGAGAATATGTGAAATGTGCGCGTGCAAAGATAGATTCCACCCAAACCTTTCCACTACGGATCCCCTCTTAATAGTACGGCTTTCCTATGACTCAAATAAAGAGAATCGTAGAGAGCGTCGTGCTTCCGTTCCATGAATGAGGAGACGAGTCGTCTTGTGCCGTTGACATGTGTTATCTGAAACCTTAACACACACGGTTAGTCCTTTACGGTACTGTCATCAATCACCAAAATTACTTAGGCATAAACTATGCCCCAACAACCGTGTACGCGGTAAACGGGACGGAGTCGCTGGCGGCAGTAGCAGTCAAGGAAGGAACGCGTGAGGCAGATGTGATCTGATTCTCGTGACGGCTAGGGTAGGCGATAGCCTGCTTATAAAGGCGGCTGGGAGGAGAGACGTGGGCCAAACCCACGTCCGAGTCGGTAACAGCCATGATCCGACGTCCCGGATCGTGCCTTGTCCGTTACGTATTCTCCGTTCCTGACCGGCAAAAATAAGCGCGTAGGTATGAGCTCGGCTCATTCCCGCAACCCGCGGCGCGTCGTGACGAGGCGTGGCGCGGCGAGGCGAGCGGCGGAGGAGTGCGCGAGGGCACCTTCTCTTCTCACTCTCCAATAGCATGTGGAAGAGAGACCCTTATAAAGGGGTCCAACTTCTCCTCCACTAGCGGGGTGGGACTAAACTTCCCACCACCTTGTCATGCCACCACCTACATGGGCCCTTGGAGATTTTTCTGAAATTTGTCTTATGGGCCTAAGGCCCATCTCTAATTTCAACAATCCCCCACTAGATCTCAAGGGCACATCGTGTTCCCTCGTTCCAAACACTGTTTTAATATACCAGCGTTTCAATGAAGACCTGTTAAGGTTGAGCTTCACCTAGAGCAAGTAGCTACACCCCTTTACAACTGAACAATGGACTATGCCTTGAATTGTCAGTTTGGCGTAAAGGAGCTTCACCACAAGTCTTACTAGTACTAGGCTGCCGAAGGTGACCCCTCGGGTGGAGCATATTAGTCACACTCCTGGCCTATTCATGAGTTTACTAGAGATCACCCAAATCTCATAGACTGTGACCAGCAGTCAAGCTCATATAGGTGTGTTCCTCCAAAGATCGCTCTGTAGGACAGTATCTTGCTTACATATAAGCTTTAGAACACATTAAGACAATAGTCATCCTACCATACAGTATCCGAGAGTATTGCATCTCCAACGGAGTGGGTTAGTAAAGTTACTCTCCTTAGTTCACCACTCGCTTGTTTTTCCAGGTCCTACTTCACGGGATCTCCGATCATATAGGTTGGGTTACTGCCATGGCAACTCATGTGGGTCTCATACCCATATCCCTCAATGCACTGTCTATCACAACACGTGATAGCCCTTTAGTAAAGGGATCTGCCAGATTCTTAGTCATTTGGATGTAATCCAACGCTATCACTCCAGAGTTTCTCAAATGTCTGACAGACTTCAATCTCATTCTTATATGTTTGTTGGACTTCATATTGTCCTTTGAACTCTTCACTTTAACAATAACTGTTTGATTATCGCAGTTCATAAGGATAGCCGGAACTGGCTTCTCAACCACAGGTAAGTCCATCAAAAGATCTCGAAGAAATTCTGCTTCGACACCAGATGTGTCTAATGCTGTTAATTCTGCTTCCATTGTCGATCTTGTTAAGATCGTTTGCTTGCAAGACTTCCAGGAAATAGCACCACCCCCAAGAGTAAATATATACCCAGTAGTGGCCTTCATCTCATCAGCATCAGAGATCCAATTCGCATCACTATACCCTTCAAGTACCGATGGGAATCCCGTATAGTGAAGCCCGTGGTTGACAGTACCTTTCAAGTAGCGCATAATTCTTTCAACGGCACGCCAATGAACATCGCCCGGATTTGCAAAAAACCGGCTAAGTTTGCTCACAGCAAACGTGATGTTAGGCCTCGTTGCGCTAGCTAGGTACATAAGTGAACCGATAATTTGAGAGAATCTCAATTGATCTATAGCTGTGCCTTTAAACTTTCGAATAAGCACACTAGGATCATATGGTGTTTGACAAATTTTGCAGTCTAAATATCCAAAGCGACTCAAAATCTTATCAACATAGTGGGATTGCAGAAGTGTAATCCCACCCTCATCATCTCTCAACAGCTTGATGTTCAAGATAACATCAGCCACCCCAAGGTCCTTCATCTCAAAGTTTTGAGACAGAAAAGACTTAACCTCCTCAATTACTTTGAGGTTGGTTCCAAATATCAGTATGTCATCAACATACGAGCGCAATATAACTCCTTCGCCCCCACCATGGCGATAGTATACACATTTCTCAGCTTCATTAACAACGAAGCCAACAGATGTCAGAGTTGTATTAAACTTCTCATGCCATTGCTTAGGTGCTTGTCTCAGACCATATAAAGATTTCAGCAACTTACACACCTTTCCTTCCTGACCTTCTATCACAAAGCCATCTGGCTGTTGCATATAGATTTCCTCATTTAGCTCTCCATTCAGGAAAGCCGTCTTAACGTCCATTTGATGAACGAGAAGACCATGAGAGGCCGCCAATGAGAGTAGTACTCGAATGGTGGTCAGTCTAGCCACAGGTGAATAAGTATCGAAGAAATTTTCTTCTTCTTTCTGGGCATAGCCCTTGGCCACAAGCCTAGCCTTGTACTTTTCAATCGTACCATCGGGCCTAAGCTTCTTTTTGAACACCCACTTGCATCCCAATGGTTTGCAACCATAGGGACGATCAGTGATTTCCCATGTCCCGTTAGCCATGATGGAATCCATCTCGCTACGGACCGCAGCTTTCCAGTAGTCAGCATCTGGAGAAGCATACGCTTCTGAAATAGAAGTGGGATTATCATCCACGAGGTATACGAAGAAATCATCACCAAAGGTCTTTGCAGTCCTTTGTCTCTTGCCCCTACCATGGGCTTCCTCGTCATCCTCCTCAGGATTTTCATCATGTGTTTGTTCATAGTATTCCATAGGAATGGCAGGCTGAGGAGTTATCTCAGATTCCTGTCTAGAAGTGCTTTGCATATCTCTCATGGGAAATATATCCTCAAAGAATGTAGCAACCCTCGACTCCATTATTGTACCAACCTTCACGTCAGCTACCTCAGATTTCACTACTAGAAATCTATAGCCTACTCTATTCTTAGCGTATCCCAAATTAACGCAGTCCACAGTCTTTGGTCCAAGCTTACGCTTCTTGGGGATCGGTACATTGACTTTCGCCAAGCAGCCCCAAGTACGTAAGTACGAGAGCGTCGTCCTTCTCTTCGACCACTCCTCGTAGGGAGTGACCTCATTATCTTTAGTAGGAACTTTATTCAGGACATGACACGCGGTCAATATAGCCTCCCCCCACCATGCCTTGGATAAACCCGATGTATCTAACACGGCGTTAACCAAATCAGTTAGAGTACAGTTTTTCCGCTCGGTAACCCCGTTTGACTGGGGTGAATAGGGAGGCGTCCTCTCATGAATAATGCCGTGTTCCGCACAAAATGAATCAAATTCGTTTGAGAAGTACTCTCCACCACGATCAGACCGGACTTGTTTAATTTTCTTTTCAAGTTGATTCTCAACTTCTGCCTTATAGATTTTAAAGTAGTGTAGAGCCTCATCTTTAGTATTTAACAGATACACAAAGCAAAATCTAGTGGAATCATCTATAAATGTCATGAAGTATTTCTTTCCACCTTTAGTCAACACACCATTCATCTCACAAAGATCAGAATGTATGAGTTCTAATGGTGCCAAGTGTCTCTCCTCTGCAGCCTTGTGAGGCTTGCGAGGTTGCTTTGCTTGCACACACGAATGGCACTTAGAACCTTTGGCTAAAGTGAAAGTTGGGATTAAATTCAGTTTTGCTAGCCACGACATAACACCGAAACTTATGTGACAAAGACGTGAATGCCAAACTTCAGATTCACTAACACTCGAATGAATATTGTGCACGACTTTATTACAAAAGACTGCAAGAGAAAGGCGGAACAGACCTCCGCATTCATAACCTTTTCCAACGAAAAGTCCATATTTCGTAACTACTACTTTATTAGACTCGAATACCAACTTAAACCCTTCTCTACACAGAAGGGAGCCACTAACGAGATTCTTCTTGATGGCGGGGACATGTTGCACGTTCTTCAGCTGCATGATCCTTCCCGAAGTAAACTTTAGATCGACCGTGCCAACACCAAGAACAGAAGCACTCGCGCCATTCCCCATCAATACGGACCCGCGACTGGTGGCCTGATAAGAAGAGAACAATGATAAGTCAGCACACACATGAATATTTGCACCCGTGTCCACCCACCAATCGGTGGACTGACAAACTGTAAATACAGTAAGTAAATTACCGTACCCAGATGCACCACTTTCATTGTTGCCCAGAATCATATTGGCAGACTTGGAGTCCTGCGCTGGCTTCTTGTACTTGTTTGGGCATTTGTTCGCCCAATGTTCCTCTGAACCACAAGTATAGCAGCCATCTCCCTTCTTATTCTTCTTGAAGGGCTTCTTTCCCTTCTTCTTGAAGTCGGTATTCTGTTGGACAGAATTCTTTCCCTTGGGCTTGTGGGAATTGAAGTTCCTCTGATGTACCATATTGGCAGCAGAAGAGTTTTCCACTGCTTTACCATTGGAGTCCTTTGCTCTCGAGTTCTGCTCAACACTCAGATGGCCGATGATGTCCTCTACTGAGAACTCATGCCTCTGATGTTTCAGAGTACTAGCAAAGTTCCTCCAAGAATTAGGGAACTTAGCAATTATACAGCCCGCGACAAACTTGCCCGGCAAATTGCACTTAAGAACCTCAAGTTCCTTAGCTATGCATATTATCTCATGAGCTTGTTCCAATACAGAACGGTTGTCAACCATCTTGTAATCGTGGAACTGCTCCATAACATACATCTCACTCCCAACATCGGTGGCCCCGAATTTAGATTCGAGCGCCTCCCACAAGTCCTTGGCAACATGCATATGTAAATATGCATCAACCAGCTTATCTCCGATCACGCTAATGACTGCTCCAAGGAATAGGACGGTGGCCTCCTTAAACATCTTCTCCTGTTCAGGAGTGATAGTTTCCGTAGGAGTGACACCGGCTACCTAGAACACGTTCATAGGTGTGAGCCATAAGGTAGTTCTCGTTTGCCAACGCTTGAAAAAGGTACCGATAAACTTATCCGGTTTCAGTGCAGCAGCAAAACCATTACTCGAAAAATTCCTACAGAAATTAGGTTTTTGGATTGCTGAGCAAATAGGCAATTTTCCGAGCAGATTAATCCATGAAATAATTACTAACATGGCATTGACTAGGTTCATGACATACTGGTCACGGAGTATACTAGCAAGTACTACGCATATAGCAGAAACATCTACGCATATAGGCAATACTACTAGTGCAGACAGAAACAGGAGAGAGACAAACACATCATACCCTCCGATCGGCCAGTTGGCTGTAGCAGCAGCGGCGGCGGCGGCAGTATCCTCTGTCGCCTTCTTCTCGGCTTCGGCCTTCTCGCGGACGAGATGGTCAGCTTCACTTGGTAAAGACATGGCGATGACGAGGGCGACGCGGATGTAGACAAAGGAGACGGACGGAGACGAGCAGTCGCGTGATCGCTCCCCAAAAACCTAATCGTCCCTCTCCCGTACAGGAACCGGAGAGGCGAGGTTTCGGAGGCCTGCTCTCCCATCAACCGTGTACGCGGTAAACGGGACAGAGTCGCCGGCGGCAGCAGCAGTCAAGGAAGGAACGCGTGAGGCAGATGTGATCTGATTCTCGTGACGGCTAGGGTAGGCGATAGCCTGCTTATAAAGGCGGCTGGGAGGAAAGACGTGGGCCAAACCCACGTCTGAGTCGGTAACAGCCATGATCCGACGTCTCGGATCGTGCCTTGTCCGTTACGTATTCTCCGTTCCTGACCGGCAAAAATAAGCGCGTAGGTATGAGCTCGGCTCGGCTCATTCCCGTAACCCGCGGCGCGTCGCGTCGTGACGAGGCGAGGCGGGCGGCGGAGGACGAGTGCGCGAGGGCACCTTCTCTTCTCACTCTCCAATAGCATGTGGAAGAGAGACCCTTATAAAGGGGTCCAACTTCTCCTCCACTAGCGGGGTGGGACTAAACTTCCCACCACCTTGTCATGCCACCACCTACATGGGCCCTTGGAGATTTTTCTGAAATTTTTCTTATGGGCCTAAGGCCCATCTCTAATTTCAACAACTAGCACGAAGACGGCGCGGCGGCACGCCGCGCCAGAGTTTAAGCCTGTCATTTAGCAAATGTTTATCTTAATTTGTGGTTGCTTGTATTTCCTACTAATAGTTTTTCTTATTTTGGTAAGTAAAAATAATATAGTAAACAGTATGGGTCACTTGGTCAATTACATGACTTGGAGGCATACAGGATGAATGAAAAGGTATAACGGGGTGAACACTTGTGTAAGAAAGAACACTATCTGCTAAATGGTATAGATGTTGATAAAGAGAGAGTGGGTGGAGTAGCCTTGTGGCTTGTCAGCACTCAAGCACTTCCGATGTTTCGCTCTTGGCCTCTAGCTTAGATAGGCTCTCTTCCATGTAGACCAACAATTCTATGATGGCTCCACATATAATAAAATCTTTCTGGATGTCCTTCTGAACTCTTTCAGTTGAGTCATCTCTTGTTAGAATACACTACCCCCTCCTCTAACTAAAGGTAATCGATGTTCTGGTTTGCAAACTCACATGATGGAAGAACATCGACAATGCATTTACTGTCCAACAGCAGGAAAAGTATGAGAAGGTCACACTTTAAATATAACATAAGTTGCCCAAGCAGTATAAGCTGAAATAATACATCAAAGTCTGAAACCACACATGAATACAAAGAATTGAAGGGAACAAAATATGATCTATTTGCAGAGATACATATATGTATAATAGTTGTTGTAGCGAGACTAAAGCAAAGAACGGCTTCGATAGAGGATTTATTTACCTCGGATTGGAGTTGTAGTTAGCATACATAGCAGTCTCTCCCTGCACAAACATTACAGAAACAAATAATATGACGAGGTTAGACACGTCGACACCTCAAAAATCACAGAAGCCCTCCCCCAAAAAATAGATAAATAAAATTTAGTTTCCTAATTTGCCCCTATATAGAAGGCTTGCAAATAGTCATCAACCATGTTATTGCAGGCTAAGTTTTTTTTTCGAAAAGGAGGCCACGCCCCGGCCTCTGCATCGAGTGATGCATACAACCATTTTATTTAATAACTGAAAAGATCCGAAGTAGGTACAAAGTCGAAAAGTAAAGGGAAAATAAATTACAAGGCGATGAATGCCTAAGCCGAATATCTGGATAGGAGTAGTTGACTAATTCCCTATTCTATCAGCATGACGCCATCCATATCGGCTGAAGATAGCCTGAGCTACCATCTCCCATCGGGCACACCCAGTAACCAAAGGCTCCCTGATTTCCACAGAGTGAGTAAGGACAACATGCGGATCAATGCGGTAGCCCTGAAGATGACCTGCAAAAAGTTAATAGATTGTTGTCTGTTAAAACTAGGTCATTTCTGCAATTCCATATAGCCCATAAAAGTGCAGAAATTCCAACTCGAATTAACTTAGCAAACGAGATATTAACCCCGTCAAGCCATGTCCCAAATAACATGTTAATGCTAGTCGGCGGGGTGATGTTAAAAGCTATATGGATTGAACGCCGTAATATTTTAGCCATAGGGCAGTCCTGAAAGAGGTGCTTGATAGTTTCATATGTCTGACAGAAGCTACATCTCCGATTTCCTTTCCAATTTCGCTTGGCCAAGTTATCCTTAGTTAGAACAACTCCTTTGTGGACAAACCACAAAAAGATTTTTAACTTAAGGAGAACCTTAACGTTCCAAATATGTGAAGATTTTGGAATAACTGAACTGTCAATAACATGGTCATACATTGATTTCACGGTAAACTTCCCACTGGAGGTCAGTTTCCAAACAATCCTATCCGGATCATCAGAAAGATTAACATCCATTAGCCTTCTAACTAGATGTAACCATCTGACCCATCTATTTCCTACCAACGATCTGCGAAACTGAATGTTGAGAGGCGTCTCACGTAACACTGCCGCAACAGTCGTCTGTCTGCGTTGGGCAATGTGATACAGTTGCGGATATTGAAGGGCCAGAGGCTCGTCACCTAGCCAGATATCCTCCCAGAATCTAGTAGCTTCACCATTTCCGATGATGAATCTAGTCCTGTTAAAAAAGGCTGTTTTTGTCTTCATGAGACCCTTCCAAAAAGGTGAATCTCCAGGTCTCACAGTGACCTGAGCCAAGGTTTTTTGTTATAGATACTTGTTCTTCAGAATTTGTATCCACATACCTTCTGATTCCACAGATAGCCTGAACAGCCACTTGCTGAGCAGACACCTGTTCTTAACCTCTAAGTTTTCAATCCCCAACCCTCCCTGATCTTTGGGTCTACAAATAATATCCCATCGAGCCAGCCTATATTTGGTCTTGACCTCATCACTCTGCCAGAAAAATCTTGATCGGTAAAAATCCAACCTTTTGCGCACCCCAACTGGTACTTCAAAAAAGGATAGAAGGAACATTGGCATACTTGTCAACACTGAGTTAACTAAGACCAATCGTCCTCCGTAGGATAATAGCTTGCCCTTCCAGCAGCTCAGCTTTTTCTCAAACCGATCCTCGATGCACTTCCATTCCTTAATGGATAATTTTCGGTGATGAATAGGGATCCCTAAGTACGTAAACGGTAGCGAACCACTCTCGCAACCAAATAGTTGATTATAAGTGAGTTGTTCTTCTTTTGCGTCTCCAAAGCAAAAGAGTTCACTTTTAAAGAAGTTAATTTTCAGCCCAGATAGTTGTTCGAATAAGCATAATATTAACTTCATGTTTCTGGCTTTGTTGAGATCGTGTTCCATGAAAAGGATTGTGTCATCCGCATAATGTAGGATGGAAACACCCCCATCTACTAGATGTGGCACTAGTCCCCCTACTAACCCTTTTTCATTAGCCCTCCTAATCATGAGCGCTAACATATCTGCTACGATGTTAAATAAAATAGGTGACATAGGATCTCCCTGCCTAAGACCCTTTAGTGTCTGAAAGAAATGACCAACATCATCATTCACTTTAATACTGACACTACCCTTTTGTATAAAACGATCGATATGCTTTCGCCAAATCTCGCAAAACCCCTTCATGCGCAGAGTTTGTTGCAAGAAAGACCATTTGACTTTGTCGTAAGCCTTTTCGAAGTCTACCTTAAATAAGACTCCATTAAGCTTCTTGGAATGTAATTCGTGAAGGGTTTCATGGAGAACAACCACCCCTTCGAGAATATTCCGATCAGGCATGAAAGCCGTCTGCGAAGATTGCACCACAGAATGTGCCATCTTAGTTAACCTATCTGTCCCCACCTTTGTGAAAATTTTGAAGCTAACATTAAGCAGACATATGGGGCGAAATTGTTCAATACGCGAAGCACCCTCTTTTTTTGGTAGCAGCATGATGGTACCAAAATTAAGATGAAAGAGTTATAAGTGCCCAGAGGACAAATCGTGAAACATTGCCATGAGATCTTTCTTAATTATATGCCAACATCTCTTATAGAACTCAGCCGGGAACCCATCTGGCCCCGGCACTTTACCGTTTTTTCATACCCTCAATCGCCTGTAGCACCTCTTTCTCTAGGAATGGAGCGGATAAACACTCATTATCGGCTTGTCCAATCTGAGAAATATCGGCGGTCTGATGCTCGTCCATAGACACAAAACTATGAGTCGGAGCACCAAACAACCTTTTATAATAGTTTGTGATGTACAACTTTAGATTCTCATGACCTACTATTGTACCCTCATCTTGCTCAAGTTGTATAATCCTCTTTTTCCGATGTTTTCCGTTTGCAATCAAATGGAAAAATTTAGTGTTATCATCCCCCTAGACAATTGCCCTAACTTTTGCTGTGACAGCCCATTTCATTTCCTCTTCTCGAAGAAGGATCCGAACTCTTTGTTCAGCCTCGTACTTTAAGGCCCTCTCTTGATCATCCAGCATGCGAGTTTCTGCCTGACGATCTCGAGTATATATAAATTTGAGCAGTCTATCTTGCTCATCTCGATAGACCCCAGATATATTCTTAGCCCAACCTCTCAAGAATTGTCTAAGATGTCGTATTTTATTTTGCCAGACATCAACACTAGAGTTCCCACCCGCATGCTTGTTCCATTCCCTAGAAATCATGTCGACAAACCCCTCACGTGTGAACCAGCTTGATTCAAAAGAGAAAGCATCACTTTTCCCTTTGTGAGTGGCCTGGCCAGAATCTAGTAGGAGAGGGGTATGGTCAGATATCACCCTTTGAAGTGCACATACTGTGACTAGCGGGAAATTCTGTTCCCAGACAACACTCGTAAGTACCCTGTCCAATTTTTCAAAAGTTTGATTAGGTAGAGAATTGGCCCAAGTAAATTTCCTACCTGAGAGATCGATCTCCCGTAGGTTGAGACTCTCTATAATTGTGTTGAACATAAAAGGTCATCTGCCATCAAAGTTATCATTGTTCTTCTCATCAGCTCTCCTGATGATATTAAAATCACCACCTACCACTAGTGGTAAAGTGTCATCGCAAATTCGAACCAAATCAGCCAGAAAAGTTGGCTTTTGCTCTGTTTGTGCGGCCCCATAAACCGCAACGAGAGCCCATTGGAACCCATCTTCCTTGGTTCTAATTCAAAATTTGACCGAGAACTCCCCAAGCACTACTTCTCGAACTTGAAGTGTATGACACTGGAAACCAAGTAAGATCCCTCCGGATCTTCCTCTTGGGGGGAGACAATGCCAATCAAATTCAACACCTCCCGAAAGAGACTTTAGAAATTGTGATGTAAAATTATCCCGACCCGTCTCCATCAACGCGATGAAGTCAAGACTATGATGTAACGTAGTTTCTGCAAGGAACCGGATTTTAGCCAAGTCTCTCAAACCTCTGCTGTTCCAAAACATTCCTTTCATATTTCATCATGGAATTTTTTAGCAGTCTTGAATCTAGCACTCCTACGAATTGCAGAGACAATATAGACCCTCCTTTTATAAGTGTGTTTTGGTTTTTCAGAAACATACTCCTGGTCCATATAACCAGTCGTATTTCCGGCACCCTCATGTAGTGTAGCATTGGGCTGCTGATCTATCTGCAAGCCCTCCTGAGACTCCTCTCTATCCTCAGGTGAGACTAAATTATCACATAGTAAATTTAGACCTCCCATGTTAGATATTGCCTCATCATTCATTGGTTTAATGGCAGCTAGGGTTCGAATAATATCCAAAGCCCTATCAACTTCTAAGTCCAATAAGTCATTAATAGATTTGGAAATTTCTTTGCTAGTACTACCCAAGTTGACCCCCACAGAGGTGGCATTATCTATAATGTCTTGCGGTGAAAATGAAGAATAGAATGCTTAGTATTAATGGACATACCTGTCGAATTCTGAACATCCTTCATTCTAGCCGCCCTCATAGCACGGCCAATTTGCAAGTCATCCACGTCCGGTTGGGATTGTACCCGATTACTAGACCGTCTGTCTGGACCCATCGGATCTGGAACTCCACCAAACGCTATGACTTCATCAACTAAGATCTCAACAGGCCGTGGCACAGAAACTGTACGAGAATCAGCACCCTCTTCCAGTGCATGTCGAACTGTCCCAGTGAGAACACCATCTGTGGCAAAACTCACCTCTCCATTGTTGGCTTCCCCCAATGCTGCTCCCAGCTCGCCTCCAACTTCCGGCTCGGGAACGGTCATGCAAGCGTGTGCATCAACGTGCACCTGGCTGTCGGCCACCGTATTGGAGCACGCCGCAGCATCGACCCGAATCTCTGCTGCATGGTGTACGCGCACCGCCATGCAGGATGCGTCGAGCTCATGTGGATCCCCACCCGTGCAAGCCCCAACGTCCATCATCTCAGTCGCAGCATGCTGGTAGTGCACTGGTGCTGGTGCAGCCATACTGTCGGAGCTAGCGGCAACAGGTGGAAGGGCAACACCATGCACGGTAGTGGGAACCTCCTCAGCACCAACATCATGCACGGTAGTGGGAACCTCCCCAGCACCTAACTCCCTCACTGGAGCATCTCCAACCGCGCTAAGACACCTCTCTGGATGAGCCTCCAAATCCAACTGCATACTCTCAGGTCGGTTACTAACAAGCTTTGCATCTGCCAGATATGCCTCCAAACAAACCGGTTGCAACATATTGGTAGACTGCAGAATACCTATGTTGTTCCACGGATTCTTTCCCGTGAACCTCGGAAGTCTCTCCTGTATACCCAAAGACGAGTACAAGGACCAACCGACTTTTGTCGGCGCAGATGCAGGTTTAAAAGATCCAAACCGCAAATCCAGATCAGAAGCAGAAACCCCGTGATTTGTACCAGTGCCTGAGTGTTGCATATCCTGAGTGGGTTGTGCATTCTTATGAGAAGAAAAAGTAGGCCCTGGCTCAAAAGAACTACCATTCTCCTTAGCACCATCTGCATCATCTCCATCGGTCATATCGGTATCTTTATCGGTGACCAGTGAATCAAAAAGGGTAGGACTCTCTATTTCCAACTGGAGCGTGTATCGCATCCCCTCAAAAGTCCAAATGACCTCATCTGGAATAATCTAAATATCTAGCACACTCACAAGCATCCTCGCGATACCTTTGGCTCTAGTGAACACCATATCCACCTCCTCTGTTTTACCAATAAGCGAACCCAAACTCCATACAACGCTAAAGTCATTCATAGCCCTGGTAGGAGCTCGTGCAAAGTGGACCCAAATCTGAGGTAGAGGAACGCCCTTCGGCTCCTCACTCTTCCAGGCATCAAACTCAAGAACACAACTTGTGCTAGCCACTCTGCACATACCGAACTTCAGCAAGCGATCTAAGTCCTCCTTGGTAGGAAAAACGACCTTGAAGACATTGTCTGAAATCAAAACCGGTTCCCACCGAAAAGTTGCTGAAACAAGTTCCTTAAGCTGTTGCACCACATGCTCCACAGTCAAGACTCCCCGAGTCACTGTCACCGTGCCCGTGAAACCAGCATCCGGTGTGTGAAGTGTTGCCGTTGCCGCCGATGACTCAAAGAACATTAGTTCTTGACTGGATACGCCATAGATGGTCACAACCGGCATACTCCCAACTGTAAGAGGACACTTAGCCTCACCATGCGTCGGCTTAAGGCAAATCACACAGAGCTCAGCCTTGCACTCAGACACAAAGTGCCCCGCCTCACTGCAGCGATAACACACCATCTTCTCTTTCTTGCGTGCCCACTTGGAGGGCCTATCACCTCCCTCTCCTTTTGCAACCACACGAGCTTGTTCAGGTATAACCGGGTTAGCCGCCACCTTCTCTGGAACAGCCGCCCTAACAACATCATCTGTCGGCGGCTCTTGAACAGGCAGATTAGGCCTTGGCTTCCTACCTCCACCTCTGCCCACCCAATTCTGTCGAAATCCCCCTCTCTTGTGATGAGGAGGTCCCGACGTCCCCGGCACAAAATTCCCCGACGGTGCAGTGAAAGACTGGTTAGGTCCATTGTTGGAAGCTGCATGCCCACGGCTGCCACCATAAGATGCTGGCCCGCGAAACTGGCCCTCTCCATAAGCATTGCCGCCGTCACTGCCCCATCGATCGCGCTGCTGCGACCGCTAATCTACAGGTTCCCCAACCTGACCGGGAGGGCCGAGGTGTCGTCCTGCCTGTGTTGCACCGGGAGGGCGCGCCATCTGAGCAGCAGTAGGCTGCTTTGCACAGTTGGGGCGATCCCCCTGCCCAGAAGGTCGAGGTTGCGCAGTCGGTGGAGGTCTGGCATTGCCCCTGCCTGCCATGCTCACGGCAGTGGAAGGAGGAGGCGGCACCCGCGCAGCTCGTCCAGAACCCAACGATGGGAAGCCACGGTGCTGTTGCCGAGGAACCCTAGGTTCAGGCGTCCTCGTGCAGGCGATAGAGTTCCCGTGATGCAAATCGCCCGAAGCAGTCGATCGCTCTGGATTATCTGTCGTCAACTTAGCTGTCGCCTGGGCCATATACCCAGAACAGACGTTGTCCGACTTGGACTTGTCGACAGGGCTTTCCTCCTGGGCCTTATACCCAATAGAGTTAACTTTGGCAGGTTCGAAAACGAACCCAGCAGCCTCCGTTACCGATTTGAAAAAAGCCTCCCTGTGATCAGATCGCGCAGAACTCGGCTTGGTCATCACTGTCGGCACAATTTTTGGACCTGCCAAGTTTTTCTTCTTCCTTCCCTTGGCTAGGCACCATCTTGCCGCTGGGAAGAAATCAGAAAGCGTAATCGGTGCAAGCTGCACCGCTGGCAAGGGGCCAATCCATGGACGAACGGTGTGCTTCAACACAGCCTTCTTCGGCCCCCTAGCTATAGTTTTAACTTGTTGTCTGATGGCATTCTCGAAACGAACAACATTAGCTGCAGCAGTTGAACGCTCAAATACCTCGAAATCGATCTCTTCGACCTCGTCCTCCGATTCCTGATCTGCGAGGACCCAAAATCGCCCTCCAAACCGAGGAGAACTAGAAATAAGGTCAGTACTCACCTGATGAGCCTCATGGCGGTCTCGAACTATGAGCTTGAAGCCATCTATCTCCATGGTTTGTCCGATCGTTGGAGTTTCCCCATCTTGCAAGTAACGGCCTGCAAGAATATCATTATCTTCATCCCTAATGGTGATCCAGCGAGATACCTGATGGAGTTTGATGGATCCCGATCTCTACACTTGCTCCTCGGAGGAGGTGTCTACGAATGACACCGTCCAGTTCCGATACGTATCCCTGCAGATCCCATCTTCTGAGATGAAAGACTCACCGCTCAGCTGAACGGACTCCACTCCAAGTGATCCATCGGTGGCCGGAGAGGTCCCTCCGATCGGCTCTCTGACGACCAAGGAGAGTGCCCCGTTGGCCGCCTCCGAGATCGCCCCTCCTTTCGCCTCGGGAGCCATCGGTCCAGACATGACCTCTTCTATAATGAAAATAAAATCTTTAAAATGGGGAGAATTTCACTTCCCGGTCTCTGCACCAACTAAGGATGCATCTATTGCAGGCTAAGTGACCGCAGTAAAAAATGGAGCCACGTTTTCTAACCAGTCAGCTGGCAAGATATCTTGACATCTCAATGAAGTACATGAAGCTTTTATGAGATCGTGCAAAATCTAAGTAGCAGGCACATAGAATCACTGATCTTTGATTCTTCTGGCCACGTTTTCTAACCAGAGTAGATATCCTGACCTCTCACGAAAGTACATGAAGTTTTTGTGAGATCACACTCACATTTAATTCAGAATTTATGAATTTTGGGCAGAGAAAAAACGAACTTTAGATTCTAACCTTCCACATCTGTAGTATGGTTGTTGGGATGGCAGTAGAGAGCAGCGGCCACCACGCGTCCATTGTCCTAGTCGCAAACCTTAAGATAGATCACTAATACCAAAAGGGAAATGACAGTGCCAATCTTCCAGCATGTTTGCGGGTGTTGGGCAGAAGCACATAGTGTCTCTTGGCTGAATAGTGTTAACAGCCAGCATACTTAACAGTGATTGGCAACCTTGAAATTCTCGAGCAAGTAAGAGACGGAAGCCATAAAAACATTGACAAAATGAGGAGCATAAATGCAAAACTAACTCTATTCTAACATGACAACATAACCATCAATTATAGAATGAGAAAAAAGTAATACATCCAAGATGTCACATATCGGAAGGACCATTGGTATTTACATAGGTTGATTGCCTTCCTCTTCAGGAGCAAGAAGACTAAGTTTTGATCATGTGGTTCTTATACTATACATGAAAACTCAAGACTTCAGTTGTAGCTATCCGTAAAATTATTCATATCAAGGGCCGAAGGGCCATAAAGAAATGGAATCTAGTGCTTATCATGTGAAATGGCAGGTGGAATTTCTTAAAATTGTGTCTCAGGGGGAAAAGTTCCTAGTACTATGCTGACTAAATTAGCTATAAAATGCAACCAAGCTACCAGATTAGTATTTTTTGCTAAAAAGTATATCTGAAAACAAAGGATAGTAAACAAACCATGATATATAGATCACACATCAACATTTAACGTTCCCATCGAAAGCATGGCATAGATCACATATCAACTCTCAGTTTTCTTATCAAGGCACATGGAGATACATAGTTATACCTAGAATGCAAACACATTTATCATCCCAGATCAAAGTAAGATGGTTGGCTTCACACAATGATGGCAATGTCTAGATTTGGTTTTCCATAGTAAGGCATGAGCAATCTATATCCTTCACCATAGATGGTCGATCCCATTTATTTAAAAATTTAAAGACTTCACATATGTTCCTTATTTTCATATTCTAACCACCCCTTGAAGTTTTTATTTGTACTTAATCGTCTTACTAACTCACAATTAAAAGGATGGATGTTTGGTGAAGTACACAGATGGTCCCTCTAAAATGATTTTTATTCTATTCTAATTCAGGCATCTCAATTTTTAAAAACTTCGCATATTCTGTCCCGCAACAATTTCTTGTGTTCACCAAAAACTCTATTAGAGACTGAATAACCTGAAACAAAAAATTCACTAATAATATATTGTTAGTGAAAGAGCACCCCGAACACTTGAAACTCAGGAGAACGCTGCTAGCTTAGCCACTATAATATATTGTTATATATGGTGCTCAGGCCCATCGATGTTGGATGTAGGAATCATTTTAGGTAAGTCATGTACCGTTTGTTTATCTTATTGATACTGGCATAAGCTCATCAATGTTAGATCATCATTTACTGTCTGAGTAGAATATTATACCCGCACATATAATTAATCACCTTCTCATCCGTTGTAGGTCAGAACAATCACGCTGATATCACTGACTGACCTGCTGATTTTCATGTCCTTCCTGCTGGTTGCGACCGGTAATTCCATTGTCAATTCAGTTCTTATGTCCTTGGCAGCTGCTGGAGGATTCCTAGCCTTGTTCTTTGCTTGCTTGGTTGCAGTATATGTCGGAGCAGTATCAATTGCTATATTCGTCATTTCCGCCACAGTTATCTCTGCAATTGTTGTAGCCATGATTGCTACCGGTACCCCATCTCTCCGTCGCTTTGTTTAATAGTCATAGAAGATTGATACATGTGCAGTGTCGCCTATTTCACCTCAGGAGTGTGCCCAGCTATTTGCTCAGGTTGTTTGTAGTCCTACAGAGGCTTGTCAAGTAGGTTGTTGTTTAAAGTTTACTATGGTTATGGCTGATAAAATGGTTGTTTGCGATTCAAAGTTCACAGTACTAATGTGTCTCAGTTGTGAGTCAAGAGGATATTCATCCCCTTAGCGAGGATGTCAAAAAGCTCAAGGAGTTTGCAAAGGACATGAAAATCAATTTCATCGCGATGATGCTCATCGTGACCGCAACCCTCTTCTATGTGATGGTAGTTTAGATATCAACTTGTAATGTGAAGACTACTGCTGGCTACGCCTATAGGGATTTCCCTGACAAATATGCAAAGGATTCCCCCGCGGCCTTGGAGCCTTGCGTTGGTGTTCCCTTGAAGAGGAAAGGGTGATGTAGCCCAGCGGCGGTAAGTATTTCCCTCAGTTTGAGAACCAAGGTATCAATCCAGTAGGAGAATCGCGTCAAGTCACAAGTACCTGCACAAACACAAAAAGCTTGCACCCAACGCTATGAAGGGGTTGTCAATCCCTTATAGATTGTTTGCAAAGTGAGAACTGAAAGCAAAAAGTAAACAAAGCAAAGCAAAAGTAAAAGCGGAGATGATAATTGTGAGTAGACCCGGGGGCCGTAATGTTCACTAGTGGCTTCTCTCATGAAAGCAAGTAGAGGGTGGGTGAACGAATTACTGTCGAGCAATTTATAGAACCGCGCAAAGTCATGACGTTATCTATGGCAATGATCATACATATAGGCATCATGTCCAAAACAAGTAGACCGATACTTTTTGCATCTACTACTATTACTCCACACGTCGACCGCTATCCAGCATGCATCTAGTGTATTGAGTTCGTAAGAACAGAGTAATGCCTTAAGCAAGATGACATGATGTAGATGGACAATCTCAAATCTATGATGAAAGCCCATCTTGTTACCCTTGATGGCAACAACACGATGCGTGTCTTGCTGCCCCTTCTGTCACTGGGAAAGGTCACCGCACGGTATGAACCCAAAACCAAGCACTTCTCCCATTGTAATAATCATAGATCTTGTTGGCCAAACAAAACCCAAGACTCAGAGAGACTTACAAGGATACCAAATCATGCATATAAGAAATCAGCAAAGACTCAAATATAAATCATAGATAATCTGATCACAAATCCACAATTCATCGGATCTCGACAAACACACTGCCAAAGAGGATTACATCGGATAGATCTCCATGAAGATTATGGAGAACTTTGTATTGATGATCCAAGAGAGAGAAGAAGCCATCTAGCTACTAACTACGGACCCGTAGGTCTGAAGTAGACTACTCACGAGTCATTGGAGAGGAATGATGTTGATGAAGAAGCCCTCCAGCTCCAAAGTCCCGTCCGGCAGGGCACCGGGAAGGGTCTCCAGATGAGATCTCGCGGAAACGGAATCTTGCGACAGCGCAAAAGTGGTTTTGTGGACGCCCTTATTTTTTCTGGGATTTTAGGGAATATATAGGCGAAAGAGCTAGGGCAGGGGAGCTCCAGGGAGGCCACAAGCCTGGTAGCCGTGGGACCCCTGGCCGCGGCTACACGGCTTGTGGGCTCCCTGTGGGCCTCCTGCCTTGGCCCTCAAGTCCCCCGATCTTCTTCTGTTCTGGAAAAATTCATGTCGGGGATTTTATTCCGTTTGGACTCCATTCCAAAATCAGATGTGAAAAGAGTCAAAAACACAGAAAAAACAGGAACTGGCATTTGGCACTGAATTAATAAGTTAGTCCCAAAAAAAGATATAAAAGGTATATAAAACATCCAAAGTTGACAAGATAACAGCATGAAACCATCAAAAATTATAGATACGTTTGAGACGTATCAAGCATCCCCAAGCTTAACTCCTGCTCGTCCTCGAGTAGGGAAGTGATAAAGAATGATTTTTTTATGCTTTCATGCTACCTAGCATAGATGTCCTTCGTAACTCCTCTTATGTGACATGAATGTTCAGATCCGTTAGATTCAAAACAATAGTTTGCTATTGACGTGGAGACAATAATACTTCAAGCAAACTAGCAAGGTAATCATGAACTTTCAAAATAACAAGGCCAAAAGAAAGTTATCCCTACAAAATCATATAGTCTGGCTATGCTCTATCATCCTTGCACAACGAACTTAAATCATGCACAACCTCGGTATTGGCCAAGTAGTTGTTTTCACACCTTTACTTTCTCAAACTTTTTCAACTCTCACGCAATACATGAGCGTGAGCCATGGTTTTAGCACTATAAGTGGAATGGAGTGTGGTGGAGGTTGCAAGGCAAACATGGAGAAGATGGTCACATTGACTAGGCATATCAATGAGCTATGGAGATGCTCATCAATAGATATCAATGTGAATGAGTAGGGATTGCCATAGAAATGATGCACTAGAGCTAAGAGTATGTGAAAGCTCTTAAAGAAAACTAGTGGGTGTGCATCCAACTTGCTTGCTCACGAAGACCTAAGGCAATTTTGAGGAAGCCCATCATTGGAATATACAAGCCAAGTTATATAATAAAAATTTCCCACTAGCTATATGGTGGTGACAAAACGAGAGACTCTCAATCATGAAGATCATGGTGCTTAATATGAAGCACAAGTGTGGAAAGGAGATAGTAGCATTGTCCCTTCTCTCTTTTTCTCTCATTTTTTTTGGTGGGCTCTTTGGCCTCTTTTTTTTTGGTGGGCATCTTTGGCCTCTTTTTCTAAATGGGCTTCGCTGGCCTCTTTTATTTCCTCACATGGGACAATGCTCCCTCAATGATGATCATCACACTTACAACTCAAAACTTAGAGCAATGATGACTCTATATGAAATGCCTTCGGTAGTGTACCGTGACAATGATCTAGCATGGCATAGACATCAATGGAAACATCATGCTAGCTATCTTATGATCATGCAATGGCAATGTAGAAGCTGTGGCATATGTCATGGTGGTAGTTGCATGGCAATATATCTCGGAATGGCTTTGAGAAAGCCATAGTAGGTAGGTATGGTGGCTGTTTTGAGGGAGGCTAATGGTGGGTTTTATGCACCGGCGAAAGTTGCACGTCACTAAAGAAGATAGTGATGGTGGAAGGTGAAAGTGCATCTAAACCATGGACTCAACATTAGTCATGAAGAACGCATATACTTGTTGCAAAAGTTTTAGTAGTAATCGAAACAAAGCATTCAACACATACTCCTAGGGGAAGGGTTGGTAGGTATAAACCATCGCGCGATCCCGACCGCTACACAAAGGATGACAATCAATAAACTAATCATGCTCAGACTTCATCACATAGAGGTTCACCATACATGCATGCTACGGGAATCACTAACTTCAACACAAGTATTTCTAGATCCACAACACCTTACTAGTATAACTTCAATATTACCACAACCACAACTCAAGACTAATTGAGATGAATCAAACTTCTCTAACTACTCAATGCACATGAAGGTGGAAGTTTTCATATCCCTTTGGATAACTACCCCTCTTGAGACTACTTCCATAGCATAGATCAACTACCACGCCACGCACTTCCGTGCTCTAAAAGATAGAAGTGAAGCACATAGAGCAAAATCAACTAGCTCAAAAGATATAAGTGAAACACATGTGAGATGAATTGCCTAATCAAAGGATATAAGTGAAGCTCGACAAAATCACAGTGAGTGCATGTCTCTCTCTATAGGTGTGCAGCAAGGAAGATTGTGACACAACAAAAATAAAAGACCCCTACGATACAAGACGCTCCAAGCAAAACAGATAACATGTGGTGAATAAAAATATAGCCTCAAGTAACGTTACCGATGGATTGAAGACGAAAGAGGGGATGCCTTCCCGAGGCATCCCCAAGCTTAGGCTTTTTAGGCATCCTTGAATCAACTTGGGGTGCCTTGGGCATCCCCAAGCTTGAGCTCTTGCCACTCTTTATCTCTTTGTCCATAAGAACTTCACCCAAAACTTGAAAACTTCACAACACGAAACTTAAAGAGAAACTCGTGATATCATTAGTATAAGAAAGCAAATCACCACTTCCTTAGGTACTGTAGCAAACTTAAATTCTACTAATGTTGATGTTGGGTTACTGTATTTTCAATCTTCCATGGCTAATACCCCCCGATACTATCCATAGTTTCATCAAAATAAGCAACCAACTCAACAAAAACAGAATTTGTTAACAACAGGCCAGTCTGTAGCAATCTGTATACTTCGTATACTTCTGGTAGTTCAACAATTCTGAAACATTATGACGGTCTGAAGGATTTGCGTATCAATCAACAGCAAAAAGAATCAACTCAAAATCTCTCACAGTAAAAATACAAAAATTCTTTTCGTGAGCAGAAAGTTTCTGCCTTCTCCAGCATGATCAAACGATCATCCCCAAGACTAATCATAACGGTTTCACTTGGCACAAACGCAAAAGAAACACAAAAAATCACAATCATAAAAGAATTATGAAAGTGTGGAAAACACAAAACATAAAGAAAAAGGATAGATTCGTTGGGTTGCCTCCCAACAAGCGCTATTGTTTAACGCCCTTAGCTAGGCATAAGGTGATGGAATCACGTATAGTCATCTTTGGTGCTCAAACCATAAGTAGCCCTCATCATAATTCATAAGGCAATCTTATTTTCTTTCTAGGAAAATGCTCCAAGCCCTTCTTTAGAGGAAACTGAAATCTAATATTCCCTTCCTTCATATCGATGATAGCACCAATAGTCCTTAGGAAAGGTCTACCAACAATAATGGAACATGAAGGATTGCAATCTATGTCAAGTACAATGAAATCCACGGGTACATAGTTCTTATTTGCAACAATAAGAACATCATTGATCCTTCCCATGGGTTTCTTGACAGTAGAATCCGCAAGATGCAAATTAAGAGAACACTCTTCAATCTCATGAAAACCAAGAATATCACATAAAGACTTTGGAATCGCGGAAACACTAGCACCCAAATCACACAAAGCATTGCATTCATAGTTTTTGATTTTGATATTGATAGTAGGTTCCCACTCATCATGAAGTTTTCTATGTATAGAGACTTCTAATTCGAGTTTCTCTTCAAGAGATTTCATCATAGCATCTACGATATGTGCGATAAAGGCTTTGCTTTGGCTATAAGCATGTGGAGAGTTTGCAATGGATTGCATCAAGGAAATGCATTCAAACAAGGAGCAACTATCATAATTGAATCCCTTGAAATCCAAAGTGGGAGTTTCATTACTACCCAATATTTTGATTTCTTCTACTCCACTCTCCACACCTTTATCATCAAGATAGGTGGACTCCGAATCATTGGGGCGTTTTTCAACCAAAGTGGATTCATATCCAGCCCCTTCATCAATAGGTTTGACACGCGAAAACAAAGATTCAAGAGGAGTCACACCAAGCACTTCAAGATCTTCGTGATTTGCATCACTAGAACGCACCCTTTTAAACCATTCATACCTAGCGCGGATTTGGGCGGTTCTTTCCTTGCTCTCATTCATGGAGACACGCATAGCTTTCAAAGTTTCCTCCAAGTTGACCTTGGGAGGAGCACATCTAACTTTCAAAGCATCAATATCACAAGACATCCTATCAACGCTCTTAGCCAAATCGTCTATTTTTAGTAGTTTTTCCTCTATGGACGCATTGAAAATCTTTTGAGAGTTGATGAACTCTTTGATATTACTCTCTAAATCAGAGGGTAATTTGTTATGATTTCCATAAATGTTGTAGGAATTGCCATAGTTGTTAGAGGAGTTACTAGGAAAAGGCCTAGGAACATAGTTTCCTCTAAAAGCATTGTTGTTGCCAAAATTGTTCCTACCAACAAAATTAACGTCCAAACTAGCATTGCTACTCTCAATCAAGGAAGATAGTGGCATGTCATTAGGATCTAAAGGATAATTTCTACTAGCAACCAAATTCATCAACTCGTCCATCTTAGCACTAAGCGAGTTAATTTCTTCTATAGCGTGTACCTTTTTGCTAGCAGGTGACCTTTCAGTGTGCCACTGAGAGTAGTTGGTCATGATATTGTCTAGGAGTTTTGTAGATTCTCCTCACGTGATTTCCATGAACGTTCCACCTGAGGCGGAGTCCAAGATATTTCTAGAAGCAAAATTCAAACCAACGTAAAAGATTTGTATAATCATCCACAAACTCAAGCCATGAGCGGGACAATTTCTAATCATTAATTTCATCCTCTCCCAAGATTGTGCAACGTGTTCATGATCAAGTTGCTTGAAATTCATGATATTGTTACGGAGAGAGATAATCTTAGCCGGCGGAAAATACTTCGATATTTAAGCATCTTTGCACTTATTCCAAGAATCGATACTATTTTTAGGCAAAGAAGAAAACCAAGTTTTTGCACGATCTCGCAAAGAGAACGAAAAAAAGCTTCAATTTAACAACATCATTGTCCACATCTTTCTTCTTTTGCATATCGCAAAGTTCAATGAAAGAATTAAGATGGGATGCGGCATCTTCACTAGGAAGGCCAGAAAATTGCTCTTTCATAACAAGATTCAGGAAGGCAGCATTGATTTCATATGATTTCGCACTAGTGGCGGGAGCAATCGGAGTACTAATAAAATCATTATTATTAGTATTCGAGAAGTCACAAAGTTTGGTGTTTTCAGCCATGATGACTTCAACAAACAAACAAGAACACAAGCAAGCAAGAAAAGTGGCAAAGGGAAACGGCAAAATGCAAATGAAAACGGCAAAGGAGAAAGGCAAATGAAAACGGCAAATGTGAAGTGGGCGAGAGGAAAACGAGAGGCAAGTGGCAAAAAAGGTAATGCAAGAGATGAGTTTGTGACACTTACTTGGATAGATCTTGACTTTATCTCTCCCCGGCAACGGCGCCAGAAATCCTTCTGCTGCTGGCTACGCCTATAGGGATTTCCTTGGCAAATATGCAAAGGATTCCCCCGCGGCATTGGAGCCTTGCGTTGGTGTTCCCTTGAAGAGGAAAGGATTATGTAGCACAGCGGCGGTAAGTATTTCCCTCAGTTTGAGAACCAAGGTATCAATCCAGTAGGAGGATCGCGTCGAGTCACAAGTACCTACACAAACACAAAGAGCTTGCACCCAACGCTATGAGGGGGTTGTCAATCCCTCATAGATTGTTTGCAAAGTGAGAACTGAAAGCACAAAGTAAACAAAGCAAAGTAAACGTAAAAGCGGAGATGATAATTGTGAGTAGACCCGGGGGCCGTAGTGTTCACTAGTGGCTTCTCTCATGAAAGCAAGTAGACGGTGGGTGGACGAATTACTATCGAGCAATTGATAGAACCGCGCAAAGTCATGACGTTATCTATGGCAATGATCATACATATAGGCATCACGTCCAAAACAAGTAGACCGATACTTTCTGCATCTACTACTATTACTCCACACGTCGACCGCTATCCAGCATGCATCTAGTGTATTGAGTCCATAAGAAAAGAGTAACGCCTTAAGCAAGATGACATGATGTAGATGGACAATCTCAAATCTATGATGAAAGCCCATCTTGTTACCCTTGATGGCAACAACACGATACGTGCCTTGCTGCCCCTTCTGTCACTGGGAAAGGTCACCGCACGGTATGAACCCAAAACCAAGCACTTCTCCCATTGCAAGAATCATAGATCTAGTTGGCCAAACAAAACCCAAGACTCGGAGAGACTTACAAGGATATCAAATCATGCCTATAAGAAATCAGCAAAGACTCAAATATAAATCATAGATAATCTTATCACAAATCCACAATTCATCGGGTCTCGACAAACACACCGCCAAAGAGGATTACATCGGATAGATCTCCATGAAGATCATGGAGAACTTTGTATTGATGATCCAAGAGAGAGAAGAAGCCATCTAGCTACTAACTACGGACCCGTAGGTCTGAAGTAGACTAATCACGAGTCATTGGAGAGGCAATGATGTTGATGAAGAAGCCCTCCAGCTCCAAAGTCCCCTCCGACAGGGCACCGGGAAGGGTCTACAGATGAGATCTCGCGGAAACGGAAGCTTGCGGCGGCGGAAAAGTGGTTTCGTGGACGCCCTTATTTTTTCTGGGATTTTAGGGAATATATAGGCGAAAGAACTAGGGCAGGGGAGCTCCAAGGAGGCCACAAGCCTAGTAGCCGCGCCCCCCTGGCCGCGGCTACAGGGCTTGTGGGCTCCCTGTGGGTCTCCTGCCTTGGCCCTCAAGTCCATCGATCTTCTTCTGTTCTGGAAAAATTCATTTCGGGGATTTTATTCCGTTTGGACTCCATTCCAAAATCAGATCTGAAAAGAGTCGAAAACACAGAAAAAACAGGAACTGGCATTTGGCACTGAATTAATAAGTTAGTCCCAAAAAAAGATATAAAAGGTATATAAAACATCCAAAGTTGACAAGATAACAGCATGAAACCATCAAAAATTATAGATACGTTTGAGACGTATCAAAGACAAACTCGCTACTCGCGGTCTCTAGACTTGTAATGTTCTAACTTTGTTCAGTATTTTAAATTCAAAGACTAATATGATGAATTGTATTTGGAGACTAATCTTCTATTGTATTCGATAAATCTGTTGTTTATATGTTGTGCTCTCTATATTCTCTGCAGTAATATGTTTTGTAACCTGTGCAAATATCAGGAAAAAAATACCTAATATTCATACTAGTGGCGCACCACTCAGCACTTTAGTGGTGCACTGGAAAAAGCACACTAGTGGCGCATCGTCAACTAGTGCGCCATTAGTAAGCCAGAGCACATGTGTAAATATGGCCCCCTGGGAGGCATACTAATGGCGCACCATGGGCTATACTAATGGCGCACTGCCTGGTGCGCCATTAGTATACCAGATACTGATGGTGCACCTGTGGTGCGCCATTAGTAAAAACTTCTAATGGCGTGATGCTAGTGGCGCACCTGTAGTGCGCCATTAGTAGCCAAAACAGGTGCACCACTAGCAGGCCTTTTCCTAGTAGTGTGACATATTATTTGTAGCAAAGCCATCGTTTATCATATTTTTATACATGTCATGCTAGATCTTTGCACATTCCGGTACACTGCCAGAGGCATTCATTCAAAGTCTTATAGTCCTATCAGCTTTCATATTGAGTTATAAGTAAATAAAAGTGTGATGATCATCATTACTAGAGCATTGTCCCAGTGAGGAAATAAAAATGGGGGAGGCTAAATGACTCCACCATAAAAAGAATGAATAAGAGAAAAAAAGGAGAAGGGACTTTGCTACTATCCTTTGCCACACTTGTGCGTCAAAGTGGCACCTTGTTCTTCATATAGATAGTCTCATGTTATATCATTTATATGCTAGTGGGAATCACTCTTTTTCATAAACTTGGCTTGTATATTCCAATGACGGGCTTCCTCAAATGCTTCATGAGCAAGCAAGTTGGATGCATACCCCACTTCGGTTCAGCGGAGCTTTCATACAAATATAGCTCTTGCGCATCATTTGCATGGAAATCGATCCCTACTCGTCGCATCGATATCTATCGACGAGCATTTCCATAGCTCGTTCGTACGCCTAGTTGACTATCTTCTCCACTTTTACCCCTTTGAAACCTACCATCATATTCTATTCCACCATTTTGCTATGTCCAATGGTTCACGCTCATGTATTGCGTGAAGAATAAAAATTTGATGCATATTGAAAAAGTGCGATCCAATTGCTTGACTTGGACACCGTGGTGCTTGACATTTGTACTAATGTAGTGAAGAAGGAGCCATGCCTTGCTAATACAATAAAGATGGATGGGGGTGTCACAGCCCTAGATTATAGCTTGTAGTTAGTTGCATCTTTGAGCATTCATGCATGCATTCAAATCAATTTAATTCAAAAGGGGATGATCTACAAATGGGGATGACCAAACCCTAGCATCAAATAAAATACAAATAGGTTCAACAAGGATTATTTGTAATGAACTCGATTGGTCTTAAAAAATGTTCACCCTTTTTGGTAAATGTTGGAAGGAACGTACAAGAGGTGATAAACTTTTTAACAACTCTTTTGTCATTTTTAAGTTAATCATAAATGCATCTGAAAATGATAACTAAAGTGCTATAAATACTTTTGCCTTTTCAAAAACGATGAATCTTTTTGTGGAGCCAGGAAATAACCTAAAACAAACCATAAAAATGATGTCAATGTTTTTGACTTAGGCCTGGAGCCAAAACAAAATAAAAGAAATGTCAGAAATAGCAAACAGAAAGAATAGAAAAAAAAGAGCTATCATGCGCTCACCTGGTCGGCTCAGCCCACCACGGGCACCCATGTCTTCTACCTCCTGCCAGAAGGCAGAGGAGAAGCAGAGGACGACGAGCTCGCGGGAGCGCCACGCCTCCTGCCTGCCTGGCCTCCCCGCCGATTTGGTGAGTGGGATAGGCTTAGAGGAGCTGTCCTCATCGAGCCAACCTCCCTATTTCCCCCCTGCTCTCCTCCTCGCCTCTGCTCGCCATGACCGAGCCGCCATGACCAAGCCACAGTCAACTGCGTAGCCTCAGGCTTCCCCTCGCCTCCCCGAGAAGACCAGAGGGACCCCCTCGTCGCCTTGTCCTTCTCGCCATTGGAATTAGGCCCGGGAGCCACGGAGCGCTGCCATCGTCGTCGTCCCCTTCACCTCCGGCCACCGGACCTTCCTCGTCGATTCGCCCCTCCGGTGCATCCTCGAGCCTGCCGTCAGCACCATCAGAACCCCTGTGAGCCATAGATTCCGTTTCCTCTCTCCCCGTTGACGTTCCCCTCCTCTAGCGTGCTAGCCACCGGAGCCGAGAGTTCCTCATCGGCGGCCATGTTGTCGTCGTCGCTGTGGTACCCCATCCACGTGCTCGAGCTTGGTATCGAGCTCTTGGAGCCGCGAGGAAGGTTTTGAGCCCCTCAACCGGACCCCCTGTGCCCTGCAACCCCACGCCCGTTGAAGCCCGAGTCGCGGCCGCCGCCAAGCTCGTCGTGGTCGTCGTCTCCGGCGACCCCATGCCCTCTCGACCCCTCTGCTCGATGCGGTCGAACACGGACTTCCTCCCAGTGCCCCCAGTGCATTGCCCCGAGCCCTATAGCTCGAGTTTGAGCAACTACGGCGAGAAACCACCACTGTTTTGGTCACCGCCGGTGAAGTTCCGGCGAGGTCCGACGTGGCTAGTCATTATAAGTCTAATCCACTAATTAGTGTAGCTAACAGCGCTGACAGTGGGCCTTAGCGTGGGTCAAAGCCCGGGTCAGCGCGGGATTAATCCCTGTGCCGCTGACCACTGGGTCCCACCTGCCAGTGACCGTAGCCATCCTTGGGTCACTGACCAGTGGACCCCACTGGTCAGGTTTGACCTGGGACGGCCGCTGTTGACTGCTGACGCAATACTGGCGTCAGGCTAGCATAATAATTGGTTTTCTAATATAAAAGAAATTCCAAAAAATGCCTAAAACTTCTAAAAATCATAGAAAATAATCTGTATGTCCAATGAAAATAATTTATATATGAAAAATGATCAAAAAAAATCAAGGAATCTGATTATGGCATTTTAATGCATGTTTGAGAAAGTTAACATCACCAAGTAGGCAAAATGATGATTAGGCTAAATTTAATAAATAGTTTGGAGATGGAATTTGGTATATATTTGAATTCCACTTCAACTAAAAAGACCAAACATTGAGCTAGGAAAATCGGTACCTCGAAATGCCATCTTCATGCATGCTAAAACAAGTTATACCTGAGCATCAGGTCGAATCAATTAAAAGGGTATCCAGAAAATACCTTGCTTGAAGTGATATTTGAATTCTAATTCAAATCCAGCTTCAACCTAAGAAATCGTAGCTATATTGGCCCTGCCACTTCTCATTTTCATTTCACGATCATGCATCATAGTGTTGCATTTCTGTGAAGTAATTATTGATCTTTCTTGTTTGTCGGTACTGTTCCCTCTCGGTAGACGATGGTTCCGATGATGTGATCGTGGACATTGATGAAGACTCATTGCTATCTTCAGACGTGTCTGGCAAGCAAACCCCCTTGAGCATACTGATATAAACCCACTCTCTCGCTCTTGCTCTCTTTTATTGCATTAGGACAAACACGATTCAACTGTTATATGTTCTCGGTAGTTGAACCCATTCCTCTGCATAACCTGATTTTGCCACAGTAAATAGTTGAAACCACTTAGCATGAGTAGCAACCGCTTGAGCCCTGATGTGCTTACTCATCCATGCTTGCTTACTGTGCCTGCTATGCTTAGAGTTGTGTCGAGTCTGATCCATCTGGATGATGAATCGGAATGGTTGTGTTCATGTTCTACCGTGTGAGAGTAAATGTGTGAATTCGATTTGGTAAAGGTAGCGATGAGAGGCCATGTAGGAGTACATGGTGGGATGTCTCATTGGGACCGTCCTTAAGAACTGAGTTCTGTGTATGTTATCCAAGACAAGATACTACCATGCATTGGGCCCTGAAATATGACCCCGCTCGGCTTATTAATTGCCTAGATATCTGTCTAGGAGTTGCAATTAGTTTCTGGTGTTTGTAGGAAAAGTGTTGGTGGCCGTGTTTAGCTCTGCCCGACGGGGTAGGCTTCTCTGCGGTACATACACAGTGGCACGGTGTACCAAGTGGCACCCGGATGGTGGGCTTGGGAACCCTGCGCACATCATTTGGGGTCGTAGAGGAAACCTCGGCCGGACTTCCTTACGGGTTCAGTCTCAAATAGGCGATAAACCTGGACTAGGGTCTTGTGTGGTTAACGGTCGTGGCCGACACTCACGCCAGTGCTTCCGCTTGAAGGTTGCCGAGATGCATGACGTTCATATGGTGCTAAGTGGTGAGAGCATGTGTGAAGAAGTATACCCCTGCAGGGTGATTTAATCTGTTCGAATAGCCGCGTCCTCGGATATGACTACTTGAAAACATTACGTGGTACATAGACAATTTAAATGGATACTCTAAAACATGCAATATAAGTGTGAGTGCTATGGAAGGCCTTCTTGTAGGGAGACGAGAGTGGATCCATAGTGGTGTATTGAATTGGTGAATATGTGGACTCGTGTGTGCTATCCCACCTCAAAGAAGGAACTTGTAGTCGTAGTACAGGTTAGCCAAGAGTCAAAGTTGGCTTGCTGCAATCAAACCCCACACTCCCTTCATTGAAATATGATGCATATGTAGATATTTCTGATGTAAGTCTTGCTGAGTACCTTTGTACTCACGGTTTCTTTATTTATGTTTTGCGGAGAAGATTTAGTCTCATTAAAAAGTTCTACGCGATGTGTTCGATGTTGACCGGAATAGCTTGGGAATCCCAGACAGAGGTCTGGTTCCTTTGGTAGGGTCGTTGTAGCTTTTCAGGCTCTTCCAGCCACTTTTAGTAGATGTCTGTACCCAGACATGTTGTGCTTCCGCTTGATGTTGTATGACTTAAGTGACGGGTCACGAGACCCCTGTTTGTAATATCATACTATGTTGTCTCTTATGAGTCTTTAATAAAAGCTTGAGTCATAGAGTTATGTTGTGATGCCATGTTGTATCTACACTAATAGTGCATATTGTGTGTATGTTATGAAATGCATTTTATGTGTGGGATTCGACACCTAGTTGTGTGCCTCTAGTAGTACTCTTTATGGGGAAATGCCTCTTTGTGCTTCCACCGAGCCTTGGTAGCTTGCTACTGCTCCGGACACATTGATTGACCGACATGTATCCTTCTTTGCTACTGTGGCTGTCTCTTCGGGGAAATGTCACGCAGTGTAATGGAGTCCTTGTAGCTTGCTACAACTCGTCTACACACGCTGATGACCGACACCTGCTTTGTTGGGTTATGTATGCATGTCCCTGTATGGATGTACCACTTGGGTTTATAACTAGTCATGTCGACCCCGGTTCTTTGTCGTTTGAATGCTAGCGACACATTCATATACGTGAGCCAAAAGACGCAAATGGTCCCGGCCAAGGTAAGATGGCAGTCGTGGAGTTTACCGTGCGTGAGGCCGCAAAGTGATGTGATGTATTACAGGCTGGGTTCTTATGATTCAGGATCGGGGTCCCGACAGGGGGGGGGGGGGTAAAAACAATCCTTGAGGATCATTTACTTTGAAAAAATAATGATTTGTTGCTTATACCTATAAGTATTGCTATGTTAATGTTTGCTAATTCATCGTTTCTCAATGAGCATACATGCATAAGGTTACATCATGGATAGCATGTCACATCAATTTTTTTTGTTTTTATCTATATTTTTTTATTGTTCCAACCTGGTATTTATCATTATAGAATACGTTTGGGTATTTATTTACCAATTTAGATTACAGCACCAACATATTGACCCTCTGCCCAGTGTCAGTTGTTGTTTTCCGCGTGTTTTCCACTTTGCAAGTTTTCTATACCAAATGACGTCCAATTGCCCTGAAACTTTTTGGTGATTTTTTCAGGACCAAAAGAAGAGCAACGAGCATCGGAAGAAGGCTGGAGGCCTCATGAGGGGCCCACAAGCCAATAGGGTGCGGCCTCGTGGGTGCCCTGATGGCTTGTGCCTCCCTTGTGGCCCTCCCGACTCTGTTCTTTGGCTTATAAATTCTCATCTACCCTAAAACACCACAAGGAGTCCCAAAACGCTTTTTACACTACCGCAAGTATCTGTTTCGACAGGAGGCCATCTGGAGCTCCACTCCGGCACCTTGCTGGTGGGGGTCGATCACGGAGGGCCTCTTTATCAACCTTGCTACCCCAACGATGATGTGTGAGTAGTTCACCACAGACCTACGGGTCCATAGTCAGTACCAAGATGGCAATCTCTCTCTTGGTTCTTGAATACAATGATCATCGCATCTTCACTTTGATCCATATGATGTAATTCCTTTTGTGTGGTGTGTTTGTTGGGGTCTCACGAATTGTAGGTTTATGTTAAGACTATTCATGATAGATATTTGAGTCCCTTCTGAATACTTATATGATTCCTATGTGCATGATTGTTATAGCTTTGTATTTCTCTTCGATCTATTGAAATAGTTTGGCCAACTAGATCAATATTTCTTCGGTGAGAGAGGTGCGTTGTGGTATGTTCAACCTGGGGAATTTCTATATCCCAGTGACAAAAGGGGACAACATGCATCTTTGTGTTGCTGCTACTAAGGATAAAATGGTGTGGTTTATTCATATTGCTTGATTTTACATTGTCTACATCATGTCATCGTTCTTCATGCATTACTCTATTTTACTTAATACTCTAGATGTGTGGAAGATAACGGTCGATGAGTGGAGTAATAGTAATAGGTGCAGGCTGGAGTCGGCATATTTGTTTATGGATGTGATGCCTATTGATGGGGTCATAGTCCTAGGGTAGGGTCATAGTCCTGTCCTACAGGTCCTACCCAAGGACTACCCCACGCAAGGGATAGGACCTTAAGTATGCCCGACTGTATTAAGGTGCCCCCATCATCCAGTCGGTAACGAGTTCAGGATCATCCAGTCAGAGACTAAGACTCGGAGGACACCGGACCTACCGACTGGATACACTCGGTGCATCGTAACCTCCCTGGAGGGAAACTGCCGTACGTTTCCGGGTGCATTAACTAGCATTTATAGCATACGTTACTTGTAACGCATGCATTCAATCGCCACTACTCCACCCTTGAATCAGAACCGTTGTGGAGGGCAGCGCACTCTATATAAGCCGCCCTCCCCCACTGGTAAAAGGGTTAGAAAAACATTGTACTCCATATTACACTCGGTAACAAGCTCCAGGAGCACTGAGACGTAGGGCTATTACCTCCACCGTAGAGGGGCCTGAACTCATACAACCTCGCCGTAGCTAAGACTCTGCCCATCTCATTCGTACCCTACACATCTACTGTCAAGCTTATACCCACGACAGTTGGCGCCCACCGTGGGGCAGGCGTCTAAGCGACTTCCGGCGAGTTTGCGACTACTTCCTTTCGTCATGTCGTCCGGTGGAGGTTCGAGCATGGGTCACCAGATCCTCTTCGGCGCTCTCTCCTTCGTCGTCGACGATTCGGCGTGGCTTCGGGATGCACCTCTCGACGTCGAGGCGCTTCCCCGTCCCGGGGCCACGCACTCCCGTGCTGGCACTCGCGGCGTACTTCTTCTCCAACAATCGGCTCCATTGCCAGCTTGCACCCTCGTCGCGCGCCGCAGCAGGCGATCGCACAGTCCGCGTCTACAACGTTGGGTGCAGCATGCCCGAGCGCGCCAGTTCGCGTCCTCTCAGGTGGCAGTCCTGGAGTCTGTTGTAGTTGCCCCCACGCTCCCAGTGCTCGGACTCGGTTCCGACTGAGCTTCCTACCGAGTACGTGGGTCGTGGGCCTGTAGCAGAAGTACACATGGCCAACTCCCATGAAGATCCTCGTCAAGCCGACCGAGGTGAAGTTGGCGAAGCATCCGGTGCGCGTCGTCCGCCTCGTTGTTCTGCTAGCCGACACACTCGGCGGAGCAACGTGGAGGTGTTCCGCACACCTCTCCTCAACCTGGCCGCGGCTGCCCAGATTGCCAATTCCCTCCAGCCGACTGATTCAGAGGCAGGAAGGGGAATCGAACAAATCCGAGCCCTGTTGCGCACGACGCAGCAGCAGAATTCGGCAGTCTCCCAGTCACACAATCGGATCCGCAATAGTTCCGTCCATGCAAACACGCATAGATCGGTTCACAGCCCTGGATCTCATCAGTATCGCCGTCGCTCACGCACCCCTCCGCGGGGTGGGCCTACGGGTCCCGGCATCATGATGATCGGCATTCAGTCGGCGACACTTACGACCCAAGACCCGACGCAAGGGGCCCAATCGCTCAGCGAAGAGTTGACAGGGGTCGAGCCCACCGCGATGGTCACGATATGGACCGTCCGAGTGGAAGCAGGGCCATCGTATCTGGCCCCGAGTGTTTTAGTCGAGCCATCCGCTCGGCTGATATCCTGCCCAACTTCCGATTGGCTGCGGGAATCGGTAAATTCTCAGGAGAGTCCAAGCCCGAAACATGGCTAGACGACTACCGAGTGGCGGTCCAGATCGGAGGAGGAGACGACCATGTCGCTATGAAGCACCTCCCTCTGATGCTCGACGGCTCGGCACGAGCTTGGCTGAACCAGTTGTCCCCCTCAAGCATTTACAGTTGGGCAGATCTAGCCCGAGTGTTCATCAGAACCTTCAAAGGAACGTGCAAGCGCCCTGCAGGTCTTGTGGAGCTTCAGCACTGTGTCCAGAAGCCGAATGAGCCCTTGCGCGACTTCATACAGCGATGGACGACTCTTTACCACATGGTGGAGAACGTCGCCGAGCATCAAGCAGTCTGCGCCTTCAAGGCAGGCGTGCGGTACAGGGAGCTGTACTTGAAGTTTGGTCGAACCGGCGACATCTCCATGAGCAAGATGATGGAGATAGCAACTCGCTATGCAAATGGAGAAGAAGAGGACCGCATCCGGAGCGGTAAACACAAGACAGTCGGCGATGCCGACGGAGGTAACACTCAGAAGCAAAAACCGAAGGTTCCGCCCGCACCGCAAGCAGAAGCTGCAGCTGTAACCAGCGCCAAATTCAAGGGCAAAGGGAAAGCACAGTTCACCCCCAAGAAAAAGCCTTTCAACAATCCCATCCTGGACCAGCCTTGTCCAATCCATACGAAGATGGATGAGGAAGGTAACCCCATATACGCAAAGCACACCACTCGGCAGTGTCGTCTCCTGATCCAGGGTTTCAGCGAAGGGCAGCCGAGTGAGAAGAATCTTGAACAGGATGAGGAGGACAAGGAGGATCCGTTCCCCCAAGTCCATGCAACCCTCATGATCTTCGCTGACGTCGAAAGCAAGAGTCGACTGAAGCTAGTAAACAGAGAAGTCAACATGGCCGTTCCGACTGCCCCCAAGTTTCTCAAATGGTCTCAGACTGCGATTACCTTCGATCAGTCGGATCATCCAACACATGTCCCCACCCCAGGAAGGCAGGCTCTGGTCGTCGACCCGGTGGTGGAAGGAGTCCGACTGCGCAAAGTCCTAATGGACGGCGGCAGCGGGTTGAATATTATGTACGCCGACACTCTCAAGGGGATGGGCATTCCGATGTCCAGACTCAGCGAGAGCAATATGCAGTTCCACGGAGTCGTCCCAGGGCGGAAGGCCAAATCACTCGGCCAGATCGCATTGGAGGTCATCTTTGGCTCTGACAAGAACTTTCGCAAGGAGAAGCTCACGTTTGAAGTGGTGGACTTCCAGAGCGCTTACCATGCAATTCTGGGCCGCCCGGCATATGTGAGTTTCATGGCACGACCGTGTTATGTGTACTTGAAGTTGAAAATGCCCGGTCCAAAAGGCGTTATCACCATCACCGGCAACCGCCAGCGAGCCGAGGAGTGTCTACAAGAGGGATCAAGGATCGCCGACCAGCAGATGGCTGTACTCGAGCTCGAAGAGTACAAGAAGACAGTCGACCCCGCCGACTTAATGCGCTCAAAGAAGCCAGCTTCTGAGTCCGCATTCCAGTCGGCGGGAGAGACTAAGAAGGTCAGCATCCACGTGACGGATGAGTCTGCCGCCCCGACAAACATCTCCACCACCCTGGATCCCAAATAGGAAGCCGAGCTCACCCAATTCCTCCGTGAGAACTGGGACATCTTCGCATGGAAGCCATCTAACATGCCGGGTGTACCTAGGGAGTTGGTTGAGCACCGACTGCATGTGGATCCCGCTGCTCGGCCCGTCTGAGAGCGCCTGCGCCGGTCCGCCGCGCACAAAAGGAAGGCAATCGGAGAAGAGGTGGCTAAGCTGCTAGCTGCCAGATTCATTCGCAAGGTTCACCACTCCGAGTGGCTCGCCAATGTAGTCATGGTGCCCAAGAAGGACAAATCACTCTGAATGTGCATTGACTTCAAGCACCTCAATAAGGTCTGCCCGAAAGACCATTTTCCGCTCCCCCGCATAGATCAAATTGTTGATTCGACTGCGGGGTGCGAGCGTTTATCATTTCTTGATGCCTACTCGGGTTATCATCAGATCCGTCTGTATGGTCCCGATGAGTTGAAAACAGCTTTCATCACCCCGTTTGGGTGCTTCTGCTACATCACCATGCCTTTCGGTCTGAAGAATGCAGGAGCTACCTTTATGCGCATGATCCAAAAATGTCTCCTCGACCAGATAGGTCGCAATGTGGAGGCATACATGGATGATATCATAGTCAAGTCCCACAAAGGTTCCGACCTGCTGACTGACTTGGCAGAAACATTCGCCAACCTTCGTAGGTACGATATCAAGCTAAATCCTGCCAAGTGTTCATTCGGTGTTCCCAGCGGAAAGTTACTCGGTTTTTTCGTTTCCGAACGAGGGATCGATGTTAACCCCGAAAAGATCGGGACCATCATCCGAATGGAGAGGCCGGTCAGAATACACGATGTTCAACGACTCACAGGTTGCTTAGCATCTTTGAGCAGGTTCATCAGTCGACTCGGCGAGAAAGCACTTCCTCCCTACCGACTCATGAAGAAATCAGATACCTTCGAGTGGACAGACGAAGCCCAAGTCGCGTTCGACGACCTCAAAGTCCTACTTTCCACCCAGCCGGTTCTTACTGCTCCGCTCAGTAAAGAGCCCCTTCTTCTATATATCGCGGCCACAAATCAAGTGGTTAGTACTGTTCTTACAGTCGAGCGAGAGGAGGAGGGCAAAGCTTACAAAGTTCAGCGGCCGGTGTACTACATTTCCGAGGTTCTGACCCCTTCCAAGCAGAGGTATCCCCATTATCAGAAGCTTATCTATGGGATCTATTTGACTGCGAAGAAGGTTGCCCATTATTTCCAAGACCACTCGGTATTTGTCGTTTCTGATTCTCCTTTGTCGGAAATTCTCCACAATCGAGACGCGTCAGGCCGAGTGGCGAAGTGGGCGATGGAGATGCTGTACTGTGACATCAAGTTCGAGGCCAAGAAAGCTATTAAGTCTCAAGCCCTGGCTGACTTTATAGCAGAATGGGTAGAACAACAGCAACCGACTCACATCTACTCGGCTCATTGGACAATGTTCTTCGATGGGTCTAAGATGTTGAATGGATCCGGCGCTGGTGTTGTGATCGTATCACCAAAGGGTGACAAGCTCAAGTATGTGCTTCAGATACACTTTGATTCCTCTAACCATGAGGCAGAGTATGAAGCTCTTCTCTACGGATTGCGCATGGCCATCTCACTCGGCGTCCGTCGCCTGATGGTCTACGGCGATTCAGACTTGGTGGTCAACCAAGTGATGAAAGAGTGGGACGTAAGGAACCCCACTATGACAACCTACTACAATGCAGTCAGGAAGCTGGAGAAGAAGTTTGAAGGTCTAGAACTTCATCATGTTCCAAGACTGAAGAACCAAGCGGCGGACGAATTGGCGAAGCTCGGATCCACTCGGAGACCCGTCCCGAGTGATGCCTGCCTCGAGCACCTCCATCTTCCTTCAGTCAAAGAAGATCCCTTCACGGAAGAGCCAGTGCAACCCAAGAGCGCAACAGACCCGACTGAAGTCGATGTGCCTGCTATGGTTGATCTGGTCACAGAGATTCTGGTAATCATCCCCGAGTGGACTGTGCCGATTATGGCATATATCCTAAGGCAAGAACTTCCAGGAGACGAAGTCCAAGCCCGACAAATAGTTCGCAGGTCGAAGGCGTTCACTGTCATTGACGGTCAATTGTATAAGGAGAGTGTTTCAGGCGTTCTCCAACGTTGCATTTCCCCAGAGGAAGGGCAGTTGATCCTAGAGGATATCCACTCGGGAACCTGCGGCCATCATGCTTCTTCAAGAGCAATCGTCGCCAAGGCGTTCAGGGCTGGATTCTTCTGGCTGCAGGCTAACGAAATGGCCAAAGCTATGGTCGATCGATGCGAAGGCTGTCAGTTCTACTCCAACAAGTCCCACAAGCAACATCTGCACTAAAGACAATCCCACTTGATCCTAGAGGAAGGGCAGTTGATCCTAGAGGATATCCACTCGGGAACCTGCGGCCATCATGCTTCTTCAAGAGCAATCGTCGCCAAGGCGTTCAGGGCTGGATTCTTCTGGCTGCAGGCTAACGAAATGGCCAAAGCTATGGTCGATCGATGCGAAGGCTGTCAGTTCTACTCCAACAAGTCCCACAAGCAACATCTGCACTAAAGACAATCCCACTTGTGTGGCCGTTTGCAGTTTGGGGATTAGACACAGTTGGACCATTCAAGACAGGCCAAGGAGGCTACACACATCTGTTGGTGGCAGTCGACAAGTTTACAAAGTGGATAGAAGCCAAGCCCATCAAGAAACTCGACGCCTCCACAGCTGTGAAGTTTGTCAGAGACATCATCTCCAGATTCGGAGTGCCTCACAGCATAATCACGGACAATGGGACAAACTTCGACCCGGACAGATTCAAAGGTTTCTGCGCGAGTCAAGGTATCCGAGTGGATTTTGCTTCCGTAGCACATCCGCAATCCAATGGACAAGCTGAGCGTGCAAATGGACTTATCCTTTAAGGTTTGAAGCCTCGACTCTTGCGAGAGATAGGACATGCTGCTGGTGCGTGGGTAACCGAGTTACCTTCAGTACTTTGGGGTCTCCGCACCACTCCGAACAGATCAACAGGGCGATCACCGTTCTTCCTCGTCTATGGAGCAGAAGCGGTCCTTCCGAGTGACCTGCTTCACAATGCCCCGCGAGTCGAACTCTTCTCCGAAGCCGAAGCAGAACAAGCAAGGCAAGATGGAGTCGATCTTCTAGAGGAGGAGCGCGAGATGGCACTTACTCGCTCAACAATTTATCAGCAAGATCTGCGATGTTTTCATGCACGACATGTCAGAAGCCGCACGTTCCAGGCTGGCGATTTGGTGCTCCGAGTGGATCAGCAGAGACCACACAAGTTGGCTCCGGCCTGGGAAGGTCCTTTCATCATTTCAAAGGTGCTGAACAACGGGGCATACAGACTCTACAACATTCAGAAGGAGACCGACGAACCCCGCGCGTGGAACGGAGACCTCCTCAAGCATTTTTATACGTGATCGCCGACTGAAGCAGTGTAACGAACAAGTTTTGGAGAAATAATATACAGCAGATTCAATTTCTTTTGCAGATTCAGAGTTCTTCCGTGGTTGCAGACTATGGTCACAAAAAAAACTTAGCTGCGATCCTGCATCGCCTAAGTATTAACTTCCTCCGAGTGTGCACTTTTACGTCGCACTCGGGGACTTAGTTGTGATCACGCATCGCCTAAGTGTTAACTTCTCCGAGTGTGCACTTTACGTCACACTCGGGGACTTAGCTGCGATCCCGAATCGCCTAAGTAACACCTTCCTCCGAGTGTGCACTTTACGTCGCACTCGGGAACTTAGCGGCGATCCTGCATCGCCTAAGTATTAACTTCCTCCGAGTGTGCACTTATACGTCGCACTCGGGGACTTAGCTGCGATCACGCATCGCCTAAGTATTAACTTCCTCCGAGTGTGCACTTTTACGTCGCACTCGGGGACTTAGCTGCGATCACGCATCGCCTAAGTATTAACTTCCTCCAAGTGTGCACTTCATGTCACACTCGGGGACTTAGCTGCGATCCCAAATCGCCTAAGTAACACCTTCCTCCGAGTGTGCACTTTACGTCGCACTCGGGAACTTAGCTGCGATCCTGCATCGCCTAAGTATTAACTTCCTCCGAGTGTGCACTTTACGTCACACTCGGGGACTTAGCTGCGATCACGTATCGCCTAAGTATTAACTTCCTCCGAGTGTGCACTACATGTCACACTCGGGGACTTAGCTGCGATCACGCATCGCCTAAGTATTAACTTCCTCCGAGTGTGCACTTCATGTCACACTCGGGGTCTTAGCTGCGATCACGCATCGCCTAAGTATTAACTTCCTCCGAGTGTGCACTTCATGTCACACTCGGGGACTTAGCTGCGATCACACATCGCCTAAGTATTAACTTCCTCCGAGTGTGCACTTCATGTCACACTCGGGGACTTAGCTGCGATCACGCATCGCCTAAGTATTAACTTCCTCCGAGTGTGCACTTGAGGTCACACTCGGGGACTTAGCTGCGATCACGCATCGCCTAAGTATTAACTTCCTCCGAGTGTGCACTTCACGTCACACTCGGGGACTTAGCTGCGATCACGCATCGCCTAAGTATTAACTTCCTCCGAGTGTGCACTTTACGTCACACTCGGGGACTTAGCTGCGATCACGCATCGCCTAAGTATTAACTTCCTCCGAGTGTGCACTTCATGTCACACTCGGGGACTTAGCTGCGATCACGCATCGCCTAAGTACTAATCTTCCTTCGAGTGTGCACTTCACGTCACACTCGAGGACTTAGCTGCGATCCTGCATCGCCTAAGTACTAATCGCTCCTCCGAGTGTGCTCTATACGTTACACTCGGGAACTTAGCACTGATCATGAATCACCTAAGTCCTAATATTCTACGAGTACACATTAAGTGTTCAACTCCAAACATCACTCAAGCAAAAGAATAAGTGTTTTCGTTGTGACTCCAGCAGTCTAGAAACAATAACGGACTCGGTGCGGATCAAGCTTACCCGCACAGATCTAAAAGTATGACGGCCAACAGAAGTGGCCAGAATATCTTACATGCAAACACTCGGCATACCGAGCATAACATCTGATTACGCGTCAGCTGGGCCGGCGTCAGGACTAGAGGACTCCACAAAAGTGTCCAAGTCAATTCCATCAGCAATGCGGGTGGCAGTCTCGAGGAACGTCTCCATGAAGTCTTCGAATTGAAGTTTCTTCGTGTTGGTGACCTTCAACGCTTTCAGCTTATCTTCCCGCACCTCCTTACAATGGACTCGGACCAACGACACCGCAACATCAGTACCGCACGGCGCTGCCGATTTCTTCCAAGATTGCACTTGGTTCGGCACCTCCTCCAGTCGGCTCGTTAGGGTCTCCATCTCCTCCCACGACTCGTCTTCCGGCCAAAGTTCCTTGTTAATTCGGCCGACGACTTCTCTCAGTCGACCGATGAAAGGACCTACTTTGCTAGCGCAAATTTGTGCTCGAAGCAGATCCCGATTGGCGTCCTCACCGAGTGGAACTTTGTCCTTAACAGCCTGTTCCACAGCCGCTGTTTCAGCTTCAGGGTCTCCGCAAAAGTCTGCCACCAACAAGCAAGCAGGCAATGAAAACCGAATGTCGGGCACACGATAAAGCCACTCGACAAAGCATAAGACTTACCAGCCAGACAAGTCATCGTTTGCTCAGCCCAGTCGGTGACATACTTCTCTTGAGCTAGGCACCTTCTGTTCAGGGCGCCCATCTAATTATGCAGATCGGTCCTATGTTTCCTCATCATCTGCGTCTCCGCCGTCAATACCCTGTTTGCCTCCCGAGCTTCTTCCAAGGACTTTTCTCGCGCTTCCAGAGCGTCCTTCATACCAGCCATGGCATGCATTGCAGCTTCCAGTTCACCAGCATATTGATTCCTCTCCGCTCTGAGGGTTTCATAAGAAGTTCTCGTATCACAAGTTTTCTACAACACGAAATAAAGGGTTATCAGCAACTTTCTCAATACACTCTACGTTCTTCAGACCCCTGCCGACGCAAGCAGTCGACATCGGTCTCGGGGACTACACCCAGTGGGTTCACTAAGAGTGACCCCACTGGCATGCACCTCAAGCAGGTCTGCCCTATGGAGGTGCGCTTTTTCACCTACGCCTCCGAGGCTAAAGCTACTCCACCCGTGTGCAGTTTACTCTAGGGAACTCTTACCGCAAGAGTGCTCCGACTGTAGTAAGTACTTGCACTCAGAAATCTTGTCTACGGACACGACAACAATAAAGACCAAATGTATAAAGACAACTGTCGGTGCAAGCACTCGACAGAAGTCTCGGGGACTACACCCACTGGGTTCACTCAGAGTGAACCCATTGCAAACAACCGACTTCGACAACACCCAGTGGGTTACAGAAGAAAAGTAAGTACTTACTAGGGTACTTACTCGGATGTCATCGCGCAGCTCCAAGCTCCGCTGATATAAAGCTGCAGCGGAGTCATAAACCCTCTTGGCCTCTCCGGCCATCAGCTCCGCCCGAACCATGGTCACCTTGACCGCTCTCACCTGCTCCTCCGGGACACACCGAATGTTGAATTCGGCGTTTGACGAACCGGGAATCGGGGGGAGATCCTGGTTCATCCCAAGGTTCGCCCCAGTAGGTTCCTCACCCGTCAGCGCCGGTTCAGTCGGCAGAGGCACTTCGTTTGGTAGAGCGTCGGCGGCAGGAGGAGCAACCTCAGGGACAGGCTCTTCGACGGGCTCCGCGGTCGGGTGAGCTCTCCCCCCTGACAAGCCGAATAACACAGTGCTTCAGAAGAAGAAAGAGATGGCGCAGTCTGCAGGAATAAAATACCCGACTCTCCCACAACGTACCTGGCTGTGATGAAACGACATTGTCCGCGTCCATGGGGTCGTCCCCTTGGCGAGCCGGCGAGGTCGCAGAAGTGGCAACCCTGTCGAGTGAAGACCATTCTACTTGTAAAACAAGAGTTCACTCGGTCAACAGAAAGGACCGAAAACTAGATTCGCTTACGTGGAGGTAACGGGGATGGCCATCCTCATCCGCGGCAAAGCCTTCAGAGGTTTGGACCCGCTCGATTTGGGCGCCTTGGAGGACTGGCCCACAGGTTCAGTGGCTGCGTCCCTGGCTCTTTTGGTACCTCGAACACTCGGTGCAGCCGGAGAAGCAGGTGGGGCACTCGGCGACACAGGGGGAACTGAAGGGACAGCAGACTCTTGCCGACGCCTATTCCGATGCTCTGGCCGCGGAGGCGGCGAGTTTGGCTCTTCATCCTTTTCCTCTTCCTCGCTGTTTTCCTCCTCCGACTCTCCGCTGTCGAAGATGTATTCATCACTCTCAACGCTTCCCTCCTGGCTGCCTTCTTCATCTTCCTCCTCCAGTTTCCCGCTCGAGACGGGGGAGAACCAGTTGGTCCACGCCTGCAGTCGGAAACGTTAAAGCATCACGCGGAGATATAAATGAGTTGTTGAAATCAAGGCAGTTCAACGCACTCGGCTAATGCTACTCACCTGATTCGGTGGAGGGTTGTCCGCACCATAAGGCGCCACTCGGCGGGCCCCCTTGGGATTCTCACAGGGACCCGTGATTTGGAGCACCTTTGAGGTCACCTTCTCCTCGAGAATGCCCTCCACGTTGGTCCGAGTGGAGTCTTCAGGTCCTGCGTAGTGCCACATAGCGTGGTGGCGGGCTTGCAGGGGCTGGATTCGCCGACCGATGAAGACTTCTAGCAAGTCCATCCCAGTAACCCCCCCTCCTGACAACATCCGCGAGTGCCTCAACCAAAGGCTGGATGTCTTTCTTCTCCGCTTTCGAGAGAGCGAGTTGCTTGGGCGGAGCAGGGCGGTCTAGACTGAATGGAGGCAGCCCAGTCGACGCGTTCGGACAGGCTATGTCCTGGCAGTAGAACCATGTCGACTGCCAGTTCCTAACCGACTCACTCAACTGCAGAGCAGGGTAAATACTCCGATTCTTCTTCTGAAACCCTAAACCCCCACAGAGCTGGAGGATATGCGTCTTGTCATCCGATTGACTAAGACGTTTTATGGTTTGGGAGCAAACGGAAAAGATGTGTTTGAACAAACTGGGGAGGACAACCAATAAAGCATTCGCATAAAACGATGAAGGCAGAAAGTGTTGGAAATATGCCCTAGAGGCAATAATAAATTAGTTATTATTATATTTCTTAGTTCATGATAATCGTTTATTATCCATGCTATAATTGTATTGATTGGAAACACAATACTTGTGTGGATACATAGACAAAACACTGTCCCTAGTAAGCCTCTAGTTGACTAGCTCGTTGATCAAAGATGGTCAAGGTTTCCTGGCCATAGGCAAGTGTTGTCACTTGATAACGGGATCACATCATTAGGAGAATCATGTGATGGACTAGACCCAAACTAATAGACGTAGCATGTTGATCGTGTCATTTTGTTGCTACTGTTTTCTGCGTGTCAAGTATTTGTTCCTATGACCATGAGATCATATAACTCACGGACACCGGAGGAATGCTTTGTGTGTATCAAACGTCGCAACGTAACTGGGTGACTATAAAGATGCTCTACAGGTATCTCCGAAGGTGTTCGTTGAGTTAGTATGGATCGAGACTGGGATTTGTCACTCCGTGTGACGGAGAGGTATCTCGGGGCCCACTCGGTAATACAACATCACACACAAGCCTTGCAAGCAATGTGACTTAGTGTAAGTTGCGGGATCTTGTATTACGGAACGAGTAAAGAGACTTGCCGGTAAACGAGATTGAAATAGGTATGCGGATACTGACGATCGAATCTCGGGCAAGTAACATACCGAAGGACAAAGGGAATGACATACGGGATTATATGAATCCTTGGCACTGAGGTTCAAACGATAAGATCTTCGTAGAATATGTAGGATCCAATATGGGCATCCAGGTCCCGCTATTGGATATTGACCGAGGAGTCTCTCGGGTCATGTCTACATAGTTCTCGAACCCGCAGGGTCTGCACACTTAAGGTTCGACGTTGTTTTATGCGTATTTGAGTTATATGGTTGGTTACCGAATGTTGTTCGGAGTCCCGGATGAGATCACGGACGTCACGAGGGTTTCCGGAATGGTCCGGAAACGAAGATTGATATATACGATGACCTCATTTGATTACCGGAAGGTTTTCGTGCATTACCGGAAAAGTTTCGGGCTCATCGGTAGTGTACCGGGAGTGCCGGGAGGGGTGCCGGGGACCATCGGGAGGGGTGTCACGCCCCAAGGGGTCTCATGGGCTATGGGAAGAGATAAATCAGCCCCTAGTGGGCTGGAATAAGTTCCCACTAAGGCCCATAAGGTTTGAGAAGGAAAAAACACAAGGTGGAAAGAGTTTCCAAGTGGGAAGGTGGAATCCTACTCCAAGTAGGATTGGAGTAGGACTCCTCCACCTCCAATTTCGGCCAAACCTTGAGGGTTTGAGGCTGCCTCTTCCCTCCCCCTCCCTCCTATATATACTGAGGTATTAGGGCTGATTTGAGACGACTTTTCTCACGGCTGCCCGACCACATACCTCCATAGTTTTTCCTCTAGATCGTGTTTCTGCGGAGCTCGGGCGGAGCCCTGCTGAGACAAGATCATCACCAACCTCCGGAGCGCCGTCACGCTGCCGGAGAACTCTTCTACCTCTCCGTCTCTCTTGCTGGATCAAGAAGGCCGAGATCATCGTCGAGCTGTACGTGTGCTGAACGCGGAGGTGCCGTCCGTTCGGTACTAGATCGTGGGACTGATCGCGGGATTGTTCGCGGGGCGGATCGAGGGACGTGAGGACGTTCCACTACATCAACCGCGTTCTCTAACGCTTCTGCTGTATGATCTACAAGGGTACGTAGATCACTCATCCCCTCTCGTAGATGGACATCACCATGATAGGTCTTCGTGCGCGTAGGAAATTTTTGTTTCCCATGCGACGTTCTCCAACAGTGGTATCAGAGCTAGGTTCATGCGTAGATGTCTTCTCGAGTAGAACACAAAAGGTTTTGTGGGCGGTGATGTGCGTTTTGCTGCCCTCCTTAGTCTTTTCTTGATTCAGTGGTATTGTTGGATTGAAGCGGCTTGGACCGACATTACTCGTACGCTTACGAGAGACTGGTTTCATCGTTACGAGTAACCCCCTTTGCTCAAAGATGACTGGCAAGTGACAGTTTCTCCAACTTTAGTTGAATCAGATTTGACCGAGGAGGTCCTTGGATGAGGTTAAATAGCAACTCATATATCTCCGTTGTGGTGTTTGCGTAAGTAAGATGCGATCCTACTAGATACCCTTGGTCACCACGTAAAACATGCAACAACAAAATTAGAGGACGTCTAACTTGTTTTTGCAGGGTATGATTGTGATGTGATATGGCCAACGATGTGATGTGATATATTGGATGTATGAGATGATCATGTTGTAATAGAAATATCGACTTGCACGTCGATGGTACGGCAACCGGCAGGAGCCATAGGGTTGTCTTTATACTAATATATGTGCTTGCAGATGCGTTTACTATTTTGCTAGGATGTAGCTTTAGTAGTAATAGCATAAGTAGCACGACAACCACGATGGCAACACGTTGATGGATGATCATGGTGTGGCGCCGGTGACAAGAAGATCGTGCCGGTGCTTTGGTGATGGAGATCAAGAAGCACGTGATGATGGCCATATCATGTCACTTATGAATTGCATGTGATGTTAATCCTTTTATGCACCTTATTTTGCTTAGAACGACGGTAGCATTATGAGGTGATCTCTCACTAAAATTTCAAGACGAAATTGTGTTCTCCCCGACTGTGCACCGTTGCTACAGTTCGTCGTTTCGAGACACCACGTGATGATCGGGTGTGATAGACTCAACGTTCACATACAACGGGTGCAAAACAGTTGCGCACGCGGAACACTCGGGTTAAGCTTGACGAGCCTAGCATGTGCAGACATGGCCTCGGAACACATGAGACCGAAAGGTCGAGCATGAATCGTATAGTTGATATGATTAGCATAGAGATGCTTACCACTGAAACTATTCTCGACTCACGTGATGATCGGACTTGAGATAGTGGATTTGGATCATGTACCACTCAAATGACTAGAGAGATGTACTTTTTGAGTGGGAGTTCTTAAGTAATAAGATTAATTGAACTAATTGTCATGAACATAGTCTAATGGTCTTTTGCGAATTACGATGTAGCTTGCGCTATAGCTCTACTGTTTTTATATGTTCCTAGAGAAAATTTAGTTGAAAATTGATAGTAGCAAACTTTGCAGACTGAGTCTGTAAAACCGAGGATTGTCCTCGTTGCTGCACAGAAGGCTTATGTCCTTAATGCACCACTCGGTGTGCTGCACCTCGAGCGTCGTCTGTGGATGCTGTGAACATCCGACATACACGTTTCTGATGACTACACGATAGTTCAGTGCAAAGTACTTAATGGCTTAGAAGCAAGGCACCGAAAACGTTTTAAAACGTCACGGAACATAAGTGATGTTCTAAAGAGATGAAATTGTGATTTCATGCTTGTGCCCTTGTTAAGAGGTACGAGACCTCCAACAAGATTCTTTGACCACAAAGTAAAGGAGAAAAGCTCAATCGTTGAGCATGTGCTCAGATTGTCTGAGTACGACAATCACTTGAATCAAGTGGGAGCTAATCTTCCAGATGAGATAGTGATGGTTCTCCAAAAGTCACTGCCACCAAGCTTTGAGAGCTTCGTGATGAACTATAACATATCAAGGATAGATACAATGATCCTTGAGCGATTCCCGACGTTTGACACTGCGAAAGTAGAAATCAAGAAGGAGCATCAATAGTTGATGGTTTGGAAAACCACTAAGTTTCAAGAAAGGCGAGAGCTAGAAGGGATACTTCGTGAAACGGCAAAACAGTTGCTGCGCTAATGAAGAGACCCAAGATTAAACCCAAACCCGAGACTAAGTGCTTCTGTAATAAGGGGAACAGTCACTGAGGCGGAGCAACTCTAGATACTTGGTAGATAAGAAGGCTGGCAAAAGTCGAGAGAAGTATATTTGATATACATAATGTTGATGTGTACTTTACTAGTACTCCTAGTAGCACAAGGGTATTGGATACCGGTTCGGTTGCTAAGTGATTAGTAACGCGAAATGAAAGCTACGACATAAACGGAGACTAGCTAAAGGCGAGGTGACGATACGTGTTGGAAGTGTTTCCAAGGTTGATATGATCAAACGTCGCACGCTCCCTCTACCATCGGGATTGGTGTTGAACCTAAATAATTGTTATTTGGTGCTTGCGTTAGGCATGAACATGATTGGATCGTGTTTATTGCAATACGATTATTCATTCAAAGAGAATAATGGTTACTCTATTTGCTTGAATAATCACCTTCAATGGTTTATTGAATCTCGATTGTAGTGTTACACATTGGTGCCAAAAGATACGAGTTAATGATGATAGTACCACTTACTTGTGGCACTGCCGCTTGAGTCATGTTAGTATAAATTGCATGAAGAGGGTCCATGCTGATGGATCTTTACTCACCTGATTGCGAATCACTAGTGACATGCAAATCATACCACATGAGCAAGGCCTTGTTTTCATTGAGATGAAACAAGATAGTAACTTGTTGGAAGTGATACATTTTGATGTATGCAGTCCAATGAGTGCTGAGGCACGCAGTGGATATCATTATGTTCTTACTTCACTGACGACTTGAGTAGATACGGGAGTATTTACTTAATGAATCACAAGTCTGAAATACTGAAAAGTTTAATTCCGTTTCAGAGTGAAGTTCGTCGTAACAAGAGGATGAACTCTCTACGATATGATCATAGAAATGAATATCTGAGTTACGAGTTTTTGGTACACAGTTAAGACAATGTGGAAATTGTTTCACAGTTCATGCCACCTGGAACATCATAGTGTGATGATGTGTCTGAACGTCATAGCCACGCACTATTTAGTATGGTGCATGCTGTGATGTCTCTTATCGAATTACCACTATCGTTTATGGGTTATGCATTAGAGACAACCGCATTCACTTTAAATAGGGCACCGCGTATTTCGTTGAGATGACACAGTATAGACTGAGGTTTAGAGAAATCTAAACTGTCGTTTCTTGAAAGTTTGGGGCTTCGACACTTATGTGAAAAAGTTTCAGTCTGATAAGCTCGAACCCAAAGCGGATAAATGCATCTTCATAGGATATCCAAAACAGTTGGGTACATCTCCTATCTCAGATCCGAAAGCAAAGTGTTTGTTTCTAGAAACGGATCCTTTCTCGAGGAAAGGTTTCTCTCGAAAGAATTGAGTGGGAGGGTAGTAGAACTTGATGAGGTTATTGAACCATCACTTCAACCAGTGTGTAGCAGGGCATAGGAAGTTGTTCCTGTGGCGCCTACACCAATTGAAGTGGAAGCTGATGATGGTGATCATTGAGCTTCGAATCAAGTTACTACAAACCTCGTAGGTCGACAAGGTCGCGTACTGCTACAGAGTAGTACGGTAACCCTGTCTTGGAGGTCATGTTGTTGAGCAACAGTGAACCTACGAGTTATGGAGAAAGCGATGGTGGGCCCAGATTCCGACAAATGGCTGAAAGCCATGAAATCTGAGAGAGGATCCATGTATGAAAACAAAGTGTAGACTTTGAAAGAACTACTTGATGGTCATAAGACTATTGAGTAAAGATGGATCTTTAAAAGAAGACAGACGATGATGGTGATAAGTCACTATTAAGAAAAGCTCGACTTGTCGCAAAGATGTTTTCGACAAGATCAAACAGTTGACTATGATGAGACTTTCTCACTCGTAGCGATGCTAAAGGTCTGTTAGAATTATGTTAGTTGTTGATGCATTATTTATGAAATATTGCACGTAGGATGTCAAAACATTGTTTTCTCGACGGTTTCCTTGAGCAAACATTGTATGTGATACAACGAGAAGGTTTTGTCGATCCTAAAGATACTAGCAAGTATGCAAGCTCCGGTGATCCTTCAATGGACTGGTGCAAGCATCTCGGAGTTGGAATATACACTTTGATGAGATGATCAAAGATTTTGGGTGTGTACAAGGTTTATGAGAAACTTGTATTTCCAAAGAAGTGAGTGGGAGCACTATAGAATTTCTGATAGGTATATGTGGTTGACATATTGTGGATCAGAAGTAATGTAGAATTTCTGTAAAGCATACAAGGTTGTTTGAAAGAAGTTTTCAAAGGAGTACCTGGATTACGCTACTTGAACGTTGAGCATCAAAGATCTATGGAGATAGATCGAAAACGCTTAATAGAAGTTTCAACAAGATGCATGCCTTGACAAGTTTTTGAAAGAGTTCAAAATAGATCAGCAAAGAAGGAGTTCTTGGTTGCGTTGTGAGGTGTGAATTTGAGTAAGACTCAAAACCCGATCACGGCAGAATAAAGAGAATAGACGAAGGTCGTCTTCTATGCCTTAGCCGTAGAATCTAAAGTATGCCATGCTGTGTACCGCACCTGATGTGTGCCTTGACTCAAAGTCTGTTGAGGGTACAGAGAGTGATCCATGATTGAATCACTAGCAGCGGTCAAAATTTATCCTTAGTAACTAATGGACTAAGGAATTTTTCTCGATTATGGAGGTGGTTAAAGAGTTCGTCGTAAAGGGTTACGTTGATGCAAGCTTTGACACTAATCCGAATAACTATGAGTAGTGAAACGGATTCGTATAGTAGAGTAGATATTTGGAGCATTTCCGAATAGCACGTAGTAGCAGCATCTATAAGATGACATAAAAATTTGTAAAGAACACACGGATCTGAAAGTTTCAGAACCGTTGACTGAAAACTCTCTCACGAGCAAGACGTGATCAGACCCCAGAACTATATGGGTGTTGGATTCGTTGGAATCACATGGTGATGTGAACTAGATTATTGACTCTAGTGCAAGTGGGAGACTGTTGGAAATATGCCCTAGAGGCAATAATAAATTAGTTATTATTATATTTCTTAGTTCATGATAATCGTTTATTATCCATGCTATAATTGTATTGATTGGAAACACAATACTTGTGTGGATACATAGACAAAACACTGTCCCTAGTAAGCCTCTAGTTGACTAGCTCGTTGATCAAAGATGGTCAAGGTTTCCTGGCCATAGGCAAGTGTTGTCACTTGATAACGGGATCACATCATTAGGAGAATCATGTGATGGACTAGACCCAAACTAATAGACGTAGCATGTTGATCGTGTCATTTTGTTGCTACTGTTTTCTGCGTGTCAAGTATTTGTTCCTATGACCATGAGATCATATAACTCACGGACACCGGAGGAATGCTTTGTGTGTATCAAACGTCGCAACGTAACTGGGTGACTATAAAGATGCTCTACAGGTATCTCCGAAGGTGTTCGTTGAGTTAGTATGGATCGAGACTAGGATTTGTCACTCCGTGTGACGGAGAGGTATCTCGGGGCCCACTCGGTAATACAACATCACACACAAGCCTTGCAAGCAATGTGACTTAGTGTAAGTTGCGGGATCTTGTATTACGGAACGAGTAAAGAGACTTGCCGGTAAACGAGATTGAAATAGGTATGCGGATACTGACGATCGAATCTCGGGCAAGTAACATACCGAAGGACAAAGGGAATGACATACGGGATTATATGAATCCTTGGCACTGAGGTTCAAACGATAAGATCTTCGTAGAATATGTAGGATCCAATATGGGCATCCAGGTCCCGCTATTGGATATTGACCGAGGAGTTTCTCGGGTCATGTCTACATAGTTCTCGAACCCGCAGGGTCTGCACACTTAAGGTTCGACGTTGTTTTATGCGTATTTGAGTTATATGGTTGGTTACCGAATGTTGTTCGGAGTCCCGGATGAGATCACGGACGTCACGAGGGTTTCCGGAATGGTCCGGAAACGAAGATTGATATATAGGATGACCTCATTTGGTTACCGGAAGGTTTTCGTGCATTACCGGAAAAGTTTCGGGCTCATCGGTAGTGTACCGGGAGTGCCGGGAGGGGTGCCGGGGACCATCGGGAGGGGTGTCACGCCCCAAGGGGTCTCATGGGCTATGGGAAGAGATAAATCAGCCCCTAGTGGGCTGGAATAAGTTCCCACTAAGGCCCATAAGGTTTGAGAAGGAAAAAACACAAGGTGGAAAGAGTTTCCAAGTGGGAAGGTGGAATCCTACTCCAAGTAGGATTGGAGTAGGACTCCTCCACCTCCAATTTCGGCCAAACCTTGAGGGTTTGAGGCTGCCTCTTCCCTCCCCCTCCCTCCTATATATACTGAGGTATTAGGGCTGATTTGAGACGACTTTTCTCACGGCTGCCCGACCACATACCTCCATAGTTTTTCCTCTAGATCGTGTTTCTGCGGAGCTCGGGCGGAGCCCTGCTGAGACAAGATCATCACCAACCTCCGGAGCGCCGTCACGCTGCCGGAGAACTCTTCTACCTCTCCGTCTCTCTTGCTGGATCAAGAAGGCCGAGATCATCGTCGAGCTGTACGTGTGCTGAACGCGGAGGTGCCGTCCGTTCGGTACTAGATCGTGGGACTGATCGCGGGATTGTTCGCGGGGCGGATCGAGGGACGTGAGGACGTTCCACTACATCAACCGCGTTCTCTAACGCTTCTGCTGTATGATCTACAAGGGTACGTAGATCACTCATCCCCTCTCGTAGATGGACATCACCATGATAGGTCTTCGTGCGCGTAGGAAATTTTTGTTTCCCATGCGACGTTCTCCAACAGAAAGGTGGACGATGGCATTCGGAGGGAAGTGATGGAGTTGAGCACCAAAATGATTCATGATGCCTTTGAAGAAAGGGTGGGGGCAGAGAGAAACCTCGGTGAACGTGGCTGAGGAGCAAGACGCGTTCCCCCTCCCGTGGCGCCGGCTCAACCTCGTCGTCCGCCGGCAACCTCCAAGACTTATGCACGAGCTGGCCGTGCTCTACCAGCTCCAGCAGGTCCCCCTCCGTCACTGTGGAGGGGAGAAAGTCTCCCTGGATCCATCCCGCTGGCAATGGCCGTTGCCGCCGCTGAGCAGCCACCGCCTTGCCCTTCTTCTTCCTTGCCTCCATCTTGCTGGTCTGGCCCTTGGTCATGGCGGCGATGGCGAGCTTTCGAGAAGGATTGGAAGGGAAAGGTGTATGAGCGCAAGAGGTGGCGAGGAAGACGGAGCAAGTAAGAGCAGAGGATTCGGCGAGCGTAACCGAAGGGTCTCGTCGGCCAGAGTTAAATAGAACACCGACTAGGTCGCTGGCGAGCGGGCCTGAAATCTTATCCGCCCAACCAGCCGCGGCGATATCGGCGGAAGAGTTGAAGGCGCGAGGATCGAGGAGTCAGGCGCTACTCGAGCGCGCTGACGTCGCCCCCGCTAAGCGCGCGGAACCCGAAATTTGAGATCCCGGAAAATCCGCCGCTGTCAGTTGACCGGTCGTGTCAAAAGATGCCGCGAAGGCACTCGGTTCCCGACAGTCCGTTCCGCAGAACACATTCACTCGGATCATTGGCCAGGAGAGATAGAATGGATAGAGGCAAGCAACACCCAAGCCGAACCTAGTCCAGTTGGATCTGAGCATCGAGCACTGCTTTGACGTTTCAACCCCAATCCATTCGGGGACTAATGATGGTGTCATAGTCCTAGGGTAGGGTCATAGGCCTGTCCTACAGGTCCTACCCAAGGACTACCCCACGCAAGGGACAGGACCTTAAGTATGCCCGACTGTATTAAGGTGCCCCCATCATCCAGTCGGTAACGAGTTCAGGATCATCCAGTCGGAGACTAAGACTCGGAGGACACCGGACCTACCGACTGGATACACTCGGTGCGTCGTAACCTCCCTGGAGGGAAACTGCCGTACGTTTCCGGGTGCATTAACTAGCATTTATAGCATACGTTACCTGTAACGCATGCATTCAATCGCCACTACTCCACCCTTGAATCAGAACCGTTGTGGAGGGCAGCGCACTCTATATAAGCCGCCCTCCCCCACTGGTAAAAGGGTTAGAAAAACATTGTACTCCATATTACACTCGGTAACAAGCTCGAGGAGCACTGAGACGTAGGGCTATTACCTCCACCGTAGAGGGGCCTGAACTCATACAACCTCGTCGTAGCTAAGACTCTGCCCATCTCATTCGTACCCTACACATCTACTGTCAGGCTTATACCCACGACACCTATATACACATGCTCATTTACGTGAATATCACGTAACTATTCACTTTTCTTTCAATTGCCCAACAGTAGTTTGTTTACCGAGTCTATGCTATTTTTCATGAGAGATGCCATTACGGAAAGCTATGGCCCCCATGTGTATTCACAACATATTGTTAAAAGCTTCATTACCTTGTTGTTATTTATTTGTTTTTATTTTATCTTGCTATCTACAATTATCTACACACCTAACTTTCTTGTAAATAACAAGACAAGAGGATTGACAACCCTCTTACCCGCGTTGTATGCAAGTTGTTTGTTTTTTTGTGTGCAACCGCTGAAGACGGTTGTGGTTGATATTACTATTGGTTCGATAAACCATGGTTTCATAACTGAGTGAAATACTTACCCATATTATGCTGCGATAACCCATTCCTCTTCAAGGAAAAACCCAACGCAGATCACAAGTATCACTGAACCTCCTCCTCCTCCTATGCCTTGAGGTTATCCCAATCTATGGGATCCTCCTCTGCGCCCTTCCTCGCTGCATACTATAGGAGGAGCATCTTGTTGGTATCTAAGACTTTTTCATCTTTTGCAAGCTCCTTCACTAATGGGTCGAACAACTATTGCTTGCCCGGAGGTTCTCCATCTCCTTATCCCTAGTGAAATTTCCTTATGTTCTTCGGCGTGAGGAACTGTGTGTACTCACGGCAATCAAGGAAGTTCCAAACCACTTTTTCCTTATGATACTCAATCGTTGCATTGTAGATGCGCGCCGCTAACTCTATGGTGTCCTAGTGGCCAAGCTCGTGGACGATATTTCCCTTTCTGATGTTTGTATATTACATAGTCCCCTTCAGTCGCACACCACGAGACTTCAAAGCCATGTGACTGTACTTGCAACACACACATATATATACACAATCTACACAATGTAACTAATTAAATATTATAATACAACCACACTACAAATCTCACTAGAAAATATACACTACAACTAGAATAAAGGTTTCTACACTAACTGTAACTACAATTATACTACAATTACAATACAAATTTGCACTACACAACTACACTAAAATCTGAAACGACAATTACTCTAAAAATCTATACTACATAACTACACTAAAATCTGCAACAACAATGACCCTAAAAATCTGTACTACACAACTACACTAAAATTTAAAACTACAATCACCCTAAAAATCTGTACTACAAAGCTACACTAAAATCTGACACTACAATTACCTTGAAAATTTAGTCTACATTCTTACACAACACAACTACACTGCGATCTTACATTACAACTACAATAATTTATTTATTTATTTCATGTATATCAACAATTTTCTAATTACACTATATATATACAGAATTAAAATAATAGTTTAACAAATAATAGGTATAGATGAGAACAATATAGATTTCATTAATTAATCTAGCCTACTTACATACATTATAGAAAGATAAGAAACAATAATAATTATAATTTACTAGTACTAGATCTAGAACATCATCACTGTGATGACGGTCACGAGAAGAAATGTTGCCATCAATCAAGCTGGGAGAAATAGGCCAACCATGCAACCGGCTAATGATACCGATTTGATATATGGATTTTGATATATTCTAAAAAGTTGGTCAAATTTAAAGAGGTTTAACTTTTGAAAAGTAATAGACCTTATATTTTGAAAGAGAGGGGGTACATTTTTTTAAGAATCCTAACAACGCTAACGACTCGGCAAAAAACGCCCAACCCTTCTGGTTCACACTAAAAACCAACAAAAGTAATACATAAAATAGTAGATCAATGGATTTGTACCCTACACAACGGTCGATTTCAATTTTGAAGCTTTCGTGAGTCAATCCATGTCAAACAAAATAAGAATAAGATCATCACGACCAAAAGGGATAAGGGATTTGTTATAAGGGCATCTCCGTCCCCAACCCTCAAAGTACCCGCAAATATTCATACCGTACAGTTCATATCGTGGAAGTCATTCAGCATACGTATGTATCGGTCCAGACGGACTTTCTACCATAAAGTGGAGAAAAATTAGGCGGAGGGGTTGCGGGAGTTCAGACAATAGCCACGTTGGACTCCGACAACCCAGGCCCACTAAATCCGCCCTCCCAGCCCCACTTTCTTCCACTCCTCGACTTCCCCCTTGCTTTGCATCCATATCTCCACCTGTGTTGACACCACCATACCTTTCCGGTTGGCACATGGGAATTGTCGGACATTCGCAACCAGCACCGACATGCCCGCCCGCCCTTCACAACGGCAATGTCCACCCTGGAGCCGTTTGTAGCTAGGTACACTCTGTCACCCTGTTGATGACCTTCATGGCGGCCACCACGTCACACAGGTGTTCGGTCGAATTCTGTTGAGCTTATTTTAAGACATCAAGTCATTTTGTCAGATAATTAAGAAGGATGACAGAATACTCTGTCACCCTGTTGCTCAACTAGAGGCAAGGTGGCCATTGCAAGGAGGAGATCGTAGGTTTTGCTTCTTCTTCCTTAGTTGATTGAATCATTCATTCACTCAATGTTGCTAGTCACATTGTGTAGCTCATACGCGCTGCCGTGATGCACCACAGTACAAAGAGATGACCATTTATGTACATACACTCTTGGGTGAAGGTCAAATGGCAATATCTGTGGGACGAGAGGATTCGTTAAAAAACTTGTTGGACATCAAATTTGGGACATTATTGTACTTGCATGCTATGTATGGATGATTTATGTTATTTTGTTTTTTGACTTTAATGAATATCACCCGATTTGTAAGAATTATGTCCGTTAAATCGAAACCTGTTTTAAATGTATGGGAACAACGTTGGATAACGGACTCCGACATCCGTTTCTGTGGACGGATACCGAAGCAAATTTCCAGGTTAACCCTAGCAAAACAATAAACGGGTGGGGGGGGGGGCTGTCGTACATACAACAACTTGCATCAAGAAACCTTGTACCCAGATTGTAACTCGAGATGTCCCAACCCCTAGAAGAAAGACAATAAAAAATATACGTAAATCAACACGTTAAAATGAGAACATAGTCCACGAATAGAGGAGAAGAAAGGAAGTGAAGAGGAGATGCGCTCGCGGGGAGGAGATTGAGAAAGGAAAAGGAGACTTACTCTGGATGAGTAGAACAAATATGAAAATGGAAACGTTTCCTTCGACGCGCCGGCCGCTCGCGCGGGCCATGCAACATTTTTCGCATGCGCGCGCTTCGCTGGTTAGTGGATGCAATTTTTATACCGTGAAAGTTTGCTGCAACTACTGTTTAATTTTGCTACTACCGTTTTTCATTTGTTACATCAGTCCAGTAAAAAAGTTGCATTCACCTTTGGTTGTAACTCGACTTCGCTGGTTTTTTCGCTATAACCGGTGTTTTTTGACTTTTACTACAACCGTGTTAATTTTTTTTACAACCGACATCACTTTGTACTACAATCATTCACTAAAAAAGTTGCATACACGTTCACGTACATTTTGCTACAACCGGCGTTTGACTTTTGCTACCACGCATCATCAGCTTCGTTTTTCTGCTACGATCACGTAGATATTTTTTTGCTACAATTATTGTTTTTGTTGCAACCGTTGATGAAAATTACTGCATCGCGTCGAAATTTACGGCATTGAGAAAAAAATGTTACACGGATAGATCTAACGATGCGGGCACGCGACGGTTAGCGAATCGTGCGGCCCGCGCGCAGCCAGACGAAAGTTTCGGTCGGTGCGCCGGCGCAGAGCACTGGCCATAAGAAAATGGTCCGTCTTAGAAAACACCTCCACAGCGAAAACCTTGAGACGGAGGGTATGGGCGACACATAGTACATAGGCAGGTGGGGATATGTGTCGCTTTATGTGATATACAAATAATACCCTTCCCTCAAGGATTCGCTAAATAGGCCGACCCAACTCGGCGTTCGTATATTTGGTTTTTTTTTTCATTTAATTTTTTAAATATTAAAAATACATATATCACAAAAACAGTTAACTCATTTATTATATTTTCATGGCGAATTTTGAAAATATTAACATAATGTAAAAATTTGTTCATGTAAGTATAAAAAATATCAATAGCATTAAATATATTCATAAAATATAAAACTATTCACGTATTTCAGAAAAATATTTGACCTTTAATTTTTTTACACAATGTAGTAAATGTTTTAGGCCATTCAAAAATACATTTCATTGTAAAATATTTAAAATTGTAAAATTGTCTCATATTTTTTCTGAAAATAACTTTAAGATCCAAAAAGGCTGTTTGAACATGTATTTTATAAATATTTAACACATACTCAATTATTATTTTCAATAACTTGTATTTAAACAAATGAGAATCATGTATTTTTTTAAATCTGTATAGTATTTTTATGTATAGCAAAAATGTAATTTGTGTAATAAAAATAGGATATCAAAACATATATTTCAAAAACAAATCATGTATAAAAAATGTTCCTAACGTATATAAGGGAATAGAATTTGTACAAAAAATGTATACATGTGTTAAAAAATAAAATACAAAGCAAAACAGTAAAACAGAAGGAAACCGATGAAAACCAAAGTAGAAATAAAGTAAATCAAAGAAAAAAAGAAAAAACTAGAGCAAACTATAAAGAAAACTATTGTAAACAACATAAAAAGGAGAGGAAGAAAAATACACTCGCCCTGTGCTATAGTAATGGGCCGGCCGAGTAACCCTCACACCAAACAAAGCGCCCGATGCTATATAAGAAAAAATGTTCCTCATAGTAGGCGATATGTAGCTCTTGCAAATATTACCATAGTTAGTCTAGGAGGCTCGCGTTTTTTGGGTCCCCCCCGATAGGGCCCAACTACAACACACAAACGTACCATACGTATACACCACCGTGAGTGAACTCCTATATGACGCTCAATACGTCTAAATGCCCCCTTTTTGCACATGGAAAACCTAGGCTGGGCCAACCCATTTCTCCGCATTGTGGTCCTCGTGCAATATAGAAGGGTGAATGAGAGGTGGGGGTGTAATGGTGGATATGCTAGGAATGAGCGAAAAATGCGGGAGATCCTTACTCAAGAAGGCTCGGTGACATGTGGGCCTCTCAGCCAACATGCATTGCTCGCTTTTACATCAATGACCTAGCATTCTTCTACCTCATCATGGGCAGCTACCCCTTTCGGCACTATGAATGATAGTCAAACCATGTGAACACATGCACTAGACATGGTTCTCAACTCAGATGATTGTAAATGGTCAAAAGGGCTAAAGGTACATCGAGAGGAGTAAAATAGTACCGGTCGATGGTGATGCCTTATATGAACCCGAATCATCCATCTTAATTGCATCTCTTGCCCATTCGCCGCCACGACCACCCCATAGACCATGTCGCTGCATTCGAGCCCTCCTCCTGGATCATTCCAAAACAAGTCTGATGAGTTCAAATTATGTGATATTTTTCCTGAGTATTTTGCGCCTACATGTTAGGCTTTGTAGAGTTTTATCACGTTTGTGCGCCTCTTTTTGTTGATTTACGTGAAGTGACGCTTTTTGGGCCAATTACAATAATGGGATTTCTATTTCTGTGTCCATGGTTGCTTAGTTGTGCTCAATTTTGTTCAAGAAGTCTAACTTTCCTCACTTTATCCATCCACCACTCACCCGACTCTCAGAAAATCCCAAATGGAGCCTTGCCCTCGGGTCAACGTAGTTGATCGGTACCTGCTCAATTACTAATGCATGGGTCCGAAGATCTTAAAACATGTGGTCCTGGCCATTACCGCCTATGACAAGTTGAACCTGGGATGCGTGAGATGTCACTAATTGTTTTGACTAAGACAGCCCAACCCGACCTCTAGCGAGCAGTCGCATACCCCACATAGCACCACGTAGTCGTCTCCATGCCACTAGCAGCCCTGTCTTCGTTGTGCCGGTAGTAGCTGTCACCGCACACTTCGACTGTGCGTCTGACACTACTAGGAAAAGGGCTATAGATGATATAGACACTAATGACGCACCATGTGCAGGTGTGTCATTAGTGTGATGGACACTAATGGCGCACCACACACTCGGTGCGCCACTACTTTTTTTTTTTGCAAAACTACTAATGACGCACCACCAGCTGGTGCACCATTAGTAACCCTGGTTACTAATGGCGCATCTGTAGGTGGTGCGTTACTACTATAATTTATTTTATTTTATTTTTCTACAAAACTACTAATGGTGCACCACCAGCCGGTGCGCCATTAGTAACCAGGGTTACTAATGACGCATATGTAGATGGTGCGTCACTAATATTTTTTTTTTGCAAAACTACTAGTGGCGCACCACCAGCTGATGCGCCATTAGTAATCAGGGTTACTAATGGCGCATATGTAGGTGGTGCGCCATTAGTAACCTGGGACCAGCTAGATATTTTGGACAACCACCTACCACACTAACTTTCCCCACTTTCATTCTCTTCACCTCCTCCTCCAAGCTTGTCTCGGGTGCCACCTACCGCACTCACTTTCCCAACTTGCAAAACTACTAGTGGCGCACCCCTCGCACCCTCCCCCGCTCCACCGCCGCCGAGCACCCACCGCACCCTCCCCCGCTCCACCGCCGCCTCCGACCCCCCACACCCTCCCCGGCCCGCTCCACCGCCGCCGACGACCCCCCGCACCCTCCCCGGCTCCATAGCCGCCGACGACCCCCCGCACCCGCCCCCGCTCCACCGCCGCCGCCGACCCCCCGCACCCTCCCCGGCCAGCTCCACCACTGCCGACGACCCCCCGCACCCTCCCCGGCCAGCTCCACCGCCGCCGACGACCCCCCGCACCCTCCCCGGCCAGCTCCACCGCCGCCGCCGACCCCCCGCACCCTCCCCGGCCAGCTCCACCGCCGCCGCAGACCCCCCGCACCCTCCCCCGCTCCACCGCCGCCGTCGACCCCCCGCACCCTCCCCCGCTCCACCGCCGACGACGACTCCCCGCACCCTCCCCTGTCTCGTCGCTCGGTTCCCCCGAACAGAATCGGCCGAGCGCACCCCCCCCCCCCCCCGAGCACCATTGCTATAAAAAAAAAACTAATGGCGCACCTCTCTAGGATACCCATTGCTATATAAAAAAATACTAATGACGCATTCCATGAGGATGCGCCATTGTTATAAAAAAACATTCTAATGATGCATCGCTCGGGGTGCACCATTCCTCTTCTCTGCCCTCGCCCTCGTCCACGGAGAGCCCCCGCCCACCCCCTCCCCCACCCTCGTCCACGGGCCGCCCACGGAGACGCCGCCGCCGCCGCCCTCCCCCTCCCCCACCCTCGCGCTCCTCTGCCCTCGCCCTCGTCCACGGAGAGGCCGCGCACGCCCTCCCCCACCCTCGCGCTCCCCCACCCTCGTCCACGGAGACGCCTCTCCTCTTCGAGATCTCGCCCCGCCCCCGCGCACTAAAGGCCACCGCTGCCGCTGGGTTTCCGAGTTTGGACCGGCGCGGCTTCCCTTCGTGCGGTGGGTGGTGCCGTGCTGGCGCCGCCCTCCCAACCTACTATCTGGCCGGACCCAGACCCACCGCGTGATCCATTGCAGCGATATTCGGGCCGCGAGGAGCAGCAGGAGGAGGAACGACTCCGCACTCGGCACTGGGCAGGGAGGGAGGGAGGGCGAGACCGCGAGAAGGGGGGTGAGCGCTCCTGTCTTCCTCATCTTGTTTTTTCCTCCGATGATCCGTCTGTTAGGAACCAGGAAGGATTTTGCTTGATGTGGCCGGCTGATGGATGGGTGCTGACATTCGTTGATTATTATTAGTGTTTTCCTCGGGTTTATTTCTCTCGTGTCGTCCGATCAATTAGTCTGTGCTCTGATCTCATACAGCCTTGCCCGATTCAGTCCCAGATTGTACTGCTAGTCTGTTTCGATTACTTGTATGTATGTCTCGTACTCGTATGCATTTCTGTGTGCCACTTTCTGCCGGTTTTGTGGAGCTTGAACGGCAAATCATGATCATAATTCATTCATCAGGGCCCTGTCATTCATCTAACTGCCTTGGTTGCGAAATCTGTTGGAATCTGGAACCTGCTGGTCGGACAGTGAATGGCTTTGGGCGCAAATTAGTTGGCGTTCATGTTTAAGGTATAATAACCACTGAAAAAGTAAATAGTGTATAACGTCTCGTTAACAGCATGGTAACAACGTATTTTGAGGTCGGTGCTATTTTGGTATAGCGTGCTTTTTATTCCTTGGGTATAACTCATGCCTGCCTCGGTAATCTGTAGCTTTCATCTTTCGGAAGGATCAACCGTAATTATATGGTGCTAATAGCCCTGAATGGGTTATCACGATGGAGGTAAAATCTTGTTCTACTGGTGCAGCATTTAATTCATTCTTGTAACAAGTAACTATTTTTATCGTGTTGGACTTCTGGAGTTTTCCTTAACCAATCAAGATTACTATGCTTGTCATGTATCTCTTACAAACTTAATTCACTTGCAATCTCTATCCCCTGCAGGCTTGCAATGCGCATGGAATCTACTGTGTTCCATTATATGACACTCTTGGTATATATCCTGACATCTCCATTTTATGACATTGATGGGCTTGCAGTACGCCCCTCTTTCAGTTTTTGTTGTTGTTGCGCACCAAGGAATTGTACACTTATTGAGAAGTGGGTCTCGATATTCATATGCTTTGCACTATTTAAGATTTCTGTAATCATGATCAAGTGAAGATCACATCTTAAAAAAAGAATGAAAAGCCCCACCACATCCTTGAAACATGTGGCAAACAAGTAATCTAATATCTGAGCAGAGCACTATGCAATTGAACATTCTTAAGTACAGATCCTTTTCCCCAGTTGGTACATCACAAACATATAAAAGAAACGATACTGATGGTACAGTTCAACCTGCTTATTGACAATGCTCTTTCTGTAGGGGCTGGTGCGATAGAGTTTATTTTGTGCCATGCAGAAGTTGAGATTGCTTTTGCAGAGGAAAAGAAAGTTGCGGAGGTTTGTTTCCTTCATCATCTCATATGTAGAATTTGTATGCTTGCGATGTCCCATGAACTTCTCTTTTCAATACTTGGTATTCATGCCTTTGCCTGGGGGATGATGCATTGATACATGTTGACCCAATGACCCCTATTTGGTCGGTAACTTAGGAAAGTGGAAACACTACAAAGCAGTATATCGACTGTCTTTTATATCCCTAAAGCCCTTTTTGGGCAGCCCAATCCCAGGCAAGCCCAGTTTTCTTGGGCTGAGATCCTGGCTGGTTTGGGGCCAACCAAACAAGGCTTCAAAAGTTTCATGTTGTCAGTTATGCTCTGTAGAGTTCCATAAGAGATGTTTGGATTAGTAGAAGCCTTAGTTCATAGTAATAGAAGACATTCCATTTGTCGACACAACTCTCTGCTGTTGAGCAATTACCTTATTTCAACACGGTTGTATTTTGTGATTTTGTCCATTTATGTTCAACACGACCAAAATTATCACAGTTGTGGTGCAATTATGCTAATCGGTTTTCTGTTTTTAATGTATCTCTTTTATCTTGATTTTACAGCTGTTGAAGACATTTCCTAAGTCAACTGAGTTCTTGAAAAGTGAGTTTCACTTATCCTAGATAGATTTCATCGTCTAATACCAAATGTTTCCACTGATAAAGCAAATATATTATTTTGTTTGTAGCCATTGTGAGTTTTGGTAAACTGACACAAGAACAAAAGGAAGAAGTTTCCAAGTACGGGCTGTCAATATACTCATGGGATGAGTTACTTTCTTTGGTAAGATAGGTTGTCAGCTTTGTATGTTGATTCTTCTGAATATTGTTTCTTAAATATGAATATTTCATCATGATGTGGAGTTCTGCACTTCAGTATTATGTCTAACTGTATCCTCAGTGTAGTGAATGACTGGAGTCTTCCTTGTGTTGCGGCGATTCCTCCGTCGGTTCTTCTGGTCCCCCCCCCCCCCCCTGAGGCGCTGTGTGTCAGGGCCATAAATTTGTGCGTAGCCACTTGCGTATTTCTGTGCCTCGGATGCTGTGTGTTCATCAGAGATTAGGTTTCGGATGTGCGTCCGATTCTAGGGTTTCGAGAGGCCTGCGTGAGAAGCCCAGAACCTTACAATTGATTAAATAGTATAGTAGCCGGAATAACCTGCTCTTGTTCACTGTTTCCGCCACCAAAAGAGAGATCAGTTTCATTATGTAAAAGGAAGAATCAGTGGAAATCTGCCTGCTCATGTCAGTGATAGATAGCTAAATTAGTTTGAAATGTAGAGTTAAAAAAATCCTTAGTTAACTGTTTGGTACCATTCAGTTCAGCATGTTGGATTCTGACACTTCTTAGAAATGCATATTGGACAGCACTGGATTCGCACATTATGTAGTTTGATTGATTTCCGTGAATTATATACCAGGGCTGTATTGTATTGGTGCTGCTTGGTGGAGGAATTTTTTTCTATGTTTATCACCCATTCGCTTTGCTGAATTTACACATGTGCAGAAGACAGAACAGTTCACTGGTTCACAAATCAATGCATGCAACTTTGTATGTTCATGTGGTTAGCGCTTTGTAAAGTGCACATGGTGTGGAATTTATTTGCCACAAGGCCATACAGGGGCGACCACTGGATTATATGCACCGTGATGGGTTGCTGAGTCGGTCAACTGAATAAAGCTTGGATGCACGCAAGATATGAGTAAGTTACATACGCTTTGTATAAATTTTTCCTTTACCCAGTTTGCTCCATGATTTGAACGACACAGAGTTTCTCTTCATATTTCCATGCAGTGCTGGCTGTGCGGTGCCTCATTCTCAGTCTGAATTTCGTGGGAGTGCCCCGCTAATGATACGAAAAGAGTTCCAGAGAAACATCCGATTTTTAGTCACTAACTTTTATTTCCAGTTGCAATTTGTGTTCCAATAATGTTTTAACGCTTTCTATTCTACGGTGTTGTGATGATCTTCATCTCCATCACCCAATTTTATATGTACCGTACAACATTACTGCTCTCAGTTACTTTTGACCATCAAATCAGTCTACCATGTATTCTCCTTCCCCCCTCTCGCAAAACAAAAATGTGTTCTGCTTGCCAAAAGAGAGAAAGAGAGAGCAAGAGAGAGGATAGATAGCAGCCGCCATTAGTGTGGGGAGGCAGCAATAGCATCTCTGTCTGTCTCCAAGAAGAGTTGACCTCATGCCTGAAACCTAAAGCTACAGGCAAGTGTTGAGAGTTGAGAAAACAGAGCAAAAGCAGAGGAAAGCAGGCTATCATCTGTATGTATCGAGTTATCGCCATGGAGACCAGAATCCACAAATTAAACTAATGGGCGTCTCACCTGTATGTATGTTTATATCATCATGATTGCCTTGCCTGTTATCATCTTTGATTCCTTCTTCTTATGGAGTACTATCTTTTCCTTCCCCTCTTTTTTGCGAATGGAGTGGATTCAGAATAGTGCATTTCCTCCACTTGTGCCTGTTAGCAGAAAGTATTCAAAATATTCATAGGATTATAGGATTATATGACATTTACTTGTTCACATTTTCAGGGTCAATTTCGTGGAAGACCTGAGGTAACCGACCAAAGGGAGAAGTACTTGCAAAGATTGCAACAAGTACAGCAGCAGCAGGGCAACCTTCTTAACGCTTCTCATATAACGGGCATCAATCAGAAGCAATTTCCAACCCAGCAGCCCAATTCCCTCTTACAGCAGGTTGTTCCTGCTTTTACTAATAAAAAATGTTGTCATATATCAATGTCTCCTTTAGTCAATAATCAGGAAGTACAAATTAGGTGTTGTTCTCTTTTTCTGTCTTTGGGAGTGCAAGTCCTTCTTTAGATGCTTCCATTCTAACCTCTTTCTGTTAGGGCATCAAATCAACTCGTAAAGTTTGTAGTAATATTTTGTGTAGGGATTCCTCAATCTTTTGTAACCATCTTATAATATCTGAAGTCTATAGTCAATTCTATATAGTAATTGTTTTCACATTTTCAATTTGTTCATTTTTGCAGTTTAATTCTCAGAGTTCTTCTATCTCTTCTCAAGGGGGCCTTGGGCTAGGGGTTCAGGGACCAGGTATCCCTTCTGCCTTCTCGTCTCAGCTACAACCTCATGAATCCCAAATTCTCGAGCAATGTAATGGCCATGCATTATTTCTAGTATACATAAAGTTGGAGGCTCATCGTGTTTGACTAGTTTTTCCTTTGCATTAAGAATTTATCAATATGTCCAGACGCTGGGCAAACAAAAAGTGACGAGCAACAAGGCTTGGCCGATGATGCTGGTGTGGAGTCTGCTGCAACAACTGGACCGATTAGGCACACCAATGAAGATGACACGAAGGCTCCTTACTTGGTACGGTCCAACTTTTTCGTACATGCCTGCTCATGAAATAAGTAAAACAAGGTGCATACAATTAAGGACACCACAATTATCTCTGTGAATAATCAATAGTGTGGAGTTACTCGCAATAATCTATGCGGCATTTCTTAGCTAGATTTCTTAGAAGGATTTCGGGCTATTTTGCTCATATTTTAGAAAACTGATCATGTGTGATGGCCCATCTGTCTTGCAAAATAGACTTGAACTGGTCACGTCAGTTCCAATCTGCATCTCTTTTCATCTTGTAGGTTGCCACGCGGATGCTCTTTGGACTACGATATGGACATGAAGGCATTTGTTTTAGTGCCAAATATTACTTACTAATGCCCGCAAAGTATCATTGTGTATTATATTTGCTATGGAGCTATGTATGTATGGATGCTATGGAACTATATGCATATATGGATGCTATGGAATTTTGGATGTATGGATGCTATGAAATTTTGATATATGGACCATGAAATTTGTTATGCAACTTTGCATATATGTTATTTGTTGTGGATCAGTAAAACTATTGGGCACATATTATGTATTATATATTTGATATATATGTTATGTGCTGTTGAATTTGTGGTTTTGAAACAAAACATATATATGCCAGAATACCAAATACTAATGGAGCACCATGGGCTATATTAATGGTGCACTGCCTCGTGCGCCATTAGTATATATGCCCTGGGAGGCATACTAATGGAGCACCATGGGCTATACTAATGGCGCATTGCCTGGTGGGCCATTAGTATATATGCCCTGGAAGGCATACTAATGGAGCACCATGGACTATACTAATGGCGCACTGTCTGGTGCGCCATTAGTATATATGCCTTGGGAGGCATACTAATGGAGCACCATGGGCTATACTAATGGCGCACTGCACTGCCTGGTGCGCCATTAGTATACCAGATACTAATGGCGTACCTGTGGTGCGCCATTAGTAAAAAATTCTAATGGCGTGATGCTAGTGGCACACTTATAGTGCGTCATTAGTAGCCAAAATAGGTGTGCCACTAGCAGGCCTTTTCCTAGTAGTGTGGGGTTCGATGCATAAGTGACCTGGTATGACGCTGCCGTTTAGCTCATCCGCAAGAACCCTACGAGATAGTGAACCCTACGAGGTAGTTGGGTCGCTAGTTCTAATCGAAACCCAAAGTCAATTGAATTCGCGGTGTAGTGAATGATTGAGAGATTGAATTATTGTTCACTATGTTGCTGTAGTTTGCAGCTAGTTATGACGTCTATTTAGGATTGGATTCATGCTAGTGGTAGTCGTGGCAGCTAGTTTGGAAAATAGAAAACCCTCAAAATTAGCATTCGTTCATAAGGGCCTATTTTTAATCCAAATAGTTGAGTTTGTTTTTAATTGTTTGAATTGGAAGTTCGGTCTTTGATTTATGGCTATCAGGTCCTTGATGGAAGAATAGAAGAGTATTTTGCCACATATGAGTTGTTGATGGCCAGGTGCAAAGAAATAAACTCCTGATTTCTGAGCATGAATGCTCTAGTGTTGCACTCGTTGGGCCTCACCGTGGAAGTGAGGAAGGGTGAGATGTAGTGGAAGGTTCCTAAAGGCAGGGGCGCATGTGGCAATGCAGATTCTCCTGTGAGCAATGCCAAAGGTGATGGAGTCGTCGAATCCTTGCCAACGGGCTCGCTGGTATGAGTATCGATGTCACATATCAATGTTGAATCCAATGATGGAAGGGTTGGTGAATTTGCGTATTATTGACATTGACGACGAGGAAACAGAATAGGAGTATGCGAACGATGAGGAGGAGGAGGAAGTGTATTCTAATGAGGGGGGAGGACGATTCCGATGAGGAGGAGGAGGAGGATTCTAATGAGGAGCACAAGCAGGATGAGGATTCTGATGAGGAGCAGAAGGAGGATTCTAATGAGGAGCATGAGCGGGAGGAGGATGCACAAGACGACAACTACCAATGGGATTTGGAGATCATAACACAAGATAAGGTTGAGGAAGAGGTAGGCTATCAGGGGGTACGGGGATCATCGCTCATCCTTCACCGACACACATGAGCCTCACCATTCAAGTGGATGGTGGGGATGAGCAGATGGATGACTACGAGCTGTTGGAGGATCTGCCATTGCTAAATTTGTAGGCCAAGCCAAGCTGTAAGACTGTCCCAATAGTGGTGGAGTAGTATGAGCCCTCGCTTAGTTTGAGTAGAATGCTCAACGGTCCAACCGCCACCTGGCTCGCCATCTTAAGCGTCTCCAACACCCTTCTGGCTAGTGTTGAGGATGCAACATGTGGATGCCCACTATTAACTGAAAACAATATGACGTTGTCGTACTTAGATTAGCTTAGCTTAATCATGTTGTTAACTTTTGTTTGAATGTGCTTACTAAGTTGGTGTATGCTACGTTTAGGATTTCCTACGTGGAGTGGCTTTTGCATGTTAAAAAATGGTGCAACATGCAAATTTGCCTAAAGATATCAACATGCAAAACGTACTTAAAAAGGTGCAACATGCAAAAATAACCAAAAATAGGTCAACATAGAAAGACACTATCATGCACTTGCATAGCTTAGCAAAAAAACCTAGAAAATTATTAGGATTACAAGTTTATTATTTTTATGATAAATTCACTAATGGAAGATATATAGAAAAAATCTAGAAAATTCACGTGACTTGTGGATAGTGCGTCCAATGTGGTTTACTTTGCATGAAAAATGCAAATGGCCTATTTCAATATTATTTGAGTTACTTCTCTCACAACGTGGTGGTCTTTCTAGCACTTGGAAAATGAAAAGAATGATTTTTTTCAAACTCGTGGTATTGAAAGTTCACTTTTTTCCAACTAAATAGTTCACATAATATGGCTCAGTGCAAAAGGATTAAAAAAAATTAAGGCTTTTTCTTATTTTGTGTGAGTTTTTCCAAAATGTGGTCTAATTTACAAGGTTCACCATTCCTACTAGATGTTTGGAAATTCAACTTTGGTTTTGCCCAATGCCTACACCACTAACTTAAAAGCTTAAAATAATTTTTGCAATTTTGAGGACCAAGATACATCACACTTCTAGTTCAAATTTGAGCAAGTTATAAGAAATCTCTAGAAACTCACTAAACAGATGAAATATAGGTAAAAACTAGAAAATTCATGAAACTTGTGTTTGAGCATCCAATATGGTCTACTTTGGATGAAAAATGCATAGGCTGCATTTTCAATCTAATTTGAGGTACTTCCCTCACAACCAAGGGATCTTTTTGACACTTGGAAAATGAAAAAATGTCTTCTATTATAAAATAATTGTAAATTCCTACTAAAACATTATTCAAAATGGCAAGGCCAATAGTTGTGCCAAGTTTGAACATGTTATCATGGAATATGCCATGGATTTGGCCATGGCCATGGGCATATGCCTTGGAATCCAATCAAGTTCATACAAGGTAGGCCATTTTGTCAAGGTTTTTAGAAACTTGTATTATTGCAAGTGTATTAATTTTTCCCCACAAACTAGTTCACATAAGATGGCTCAATTCAAAAGGATTTCAATTTTTGAGGCTTTCTTATTTTATTTGAGATTTTCCAAAATGTGGGCAAACTTGCAAGGTTCACCATTCGTACCAGATGGTTGGCAATTTCAACTTTGGTTGTGCCCACTGCCTACACCACCATTTCAAAAGCTTAAAATGATTTTTGCCAACTTTGAAGACCAAGATACATCATACTTGTTGTTCAAATTGGAGCAACTTCTATGAAATCTCTACAAATTCACTAAATGGATGAAATATAGGAAAAAAACTAGAAAATTCATGAAACTTGGGAACTATGCATCCAATGTGGTCTAGTTTGGAAGAAAAATACATAAGACCCATTTTCAATCTTATTTGAGGTACTTCTCCCACAATGAGGGGGTCTTTCTAACACGTGGAAAATGAAAACATATTTAAACTTGTGGTATTGAAAGTTTATTATTTAACCACCAACTATAGCTCAATGCACAAGATTTCAATTTTTACGGATTTTCTTATTACTTTTTTTCTCTAAAATGTGGTCAAACTTGCAAGGTTCACCATTAATACCACATGGTTGGGAATTTCAACATTGGTTGTGCCGAGTGCCTACACCGCCATTTCAAAAGCTTAAAATGTTTTTTACCAATTTTCACGACCAAAATACATCATACTTGTAGTTAAAATTTGAGCAAGTTCTCACAAATCTCTATAAGTTCACTAAATGGATGAAATATTGGGAAAAACAAGAAAATTCATGAACTTGGGAATTGTGCATCTAATGTGGTCTACCTAGGATGAAAAATGCATATGCCCCATTTTAAATCTTATATGAGGTACTTCTCTCACAACCTAGGGGTCTTTTGAAAAGTAGTTGGTCTTTCTTGGCTCTCGTCATATACTCTTCGTTTAAAAAGGGGTCCTTTGCAAAAGTTACAACTATCTCTCGTCCGTCGCCGCACTTACGAATTCCATCAAGAGGGAGAACCGCGTGGTGATGCTGTGTTCCCATCGCCACCTCATATGTCGCTCCTTCCGGTCACCGTGCATTCCTGCCAAATCTAGAAGTTGTGAAAACAATCTACCGCCAACACATGGATCCCACTCCCGACACTGCTAAAATACCACCGTTAGTCCTCATTCCACCAAAGCTTCACTCCATTGCTTCCACGCACAATGAATCACAATCCAGTTCATCTTCTCCCATGGCGACGATGCTTTTTACCGCCAGGATCTCCACTGGAGGCTTTTGCCCAAATCCGATGTGGCAGTGGGATCGACTTAGGTGCTGCTGCAATGGGCTCCAAATCGGGCGTGGCAGTTGATTCCAACTCTAGCACCGCACCTGTCTCGACCGCATTATGCAGCTGTTCATCTGGCAACACCAAGTACTCCGAGATCGAGCCCACAATGTATGAGTTGTCTCGTAACCATAGATAGGTTGAGGAGGAGAACACACAAGGAGATACTGTTGGGACCCCGATCTTAAGCCATATGAATCTTGCATGTAACACCGCATATCACTTTGCGGCCTCACGCATGATAAACTCCACGACTGCCATCTTACCCTGGTCGGGACCGTTTGCATATTTTGGCTTACGTATATGAATATGTCGCTAGCAATCATATGTCAGAGAACCCGGGTCGACATGACAAGTTATAAACCCAAGAGGTACATCTGTATAGGGACAAGCATACGTAACCCAGCAATGCAGGTGTCGGTCAACAACTATGTGTAGACGAGTCATAGCAGGCTACATGGACTCCATTACACCGTGTGACATTTCCCCGTAGGGACAGACAAAACAGCAAAGAAAGATACACGTCGGTCAATCAATGTGTCCGGAGCAGTAGCAAGCTACCATGGCTCGATCCAAGCACAAAGAGCATTTCCGTGTAAAAAGGTCTACTAAAGGCATACAACTAGGTGCAGAATCCCACACATATCAATGCATTTCTAACATACACGCAATATGCATGATATGTGTAGATACAACATGGAATCACAACATAACTCTACAATATAACATTTATTTAGAAGGCTGTGAAGAGCCAACATAGTATAATGTTACAAGCAGGGGGTCACATGACCGAACATTCAGAACATACAAACAACAAGCGGAAGTTACATGTCTAGGTACAGACATCTACTAAAAATGGCTAGAAGAGCCTGAAAAGCTACAATGACCCTACCAAAGGAGTGAGACCTGTGTCTCGGATTCCCAAGCTATTCCGGTCAACATCGAACACAGTGTGTCAAACTGTTTGTGAGACAAGGGTCTCATCTGCAAAAAACATAATTAAGCAACTGTGAGTACAAAGGTACTCAACAAGACTTACATAAGACCAATCTACATATGCATCATTTTCAACAAAGGGGGTTGTGGGTTTCATTGCAGCAAGCTACCTTTGACTCTTGGCTAACATGTACTACAACTACGAGTAGTTTCTTTGAGGTGGGATAGCTCACATGAGTCCACATATCCACCAAATCAATACACCACTATGGATTCACTTCCGCCTTCCTACAAGAAGGCCATCCATAGCACTCACACTAATCTTGCATATTTTAGAGTATCCATTTAAGGTTGTCTATGTACCACATAAGTTTCCAAGTAGTTCATATCCGAGGACGCGACTATTCAAACAGATTAATTCACCCTACAGGGTATACTTCTTGACACACGCTCTCACCACTTACCATCATATGGACATCATGCATCTCGGCAACCATCAATTGGAAGCACTAGCATGGGCGACGGCCACAACCTGACTAACCACACAAGGCTCTAGTCTAGTTTTATCGCCTATTTGAGACTGAACCCGCAAGGAAGTCCGGCTGAAGTTTCCATTACGTCCCCAGACAATGTGTATAGGGTTCCCAAACCCACCTCGACGGATGGTTCTATGCTCGGTACACCTGGCCACTGGTGCATCTACCATGCCATAGGCTACCACTCCGACCAGCGCTATGCACGGCCGCCAGCATATCCTACAAACACACCACAAACTAGTTGCAACTCCTGGACAGAGAACAAGGTGATTAATAAGTCGAGAGAGTCAATTAAGGATCCCAATGCGCGGTTGTATCTTGTCATGGATAAAATATACAAAACTCAGTTCTGAAGGACGGTCCCAATGAGACAACCCACCATGTACTCCTACATGGCCTCTCGTCGCTACCTTTACCAAATCAGATTCACATACTTAGCTCTCACACACTAGGACATGTTCACAACTGTCGGGGATATTCCCCACGACCAAGACCCGGCTCATGATGTTAAGTCCTCTCTCGGCTTATGTTCGCTCTGATGTTAAGTCCTCTCTGGGATTAATCCGCCCTGATGTTAAGTCATCTCTAGGCTTAAGTCGCCCTAAAGTTAAGTCATCTTTGTGATTAAGTCGCCCAAAGATAAGAAGGCCCCCGGAGATGAGTCCCGAAGATGAGAAGTCCTTAGTAAGAAGCCCTTGGTAAGCCGCCCGCGGTAAGAAGCGAGAAGAGAAAAGATTCCCTCACAAAGGAAGCGAGACCCGGATTAGGAGTCAAGAAAGATTAGTCCTAGTCTGAGTAGGACTCTATATGTAAGCTGCCCCTTCAGCTTATATAAGGAGGGGTAAGGCACCCCAAGAGGGACGAGTTCAAGTGATTAGAGCTAGATAGATTACACACCCTCGAGATTAGAGGTAGCTATTGTGCCCCCTTGTAATCGATATCATCATCTTCATCAACGAAACACAAGCATGACATAGGCTTTTACCTCCATCGGAGGGGCCAAACCTGGGTAAACTCGCGTTTCTCAATTTCGACCAACCCCTGTCAAGCCGCCACCTAGTTGCGATGGCCTCACACCTAAGTTCTCTCACAAGAACATATGTCATGTAAAAACCACGACAACAACCATTCTAATTCATCGATTAGACGGATCAGCCTCAAGACGACTCTAAGCAAAGTAGGCACAGTAGGCAAGCATGGATGAGTAAGCATAACAAGGCTCAAGGAGTTACTACTCATGCTAAGTGGTTTCAACTATTTACTATCACAAGGACAGGTCATGCAAAGGAATGGATTCAACTACCGAGGACAAATAACAGTTGAGTCATGGTTGTCCTAATGCATTTAAAAGAGATCAGGAGCGAGAGAGTGGGATTGTATCGGGATGCTCAAGGGGTGGTTGCTTGCGTGGCACTTATGAAGATAACAATGATTCTTCATTAGTGGCATCGATTTTTTTCGTTGGAAACACGTCTACCGAGAGGAAACAACACTAGCAAACAAGAAAAGAACAACATTTACTTAACGAAAATGTAACACTATGATGCATGACCATGATATGACAATATGTTGTTCATTGAACTAATGCATCTAGCAACAAGATTAAATGAAGTTGTTTTGAACCAAAGGTTCAAATTCAAACTCCATATGTGGTTATTTAAATGCCATTTATTTGATTTGTCCTAAACATAGGGCATAAGCTGCTCTAACATGCATGAAAATGATACCATCAGATTCCTTAGATTTTACTAATAATTTTTCATATATAAATTATTTCAATTTGAGCTATGGTTGTATTTCTATGATTTTTAGAAGTTTTAGGTAATTTCTGGAATTTCCAGAATAGTTTTAAAGCCTAAAATTATTAACTGCATCAGCATTACGTCATCATGATGTCAGCTGGCCAAAGGCGCCAGGTTTAGGTCAAACCTGACGAGTGGGGCCTACATGTTAGTGACACAGTGCCTGTCAGTGTTAACTAAATTCTAAGAAGAAAACAATTAGTGTGGTGGCCCACATGTCAGTGAACCAAAGGGTGTTAACTAGTGTGGCTTAGTGGCTAATGGCGTGCCACGTCAGGGGCGCTAGCGTTTAAATGTCGGTGACCATAAACACTATATGACACACCGGAGATGCTCGAGTTTCGCCTACACGCGATAGTTTGGGCCGTAGGTTCGTCCTACGGATAGATTAAACCCGTGCTCATCTATTGGCGGCGAGGCTGGATCACATGGTCGCCAGAATCAAGGCCGGTGACAAGCTTAGCGGAGGCCGCAAGCTCGGGCTGGAAGAATGCAGGGCTGTAGGGCACGGGGGTGCAGTTGAGCGGCTCAACAGCACCCTGGGGGCACTAGGAGAACGCCACGCTCATTGGTTTGAGCCGGGGAGGGTCAGAAGCTAGGAGCCCATCGGCCATGGAGGGCGGCGGCTCGAAAGGTTGACGAGCCATGGCTATGGACCAAATCGAGCATGGGGTTAGAGGGGGGAGGAGAAGGAGCTCACAGTGGGGCTTTTGATGTTGCTCGCAATCTTGGGGATGCACGGAGCGTGTCGAATCGATGCTGGCGATTCCCTGCACCAGAGGAGGAAAATGAATTCGTCGGCAGCGATGCACGGCTCTCAAGCTTGATTCCTTCCGTGTATAAGAGCAGAGGAGCTGGGCGGAGATAGGGGACACGTCAGGGGATCTCAGCGAAGCTAGTGTCCGCGGTGGTGCTTGTCGATGCTCTTGGGAGGCTCGAGACAACGAGCTAGAGGAAGGGGGAGACAGGAGGGGGGAGGATGGGGAGGAAAGGCAGATCCACACGGCAGAGGGAAACTTATCCCCGTCTTCACGCTCGCCAGGGGAGCAGCCAAGTTGTTACCGGTGTGGCGCGAGGGCGCGCGCGCCGTCCACTACTTCTCCTTTGCCTTCTGGCAAGAGGTATAAGACACGGATGCCCGTGGTGGGCTGGGCTGCTGTAGTGGACCGACCACGTAAGTTTCTTCCTTTCGTTTTTTCTCTATTTTGCTTCTGTTTTCAAATAAATGCTCTTTGTTTTATTTTGTTTGGGCGAAAATCATAAACCCAAAAATCCTCAAATAATTTATAGGATATACTTTGAATATTTCAAAGTCCGATAAAAAAAATTCAGGATTTTTGAAACAACTGAAATAATTATAGTCCTTTATTTGTCATTTTCAGCAACTTTGCTAGTTTATTTAAAATGCCAAAGGTTGATAAAAAGTAAATAACCCCTCGTATGTTGTTACCAGCATTTATCACGGATGGTATAAATTTTTGAAGGCCATTTTGGGTTCATGAAAAAACAAAATATTTGAATTGGTTTAATCAAGTGAGGTGCTAGGGTTTGTTAATCCCCATTTCAATTTAATTTGAATTTAACATGATGCAAGATGATGATGCAAATAATTGCAAGAAATTATTCTAGGGTTGTGACAACTCACGCCCACATAACAAGAATCTCATCCCGAGATTCACGCGTAGGGTAACAGGAAGAGGGGACACTAAACTATCACAATCTTCATGATCCAATTGTCCTTCTTGAAGATGTTGATTCATTGCATCTTGTTGATCTTGACATCTTTGCCTTTCAGGTCTTGACCTAAGCACCACGACAAAGGAAACATAAAGCCTATGGAAATAAATCTTCACGAAGATCGAACTACTCATGATCAACTTATGCAATGAGATGTAATATCATCTCTCGAGCTGAGACACAAAACACACATCGAAAACAATGGAATGAGGTAGATGACAAAGGTTCAGCTAGTAGGCAACAATTTTATGCTTAAAACAGATGGTGAAAGGGTTTCGAAGTAGCGAGGAAGTAATTGCCCTTCATACCAAAATGGGGTACCTTAGGAGGGTGACTCATAGTGTTGAGAATTGTATTGATTGGAAACTCAAATACATGTGTGGATACATAGACAACACAATGTCCCTAGTGAGCCTCTAAAGGACTAGCTCATTGATCAAAGATGGTCAAGATTTCCTGGCCATAGACATGAGATGTCGTTTGATAACGGGCTCACATAATTAGGAGAATGATGTGATGGACAAGACCCAAACTATGAACGTAGCATATGATTGTGTCAGTTTATTGCTATTGTTTTCTGCTTGTCAATGTATCTATTCCTATGACCATGAGATTATGCAACCCCTGGAAACCGGATGAATACCTTGTGTGTATCAAAAGTCACAAAGTAACTGGGTGACTATAAAGGTGCTCTACAGGTATCTCTGAAGGTGTTCGTTGAGTTAGCATGGATCAATACTTGGATTTGTCACTCCATATGACGGAGAGGTATCTCGGGTCCCACTCGGTAGTACAACATCACAACAAGCCCTGCAAGCAATGTTATTAAAGAGTTAGTAACAAGATTTTTTATTATGGAACTAGTAAAGAGACTTGCCGATAATGAGATTCAAATAGGTATAGAGATATCGATGATCGAATCTCGGGCAAGTAACATACCGAAGGACAAAGTGAATGTTATACGGGATTAACTGAATCCTTGACATAGAGGTTCAACTGATAAAGATATTCATAGAATATGTAGGATCCAATATGGACATCCATGTCCCTTTATTGGTTATTGACCGCAGAGTGTCTCAGGTCATGTCTGCATAGTTCTCGAACCCGCAGGGTCTGCACACTTAAGGTTTGGTGACGTTTCGGTATTATTGAGTTATGTATGTTGGTGACCTAAAGTTGTTCGGGGTCCCAGATGAGATCCCGAACGTCATGCGGAGCTCGGGAATGGTCCGCAAGTAAATATTGATATATAGGAAAGTTGCATTTGGCTTCCGGAAAGATTTCAGGCATTACCGGTAAAGTACCGGGAGTGACGAATGGGGTTCCGGGGTTTTACCGTGAGGGTCCAACCACCCGAGAGAGGACCTAATAGGCCTAGAGGTGGCGCACCAGCCCCTAGTGGGCTGGTGCGGCCAGACCAATAAACCTATTCCGGCCAAGGTGCAAAAATAGAAGGAAAAGAAAAAAAAGGGAAGAAGGAAACCAAGTAGGAAGGGAGTCCTCCACCAAACCGAATTGGAGGAGTACTCTCCTCCCTTGGCTCGGCCGAACCCTCCTCCTTGGAGTAGAAGGCAAGGCAGCCCTCCCTCCTGTTCCTCCTATATATAGTGGAGGTTTTGAGGGCAAACTACACGAGAAAAGCCACATGCTGCCCTCTCCTCCATAGATTGTCTCCCTCGTCTAGATTAGTCCGACATAGCTTGGGCAACCCCTGCTCGATTAGTTCACCACCACCACCACCACCACGTCGTCGTGCTGCCATAGAACTCATCTACCTCTTCACTCCTCTTGCTGAATCAAGAAGGCGGAGATTGTCATCGAGCTGTAGTGTGCTGAACGCGGAGGTGTCGTCCGTACGACACTAGATCAGGACAGAGTTCGTGGGACGGCTTGCGATTTGGATCGCGAAGACGTTTGACTACATCAACCGTGTTTCTTAACGCTTCTGCTTAGCGATCTACAAGGGTATGTGGATCCAATCTCTCCTCTCGTAGATGGTCATTACCATGGATAGATCTTATGTGCATGTAGGATTTTATTTTTCATGCGACGTTCCCCAACACATAGATTGTTCCCTTAAGTGGCAAAATGAATTACTTTCGATCCAGAGATCATCGAAACTCTTCATACCAGCCTAAGGCAATTCATAAATGATTGTTTGAAAGAATCTAAAAGAATGGCATACTCAGTTTGGAAAGGAAACTAGAGTTATAGAACAAGTCGGGAAATGGAAGGCACATTCCAATAAATACTGAGGATATAACCTAGTGTCTGAGCTTGCTCTCAAGAACTTGAGAAATTCCATATTCATCAAAGTTTTACCAACATCCATGCCAAGGATCTGGCAACACACCATACTACCATGATGAATAATGACGGAGGATGCAAATGCAAAGGAGGCCAACACTTTCTCAGATTTCTCCTTAGATATGTTAAGGGAACGAAATCTGGATGATTGACCGAGAGACATTTAGCACTCTGCTTCTAATGTTTTCCTTGATGTGCTAGCTTAGCCCACTTATAGATAATATTTCGTATCTAGAACATCAAGTAAAGGTCGGACTTCGGGAACATGACATGATCCATGAGGAACAACTTCTAGAATAAGTCATACAATCCTCATGGGGAGGTAGCTAATGTTGCTGACACAAGTGATAACAATAATAGGTCTTCCGGCTAGGTGCATTAACCACAACATGAACCTACCGGGTTACACACAGACCAACATTATAATTCTTGGGAAACATTCCAACCATTATATCTGCCTGAGATTCAGATCTGGTTGGGAACATGATGTTTCAGGCCCTGTGAGGGAGTCCAGGATTAAGGGGTCCTTAGATAGTCGACTTGTTACGAAGAGGCCTACCTAATGGGCCATACTAATTGGAGGTCGGACTGTGTGGTCATCTCGTATTCAAGGAGGATAGCACCGAAGACCGGCATGGCGTCCAAGTAAAGTAGACTAGGTCGGTTGAGCCGCCCTTAGCTGGAGGTCATTCGTATGTAACCCTAGATCTTGTGGTGGCTATATAAACCGGGGGTCCTCGTCCTTGTAGGCAGGTTGACTCATCCAGGGTTTTAGCTCATACAATCTCGAGGTAGATCAACTTTGTAATCATCATCCACATCAATATAATCAAGAAGGACGTAGGGTTTTACCTCCTCAAGAGGGCCCGAAACTTGGTAAATACTTTCTTCCCCTTTATCATGCAATCCATTGATCCAAGTTCCACAGTTCGGATCCCTTACCCAAGATCTACAAGTTTTGACAGCGACATTTGTGCCTAAATTGAGAATTCCGCTGATTGCATCACCAGAAGGATCGATGGCACGCTTAGTCATCAGCGAGGAGATCCTCAACAAGGATGTTTTCGTCCCCGGATAGATCTTGGCATTTGGAAGCGTCATACTGCATGCCAATCTGGCCGACCGCCTTGGCCAGGACGGAAATTTTACCCCCGGTTAGGAAGTCAGGTTTGGGAGCCTAGAGTTCACCACTAACCCACAGGGAGACCTTGTATTAACAAGACTTTTAGATCCTTTCGAGGAACCCGCGGGTCCATATGCTTCGGCTTCGGAAAATGAGGATCTCGCCACTCGGATGACCTTCGCCCCTAGTCTGGCCTTAGAGCCCGATGTGTTCAACATGCCCGAACTCGTCTCAGCCGATTATACCCCAGAGGCGACCTTGAGTGCCGTCGGGGCACTAGTGACACGGGCTAACCCCGAACTCACAGGCGGTACGAACTCCGCCGAAATTCCGGTACTACACAAAATACTCGACCAGATCCAAGCCATGGGCATGCCAAACAATCTGGCTACGACCTACAATTAGATCGGGCTCAGACCAGATGAGAGCGAAATTCATGTCCCGCCCATCACGCATCTCATTAACATTGTCGAGTGCCCGGTTAAGGACTCCCCGCACCAGCTACCGGAATTAAGGACGGTATACGTCCCGGTCACTGATCATCCGGACTTACCCGATAATCCGGAGTATCTATCTCACCCCAACAACATTTCGGGCGAGTGGCTGATCTGGTGCGTGACCCAACCAGGGACGGAGCCACCGAGATCTCTAACCCACAACTCACGGAAACTCAAAATATTTTCCCATCCACCACCCAACTCGAGCAATAAAGAAAAAGAGTTCGGTTTATCAGTCCCACATGAACTCACTCAGCGGCTAGGGGAATCAGTACACCACTTCTGGTCTAGATTCCTCCTCAACAACAGGACTGGGGTCTGCGACGAACAGGAGCTTATTAGCGCCTTCTGGCATCATTGTCACGATGAGGGCATCCTGAATGCCCTCTCCCGTCATCAGATTCAAACCCTCGCCGAGTTATCAAGCCTAGTGCTCAAATACTGCTCCATGGAAAGCACTTGGCAAATACAACAAATGTGCAATGATCCCAGCCTTATTGAGCAAAGTAGACAAATATGGACAAGATGCACACCCCCACTCACGGGTCCGACCAAGTCCAGACACTCAACAAAAAGAACACGAATAAGGGCCAGGTCGGTCCTCGACGTACTACTGAACAAGCCATGCCCCATACAATTTGACCCGCCTAAAGCAAGCTACACCCATAGCCTTCAAGCATGCTGGGTTGTCAGGCAAGTCGCAAAAAGCAGGGAGAGCATCCTCAAGGCAATACCCGCGGATGATCGGTCAGTAACGCTGCCGGATAACTGCACAGAAATCTTAACGATCTACGAGACATTTACTTGAAAGAATCAAAGAAAGAGAGCCTTTCGGGAGCTCCATCAAATCCACCATGTAGTGGCGGCAAACCCATGGTCGAACACACCCATTACTTTCGACCAGGGGCGATGAGTCGATGGCTAGCACATGTCGGACACCTAGCGCCTTAATTATTAACCACATAGTCGACGGATTCAGACTCAAGGTGCTAATGGACGAGGGCAGCGGCTTCAACCTCATCTATGAGGACACACTTGAAAAAATGCAGTTTGACCGATCTCGAATCGAGCTAAGCACAACTACCTTCCGGGGTACTGTCCTCGGGAGAGAGGCCCGCTGCACCGGATGAGTTATGCTCGACATAGTATTCGGAACACCCGAGAACTACCAATCCTAAGAGCTCCTCTTTCATATCATTCCATTTCACAGTGGTTACCACGCCCTATTGGGGCACGAAGCCTTCACAAAATTCCAGGCCATACCGCACTATGGGTAGATGAAGCTCAAAATGCCAGGGCCAAACAACGTGATCACGATGATCAGTGACCCCAACAAAGCCCTCCAAGCTGAAAGCAAAACGGCAGCCCTAGCCCTAGAGGTACTAGTTGAGACCCTCGCCATAGAGGAACACACGACACTACGTGTCGTGGTGGACAAAGACGGCGTGATCCTCGGCAAGCGGCCCAAGTCCACATCCCTTAAACCTACAGATGAGATCGTCAAGTTCCAGGTACGTCCAACTGACCCTAATAAGACTGTGTCCATCGGAGCACAACTGGAGCCCGCAATCGACGAAGCACTACACACTTTCTTGTGCAAAAATTAGGACATATGTGCGAGGCACACCTGACACATGCCACCAATCCCTCGGGGGCTGGCGAAACACAACCTGAACATAATTGCAGGCTTCAAGCCTTTCAAACAGGCCCTGCATGAATTTTCTGAACCAAAGCATCAAGCGATGTGTGAAGAACTTGCTAAAGCTCCTAGAAGCCAGGTTCATAAGAGACATTAAACATCCCGACTAGCTGGCAAACCGGGTCATGCTACCCAAGAAGGACAAATCTTAGCGGCTATGTGTCGATTTCAAGGACCTAAACAAAGCATGCCCGAAGGATCCTTTTTCATTACCTCAAATAGACCAAATTATTGATGCAATGGTCGGACATGACTCCTTGTGTTTCCTCGTTGCCTACTCCGGATACCATAAGATCAAAATGAAGGAATCCGATCAGGCCGCAACCGCCTTTATAACACTCTATGGGCCATTCTGCTTCAACACAATGCCATTCGGGTTAATGAACGTGGGCGCCACTTACCAGTGCATGATCCAGACATGCTTGGGGAAATAGATCAGCAAAACTATGGAGGCATACGTGGACGATGTGGTCGTTAAGAACAAACATGTCAGCCAACTGGTAGACAACCTCACGGAAACCTTTGCCAACCTACGAGATACTATATATGGCTTCATCCTGATAAGTGTGTCTTCAGAGTCCCATCCAGCAAACTCCTCGGATTTATAGTGTCGCACAGAGGAATTGTGGCCAATCTGGCCAAAATTCGAGCACTATCACAACGCACCATCCCAAGAGAGCTACAACACGTCCAAAAGTTAGCAGGCTGCATGGCGGCCTTAAGCCGATTTATATCTCGCCTCGGTGAGAAGACCCTCCCACTCTATAGGTTGGGGAAGAAAACTAAGAACTTCAAATAGACTGATGAGGCCACAACGGCTCTGGAGGAAATCAAGGCGATGCTGGCCAGCAATCCCATCCTAGCAGCACCCTTCACAAGGGACCCGATGTTGCTATACACCTCAGCCACCAATCAAGTGGTCAGTGTCATCCTCGTCATAGAACAAGAAGCTCAGGGTCAACAACTAAGGATACAAAGGACGGTCTATTACATATCTGAGGTGCTCACCCCATGCAAAACCGTATACCTGCATTACCAAAATATTGCTTACACAGTGTTTATGGCATTACGCAATCTTAGATATTATTACGAGGAATGTGTGGTCATGATAACCCACAAGTATAGTGGATCGTAACAGTTTTCGAGGATAGAGTATTCAACCCAAACTTATTGATTCGACTCAAGGAGAAGCCAAAGAATATTCTCAAGTATTAGCAGTTGAGTTGTCAATTCAACCACACCTGAAAGATTTAGTATCTGCAACAAAGTATCAGTAGCAAAGTAGTATGATAGCAGAAGTAGCAACAATAACCAGTAGCAACAAAGTGACAGGAGTAGCAACAGAGTAACAACAGTAGCGACGGAGTAAGAGTAGCAGCAGTGACAGCAGTAGCGGCAAAGTAACGTAGCAAGGACCAGTAGGGAAAACTCGTAGGCATTGGATCGATGATGGATGATTATGCCGGATGCTATTCATCATGCAATAGTTATAACACGGAGAGATATGTAACTAGCTCCAGTTCGCCAATCTAATGTAGGCATGTATTCCGTATGTAGTCATACGTGCTTAGGGAAAAGAACTTGCATGACATCTATTGTCCATCCCTCCCGTGGCAGCGGGGTCCTAATGGAAACTACGGGTTATTAAGGTTCTCCTTTTAATAAAGAACCGGACCAACGCATTAACACTTGGTGAATACATGAACTCCTCATACTATGGTCATCTCCGGGAGTGGTTCCGGCTATTGTCACTCCGGGGTTGCCGGGTCATAACACATAGTAGGTGACTACAACTTGCAAGATAGGATCAAGAACACACATATATTGGCGACAACATAATAGGTTCAGATCTGAAATCATGGCACTCGGGCCCTAGTGACAAGCATTAAGCATGGCAAAGTAGTAGCAACATCAATCTCAGAACATAGTGGATACTAGGGATCAATCCCCGTCAAAACTAACTTGATTACATGATATACCTCATCCAACCCATCACCGTCCAGCAAGCCTACGATGAGATTACTCACGAACGGTGAAGAGCATCATGGAATTGGAGATGAAGGAAGGTTGATGATGACGATGGCGACGATTTCCACTCTCCGGAGCCCAGAACGGACTCCAGATCTGCCCTCCAGAGGAAGAACAGGTGGTGGCGGCGCCTCCGTATCGTAAAACATGATGAACTCTTCTCCTTGATTTTTTTTCTAGACGAAACGGACTAAATAGAGCTGGATTTGGAGGCGGTGGAGCTTTGTGGGCCCCACAAGCCTGCCAGGCACAGCCAGGGGGGCCCGGGCCTGGTGGGCTTGTGGGCTCACAGCTTCACTTCCTCCACTGATTCTTGTGCTAGTATTTCGTAAATTCCACAAAAAATCTCCGTAAAATTTAGGTCATTCCGAGAACTTTTATTTCTGCGCAAAAACAACACCATGGCAATTCTGCGAAAAACAGCGTTAGTCCGGGTTAGTTCCATTCAAATCATGCAAATTAGAGTCCAAAACAAGGGCAAAAGAGTTCGGAAAAGTAGATACGACGGAGACATATCAACTCCCCCAAGCTTAAAGCCTTGCTTGTCCTCAAGCAATTCAGTTGACAAACTGAAAGAGACAAAAGAAAAACTTTTACGAACTCTATTTGATCTTGTTGTTGCAACTATGTCTAACTCATAACCAGAATTTCAGCAAGATCCCAAGCAAACCACAAAAGCAAATGACATCTAGATCTCACGGTAAACTCATATAAATGGCATAATCAACTAGCGAGCAAATAATAATAAGTCTCAAACGTCAACACTTCAATCAAGACAATCATGAAGCAGTACGAACAGATGGTATCTCGCTAGCTCTTTCTGAGACCGCAAAACATAAACGCAGAGCACCTTCAAAGACCAAGGGCTGACTAAGCATTGTAATTCATGGCAAAGAAGACCCAGTCACAGTCATACTCAACACAGTTAAAAGCAAAGCAGAAAAATGACAAAGGTGCTCTCTAATTGGTGCTTTTATAAGAGGAGGATGACTCAACAGGAACATAAATAGACAGGCCCTTCGCAGAGGGAAGCATTGATTTGCAGAGGTGCCAGAGCTCAAGCTTTGAAAACAGAGATAATAATTTTGGGTGGCATGCTTTCATTGTCAAGGCAATGACCAAGAGTTGTCACCATCTTCCACGCTACACATGTTATAGGAGGTTCCCAAACAGAAAAGTAAAGTTTTGACTCCCCCACCACCGATCAATCACACTCCACGACTAGCCGAATACTCGGGTGCCGTCCATACCAACATCAATCCAGGGGGAGTTTTGTTTGCAATTATCTTTTCGATTTGAGCATGGAACTGGGCATTCCAATTACCGACCCCTTTCTCGTCAATGATAGTGAATAAACACATATCGAGGATAACACGCCTAGCACGGAAGATACTGATAGCCCCCTGTCACCACATGAGCGGTTCGGGCATGCAAAACAGATTATTTCTTGAAGATTTAGAGAGTGGCACATGCAAATTTACTTGGAACGACAGGTAGATACCGCATCCGGGACTCCGAACAACATTCGGTAACCAACCATATAACTCAAATACGTATAAAACAACGTCGAACCTTAAGTGTGCAGACCCTGCGGGTTCGAGAACTATGTAGACATGACCCGAGAGACTCCTCGGTCAATATCCAATAGCGGGACCTGGATGCCCATATTGGATCCTACATATTCTACGAAGATCTTATCGTTTGAACCTCAGTGCCAAGGATTCATATAATCCCGTATGTCATTCCCTTTGTCCTTCGGTATGTTACTTGCACGAGATTCGATCGTTAGTATCCGCATACCTATTTCAATCTCGTTTACCGGCAAGTCTCTTTACTCATTCCGTAATACAAGATCCCGCAACTTACATTAAGTTACATTGCTTGCAAGGCTTGTGTGTGATGTTGTATTACCGAGTGGGCCCCGAGATACCTCTCCGTCACACGGAGTGACAAATCCCAGTCTCGATCTATACTAACTCAACGAACACCTTCGGAGATACCTGTAGAGCATCTTTATAGTCACCCAGTTACGTTGCGACGTTTGATACACACAAAGCATTCCTCCGGTGTCCGTGAGTTATATGACCTCATGGTCATAGGAACAAATACTTGACACGCAGAAAACAGTAGCAACAAAATGACACGATCAACATGCTACGTCTATTAGTTTGGGTCTAGTCCATCACATGATTCTCCTAATGATGTGATCCCGTTATCAAGTGACAACACTTGCCTATGGCCAGGAAACCTTGACCATCTTTGATCAACGAGCTAGTCAACTAGAGGCTTACTAGGGACAGTGTTTTGTCTATGTATCCACACAAGTATTGTGTTTCCAATCAATACAATTATAGCATGGATAATAAACGATTATCATGAACTAAGAAATATAATAATAACTAATTTATTATTGCCTCTAGGGCATATTTCCAACAGTCTCCCACTTGCACTAGAGTCAATAATCTAGTTCACATCACCATGTGATTCCAACGAATCCAACACCCATATAGTTCTGGGGTCTGATCACGTCTTGCTCGTGAGAGAGGTTTCAGCCAACGGTTCTGAAACTTTCAGATCCGTGTGTTCTTTACAAATATTTATGTCATCTTATAGATGCTGCTACTACGTGCTATTCGGAAATGCTCCAAATATCTACTCTACTATACGAATCAGTTTCACTACTCACAGTTATTCGGATTAGTGTCAAAGCTTGTATCAACGTAACCCTTTACGACGAACTCTTTAACCACCTCCATAATCGAGAAAAATTCCTCAGTCCATTAGTTATTAAGGATAAATTTTGACCACTGCTAGTGATTCAATCATGGATCACTCTCTGTACCTCTCAACAGACTTTGAGTCAAGGCACACATCAGGTGCGGTACACAGCATGGCATACTTTAGATTCTACGGCTAAGGCATAGAAGACGACCTTCGTCTATTCTCTTTATTCTGCCGTGGTCGGGTTTTGAGTCTTACTCAAATTCACACCTTACAACGCAACCAAGAACTCCTTCTTTGTTGATCCATTTTGAACTCATTCAAAAACTTGTCAAGGCATGCATCTTATTGAAACTTTCATTAAGTGCTTTTGATCCATCTCCATAGATCTTTGATGCTCCACGTTCAAGTAGCGCAATCCAGGTATTCCTTTGAAAACTCCTTTCAAACAACCTTGTATGCTTTACAGAAATTCTACATTACTTCTGATCCAAAATATGTCAACCACATATACTTATCAGAAATTCTATAGTGCTCCCACTCACTTCTTTGGAAATACAAGTTTCTCATAAACCTTGTACACACCCAAAATCTTTGATCATCTCATCAAAGTGCTTATTTCAACTCCGAGATGCTTGCACCAGTCCATTGAAGGATCGCTGGAGTTTGCATACTTGTTAGTATCCTTAGGATCGACAAAACCTCATGGTTGTATCTCATACAATGTTTACTCAAGGAAACCGTCGAGGAAACAATGTTTTGACATCCTACGTGCAATATTTCATAAATAATGCAGCAACTACTAACATAATTCCAACAGACCTTTAGCATCCCTACGAGTGAGAAAGTCTCATCATAGTCAACTGTTTGAACTTGTCGAAAACATTTTTGCGACAACTCGAGCTTTTCTTAATAGTGACTTATCACCATCATTGTCTGTCTTCTTTTAAAGATCCATTTTTACTCAATAGTCTTATGACCATCAAGTAGTTCTTTCCAAAGTCTACACTTTGTTTTCATACATGGATCCTCTCTCGAATTTCATGGCTTCCAGCCATTTGTTGGAATCTGGGCCCACCAACGCTTTCTCCATAACTCGTAGGTTCACTGTTGCTCAACAACATGACCTCCAAGACAGGGTTACCGTACCACTCTGTAGTAGTACGCGACCTAGTCAACCTACGAGGCTTGTAGTAACTTGATCTAATGCTTGATGATCACCATCATCAGCTTCCACTTCAATTGGTGTAGGCACCACAGGAACAACTTCCCGCGCCCTGCTACACACTGGTTGAAGTGATGGTTCAATAACCTCATCAAGTTCTACTACCCTCCCACTCAATTCTTTCGAGAGAAACCTTTCCTCGAGAAAGGATCCGTTTCTAGAAACAAACACTTTGCTTTCGTATCTGAGATAGGAGATGTACCCAACTGTTTTGGATACCCTATGAAGAAGCATTTATCCGCTTTGGGTTCGAGCTTATCAGACTGAAACTTTTTCACATAAGTGTCAAAGCCCCAAACTTTCAAGAAACGACAGTTTAGATTTCTCTAAACCTCATTCTATACTGTCTCATCTCAACGGAAATACGCGGTGCCCTATTTAAAGTGAGTGCGGTTGTCTCTAATGCATAACCCATAAACGATAGTGGCAATTCGATAAGAGACATCATAGTATGCACCATACCAAATAGTGCATGGCTATGACGTTCAGACACATCATCACACCATGATGTTCCAGGTGGCATGAACTGCGAAACAATTTCCACATTGTCTTAACTGCGTACCAAAACTCGTAACTCAGATATTCATTTCTATGATCATATCGTAGACAGTTTATCCTCTTGTTACGACGAACTTCACTCTGAAACAGAATTGAACTTTTCAATATTTCAGACTTGTGATTCATTAAGTAAATACTCCTGTATCTACTCAAATCGTCAGCGAAGTAAGAACATAATGATATCCACTGCGTGCCTCAGCACCCATTGGACTGCATACATCAAAATGTATCACTTCCAACAAGTTACTATTTTATTTCATCTCAATGAAAACAAGGCCTTGCTCATGTGGTATGATTTGCATGTCACTAGTGATTCAAAATCAAGTGAGTATAAAGATCCATCAGCATGGAGCCTCTTCATGCAATTTATAACAACATGACTCAAGCGGCAGTGCCACAAGTAAGTGGTACTATCATCATTACCTCGTATCTTTTGGCACCAATATCATGAACATGTGTAACACTACGATCGAGATTCAATAAACCATTGAAGGTGATTATTCAAGAAAATAGAGTAACCATTATTCTCTTTAAATGAATAATCGTATTGCAATAAACACGATCCAATCATGTTCATGCTTAACGCAAGCACCAAATAACAATTATTTAGGTTTAACACCAATCCCGATGGTAGAGGGAGCGTGCGACGTTTGATCATATCAACCTTGGAAACACTTCCAACACATATCGTCACCTCGCCTTTAGCTAGTCTCCGTTTATGCCGTAGCTTTCATTTCGTGTTACTAATCACTTAGCAACCGAACCGGTATCCAATACCCTCATGCTACTAGGAGTACTAGTAAAGTACACATCAACATAGTGTACATCTAATATACTTCTCTTGACTTTTGCCAGCCTTCTTATCTACCAAGTATCTAGAGTTGCTCCGCCTCAGTGACTGTTCCCCTCATTACAGAAGCACTTAGTCTCGGGTTTGGGTTTTATCTTGGGTCTCTTCATTAGTGCAGCAACTGTTTTGCCGTTTCACGAAGTATCCCTTCTAGCCCTAGCCTTTCTTGAAACTTAGTGGTTTTACAAACCATCAACTATTGATGCTCCTTCTTGATTTCTACTTTCGTAGTGTCAAACATCGCGAATCGCTCAAGGATCATTGTATGTATCCTTGATATGTTATAGTTCATCACGAAGCTCTCACAGCTTGGTGGCAGTGACTTTGGAGAACTATCACTATCTCATCTGGAAGATTAACTCCCACTTGATTCAAGCGATTGTCGTACTCAGACAATCTGAGCACACACTCAACGATTGAGCCTTTCTCCTTTACTTTGTGGACAAAGAATCTTGTCGGAGGTCTCGTACCTCTTAACAAGGGACAAGCATGAAATCACAATTTCATCTCTTTAGAACATCACTTATGTTCCGTGACGTTTTACAACGTTTTCGGCGCCTTGCTTCTAAGCCATTAAGTATTTTGCACTGAACTATCGTGTAGTCATCAGAAACGTGTATGTCGGATGTTCATAGCATCCACAGACGACGCTCGAGGTGCAGCACACCGAGTGGTGCATTAAGGACATAATCCTTCTGCGCAGCAACGAGGACAATCCTCGGTTTTACAGACCCAGTCTGCAAAGTTTTGCTACTATCAATTTTCAACTAAATTTTCTCTAGGAACATACAAAAACAGTAGAGCTATAGCGCAAGCTACATCGTAATTCGCAAAGACCATTAGACTATGTTCATGACAATTAGTTTAATTAATCATATTACTTAAGAACTCCCACTCAAAAAGTACATCTCTCTAGTCATTTGAGTGGTACATGATCCAAATCCACTATCTCAAGTCCGATCATCACGTGAGTCGAGAATAGTTTCAGTGGTAAGCATCTCTATGCTAATCATATCAACTATACGATTCATGCTCGACCTTTCGGTCTCATGTGTTCCGAGGCCATGTCTGCACATGCTAGGCTCGTCAAGCTTAACCCGAGTGTTCCGCGTGCGCAACTGTTTTGCACCCGTTGTATGTGAACGTTGAGTCTATCACACCCGATCATCACGTGGTGTCGCGAAACGACGAACTGTAGCAACGGTGCACAGTCGGGGAGAACACAATTTCGTCTTGAAATTTTAGTGAGAGATCACCTCATAATGCTACCGTCGTTCTAAGAAAAATAAGGTGCATAAAAGGATTAACATCACATGCAATTTATAAGTGACATGATATGGCCATCATCACGTGCTTCTTGATCTCCATCACCAAAGCACCGACACGATCTTCTTGTCACCGGCGTCACACCATGATCTCCATCATCATGATCTCCATCAACGTGTCGCCATCGGGGTTGTCGTGCTACTCATGCTATTACTACTAAAGCTACGTCCTAGCAAAATAGTAAACGCATCTGCAAGCACAAACGTTAGTTATAAAGACAACCCTATGGCTCCTGCCGGTTGCCGTACCATCGACGTGCAAGTCGATATTATCTATTACAACATGATCATCTCATACATCCAATATATCACATCACATCGTTGGCCATATCACATCACAAGCATACCCTGCAAAAACAAGTTAGACGTCCTCTAATTTTGTTGTTGCATGTTTTACGTGGTTACCATGGGTATCTAGTAGGATCACATCTTACTTACGCAAACACCACAATGGAGATATATGAGTTGCTATTTAACCTCATCCAAGGACCTCCTCGGTCAAATCCGATTGAACTAAAGTTGGAGAAACCGACACTTGCCAGTCATCTTTGAGCAACGGGGTTACTCGTAGCGATGAAAACAGTCTCTCGTAAGCGTACGAGTAATGTCGGTCCAAGCCGCTTCAATCCAACAATACCGCGGAATCAAGAAAAGACTAAGGAGGGCAGCAAAACGCACATCACCGCCCACAAAAACTTTTGTGTTCTACTCGAGAAGACATCTACGCATGAACCTAACTCTGATACCACTGTTGGGGAACGTCGCATGGGAAACAGAAATTTTCCTACGCGCACGAAGACCTATCATGGTGATGTCCATCTACGAGAGGGGATGAGTGATCTACGTACCCTTGTAGATCGTACAGCAGAAGCGTTAGTGAACGCGGTTGATGTAGTGGAACGTCCTCACGTCCCTCGATCCGCCCCGCGAACAATCCCGCGATCAGTCCCACGATCTAGTACCGAACGGACGGCACCTCCGCGTTCATCACACGTACAGCTCGACGATGATCTCGACCTTCTTGATCCAGCAAGAGAGACGGAGAGGTAAAAGAGTTCTCCGGCAGCGTGATGGCGCTCCGGAGGTTGGTGATGACCTTGTCTCAGCAGGGCTCCGCCCGAGCTCCGCAGAAACGCGATCTAGAGGAAAAACCGTGGAGGTATGTGGTCGGGCTGCCGTGGAAAAGTCGTCTCAAATCAGCCCTAAAACCTACGTATATATAGGTGGGAGGGAGGGGAGGAGGCAGCCTCAAAACCTAAAGGTTTGGCCGAAATTGGAGGTGGAGGAGTCCTACTCCAATCCTACTTGGAGTAGGATTCCACCTTCCCACTTGGAAACTCTTTCCACCTTGTGTTTTTTCCTTCTCAAACCTTATGGGCCTTAGTGGGAACTTATTCCAGCCCACTAGGGGCTGGTTTATCTCTTCCCATAGCCCATGAGGCCCCTTGGGGCGTGACACCCCTCCCGATGGTCCCCGGCACCCCTCCCGGCACTCCCGGTACACTACCGATGAGCCCGAAACTTTTTCGGTAATGCACGAAAACCTTCCGGTAACCAAATGAGGTCATCCTATATATCAATCTTCGTTTCCGGACCATTCCGGAAACCCTCGTGACGTCCGTGATCTCATCCGGGACTCCGAACAACATTCGGTAACCAACCATATAACTCAAATACGCATAAAACAACGTCGAACCTTAAGTGTGCAGACCCTGCGGGTTCGAGAACTATGTAGACATGACCCGAGAGACTCCTCGGTCAATATCCAATAGCGGGACCTGGATGCCCATATTGGATCCTACATATTCTACGAAGATCTTATCGTTTGAACCTCAGTGCCAAGGATTCATATAATCCCGTATGTCATTCCCTTTGTCCTTCGGTATGTTACTTGCCCGAGATTCGATCGTTAGTATCCGCATACCTATTTCAATCTCGTTTACCGGCAAGTCTCTTTACTCATTCCGTAATACAAGATCCCGCAACTTACATTAAGTTACATTGCTTGCAAGGCTTGTGTGTGATGTTGTATTACCGAGTGGGCCCCGAGATACCTCTCCGTCACACGGAGTGACAAATCCCAGTCTCGATCTATACTAACTCAACGAACACCTTCGGAGATACCTGTAGAGCATCTTTATAGTCACCCAGTTACGTTGCGACGTTTGATACACACAAAGCATTCCTCCGGTGTCCGTGAGTTATATGACCTCATGGTCATAGGAACAAATACTTGACACGCAGAAAACAGTAGCAACAAAATGACACGATCAACATGCTACGTCTATTAGTTTGGGTCTAGTCCATCACATGATTCTCCTAATGATGTGATCCCGTTATCAAGTGACAACACTTGCCTATGGCCAGGAAACCTTGACCATCTTTGATCAACGAGCTAGTCAACTAGAGGCTTACTAGGGACAGTGTTTTGTCTATGTATCCACACAAGTATTGTGTTTCCAATCAATACAATTATAGCATGGATAATAAACGATTATCATGAACTAAGAAATATAATAATAACTAATTTATTATTGCCTCTAGGGCATATTTCCAACACTCATATGGAACAACTTTGGGTTTATGGAAGTGGATGCACAAGCAGTATTCCCTCTTAGTACAGGTGAAGGCTAGCAAAAGACTGGGAAGCGACCAACTAGAGAGCGACAAGAGTCATCAAAATGCATTGAGGTTAACTAACATTGAGTGCAAGCATGAGTAGGACATAAATCACCATGAACATGAATATCATAGAGGCTATGTTGATTTTGTTTCAACTACATGCATAAACATGCGCCAAGTCAAGCCACTTGAATCATTCAAAGGAGGATACCATCCTATCATACTACATCATAGTCATCTCAACATTCATGTGGGCATCCAAGACAAACCATTATAAGCTCCTAGCTAATTAAGCATGGCATCAGAAACTATGATCTCTAAGTTGTCATTGCAAGCATGTTTATCTCGCAACAAAGATGAATCAGGAACGATGAGCTATTCATATTTACAAAAACAAAATAGATCAAGTTCATACCAGCTTTTCCAGGCTCAGTCACTTCATCATATATCGTCATTATTGCCTTTCACTTGCACGACCGAACGATGTGAACAATAATAAGCGTGCTCGTGCGTTGGACTACGCTGGAATCTGCAGGCAAACACAAAGGAGAAGACAAAGTAATATGGCTCTTTAACAGATAAACAGATATGAATGCGAGAGCCACTAAACATTGTAACCATGGTCTTCTACCTTGACCCAAAGAAAAAGAGAACTATTTACATGGGAAAGCTCCCAACAAGCAAAAGAAGAACAAGAAAATCCTTTTGGGTTTTCTCAAACTAGACAGACACATGAAAAGAAAACGAGAAAAAAAGAAAATAAACTAGCATGGATGATACAGTGGCAAAGTGTCAACACCGACTAACAAAGTGAAAGCATAAGCAAGAATGTAAAGTCGGTGAGAAACACGTACTCCCCCAAGCTTAGGCTTTTGGCCTAAGTTGGTCTACTCCCAAGGATGGTCCGGGCAACACTCAAAATCATAATGGGGGTTGTACGGGAGCGCTGCAGCCACTGCCTGAACAGCTGCCTCACGGAGACGAGCAGCCTTTGCCTCCCTCTCATACTCCTGTGTCTCTCCTCTGGTTATGTAATATCTTCGTTTTACCTGAAAGTCAAAGAAGGCAGGAGCAGGAAGGGTAATATGGGAAACACATTGTCGGTTAAATATTAAACAGTATAGGAGGGATTCATCATCCCTCTCAAGGAACTGGTAGCGTGTCAAACGACGCAGTCAAGGAAAGTTGTATGGAGCAGGGGGTCTCCTTCGCGGATGGGTACTCCAAGAAAATTCGCTATGCGAGTGGCATAGATCCCACCAAAGAAATCCCCTTCATTAGCATTATTATTCAGCCTCCTTGCTATTATAGCTCCCATGTTGAAACTTCTATCACCCGTTACTGCAGTCTTAAGAATACTAAGGTCTGGTGCGCAGAGGTGACAATCCTCAATCTTGCCATTAATGCATCTGCCTACGAAGAGGGCAAAATAATGCAAGGCAGGAAAATGAATGCTCCCCATGGTAGCCTGCGTAATATCTCTAGTTTCTCCAATAGTTATACCAGAGAAAAAATCTCTAACCGAAGATTTATGAGGATCATTGAGACTTCCCCAAATAGGTATCTTGCAAATTCTATTGAAATCCTCTAAATCCATGGTATACGATTTGTCATAGAGATCAAACAGTACAGATGTATCACGGCCAACTGAAAATTTGAATCTACGAACAAAAGAGACAGTGAGAGCAACATACTGTTCACATTTATCGGAAATGAATTCTTTGAGTCCGACGTTGTGAACAAGTGTATCAAACTCATCTTTGAAACCTGCCTCAATCATAAATTCATGAGAAGGCCATTCACATGGTTGTACCTGTGCCTTCCTTGGTTGGTAAGGATCGGGCTCCCAAATCGCAAGACGGGGACCTCTCTTGCTTGAGGAACCACCATGATAGTTTCTCCTGAACATCTTCCTTTTCTGAAATTTTCAGTGAATCTAAGGAAAAGTGAACCAGGCTCAACTAAATTCGTAGCAACTACTCCCACAAGTGCCTAGAGGCCATATTACGCATCAAAACTACTTGGGACCACCTAAAATTAGCATGCAAAGCTCAAGAACAGGGTCACCGAGGCAACAAAAATACGCGAAGTATAAGGCACTAGAGCAAAAACTAATTGGACCAATGGAGGAGTTACTTACCAAGGAGTAATTTCCCCAAAACAGTTCGGAGAATGGTGCTTTGAGCAAGGAGATCGAAAATCCTAGCAAGAAGAGCAAGAACACGGGTTTGAGCTGCGAAACGATTTTTTCTGGAGGTAGGAGAACCAGATGGGAGCTAGAATGAGTGGAGGGGGTGCACGTGGGCCCCACAAGCCTGGTAGGCGTGGCCAGGGGGGTACCCGCGCCTCCAAAGCTTGTGGCCCATTGGTGTAGCCCCCGGACTAGCTCTTCGTCTCAGTATTTTTCAAAAATTCCAGAAAAAATCATACTTGATTTTCAGGACGTTCGGAGAACTTCTCTTTTCGGGGTACTTTTCTACCGGACGCTCAAACAGAAAACAGGGAAAACTAAACGAAACCTATCATTTTTCTTCTAAGCAACCGAAGGTGAAAACTTGGAACAAAGGTTTGTGACTCCTCGATTCCTCCATCTCATGGTCATGAAAGAAATCCGTCAATGAGGTTGATCAAGTCTCCTTGACAAACTTTTTTGAATCGCAAAAGAGAATGGAGAATTTTCGAATAGTCACTAGGTCACCTCAATGGGGATGTGTATCTCCCCAACAAGAAAATCATACTTCATCTTGACAGGAGGTATAGGGCATTCAAAGCTCCCAATAAGAATTGATGAAGTTTTTTCGATAGCATTGATGCAATGTACTCGATATTGTTTCTTCGGAAAGTGCACCGTATGCTCATTACCGTTGACATGGAAAGTGACATTGCCTTTGTTGCAATCTATAACAGCCCCTGCAGTGTTTGAAAAGGGTCTTCCGAGGATGACCGCCATGGCATCGTCCTCGGGAATATCCAGAATAACAAAGTCTATTAAGATAGTGACGTTAGCAACTACAACAAGCACATCCTCGCAAATCCGATAGGGAAAGCAGTTGATTTGTCGGCCATTTGCAGAGAGATTTCAGTGGGTGTCAACTTATCCAGCTCAAGTCTACGATAAAGAGAGATAGGCATAACACTAACACCGACTCCAAGGTCGCATAAAGCAGTTCTAATGTAGTTTCCTTTAATGGAGCAAGGTATAGTGGGCACTCCGGGATCACCTAATTTCTTGGGAGTTCCACCCTTGAAGGTGTAGTTAGCAAGCATGGTGGAAATCTCAACCTCAGGTATCCTCCTCTTATTAGTAACAATATCCTTCATGTACTTAGCATACAGAGACATTTTGAGCATATCTGTCAAACACATTTGCAGAAAGAGAGGTCTAATCATTTCAACAAATCCTCATCATCCTTTTTGTTGGATGGTTTGGGAGGAAAGGGCATGGGTTTCTGAACCCATGGTTCCCTTTCTTTACCATGATTCCTAGTAGTGAAGTCATTCTTATCATATATCCTAGCCTTAGGCTGTGGGTTATCAAGATCAACAGGTTCAATCTCCACATCCTTATCATTGCTAGGTTGAGCATCAACATGAACATCACTATCGATATTATCATTAGGCTCATGTTCATCACCAGATTGTGTTTCGGCATCAGAAACAGAGACATCGTTTGGATTCTCGGGTGTAACAGCAACATGGTTGCTAGCGTGCAAATTCCTATCATCTTTCTTCTTCTTTCTAGGATGACTAGGTGCATCAGTGCTAACTCCTTGAGAATCTTGTTCAATTCTCTTAGGATGATCCTCATGATACAAAGGTTCCTGGGTCATTCTACCGCCTCTAGTGACGACTCTAACACGATTGTCATTCAACTCATTGAGCAAGTCATTCTGAGCCTTAAGTACTTGTTCTACTTGAGTAGTAACCATAGAGGCATGTTTACTCAGGAGCTTAAGATCATTGACATTTCTGTCCACACAAGCACTTAAATGACTAAGCATACGAGCATTCTGTTCCAATTGTCTGCTAACATATTCATTGAAACTCTGTTGTTTGGCAAAAAAGTTATCAAATTCATCCAGGCATAGGCTAGCAGGTTTATCAAAAGGAATATCACTCTCATCAAACCTACGCAGAGAATTTACTTCTACTACATGTATTGGGTTATCAAGACCATGGATCTCTTCGATAGGTGGTAGATTTTTGACATCTTTAGATTTAATGCCTTTCTCTCGCATAGATTTCTTAGCTTCTTGCATATCTTCAGGACTGAGGAATAGAATACCTCTTTTCTTAGGAGTTGGCTTAGGAGGTGGTTCGGGAATAGTCCAAGCATTCTCATTGCACAAGATGTTATTCAATAGGATCTCAGCTTGTTCTACAGTTCGTTCCCTAAAAACACAACCAGCACAACTATCTAGGTGGTCTCTAGAAGCATCGGTAAGTCCATTATAGAAGATATCAAGTATTTCATTCTTCTCAAGAGGGTGATCAGGCAAAGCATTCAGTAGCTGGATGAGCCTCCCCCAAGCTTGTGGGAGACTCTCTTCTTCTACTTGCACAAAGTTGTATATTTCCTGCAAGGCAGCTTGCTTCTTATGGGCTGGGAAATATTTTTCGGAGAAGTAGTAGACCATATCCTGGGGGCTACGCACACAACCAGGAGAAAGGGAAGTGAACCAAGTCTTAGCTTCATCCTTTAGCGAGAAAGGAAACAACTTGAGGATATAGTAGTGGTGGATCTTTTCCTCACTAGTGAATAGGGTGGCTATATCGTGCAGTTTGGTAAGATGGGCTACAACCGTTTCAGACTCATAACTATGAAAAGGACCAGATTCGACCAGAGTGATTAACTCAGGGTCGACACATAATTCATATTCCTTATCGGTCACAAAGATAGGCGAAGTAGCAAACTTCGGGTCATATTTCATCCTAGCGTTCAAAGATTTTTCTTTCCACTTGAGCAGTAATTTCTGAACATCATAGCTATCCTTACAAGCAAGAAAGTCCTCAGCTATCTCTCCCTCCATAACATAACACTCAGGCATATCAGGCAATTCATGTCTAGGAGAGCTAGTTCTAGCAGGCAAAATAATAGGTTCTACTTCAATAGTATGAGCACTTTCAGAAGTATCATTGATACGTCTCAAACGTATCTATAATTTTTGATGGTTTCACGCTGTTATCTTGTCAACTTTGGATGTTTTATATACCTTTTATATCTTTTTGGGACTAACTTATTAATTCAGTGCCAAGTGCCAGTTCCTATTTTTTCTGTGTTTTTGACTCTTTTCAGATCTGATTTTGGAACGGAGTCCAAACGGAATAAAATCCCCGAAATAATTTTTTCCAGAACAGAAGAAGATCGGGAAGCTTGAGGGCCAAGGCAGGGGGCCCACAGGGAGCCCACAAGCCCTGTTGCCGCGACCAGGGGGCCCGCTGCAACCAGGCTTGTGGCCTCTCTGGCGCTCCCTTGCCCTAGCTCTTTGGCCTATAAATTCCCTAAAATCGTAGAAAAAATCAGGGCATCCACGAAAACACTTTTCCGCCGCCGCAAGCTTCCGTTTCCGCGAGATCTCATCTGGAGACCCTTCCCGGTGCCCTGCCGGAGGGAACTTTGGAGTTGGAGGGCTTCTACATCAACATCATCGCCTCTCCAATGACTCGTGAGTAGTCCACTTCATACCTACGAGTTCGTAGTTAGTAGATAGATGGCTTCTTCTCTCTCTTGGATCTTCAATACAAAGTTCTCCATGATCTTCATGGAGATCTATCCGATGTAATCCTCTTTGGCGGTGTGTTTGTCGAGATCCGATGAATTGTGGATTTGTGATCAGATTATCTATGAATTATATTTGAGTCTTTGCTGATTTGTTATATGCATGATTTGATATACTTTGAAGTCTCTTTGAGTCTTGGGTTTTGTTTGGCCAACTAGATCTATGATTCTCGCAATGGGAGAAGTGCTTGGTTTTGGGTTCATACCGTGTGGTGACCTTTCCCAGTGACAGAAGGGGCAGCAAGGCACGCATCATGTTGTTGCCATCAAGGGTAACAAGATGGGCTTTTATCGTAGATATGAGATTGTCCATCTACATCATGTCATCTTACTTAATGCGTTACTCTGTTCTTTTGGACTTAATACACTAGATGCATGCTAGATAGCGGTCGACGTGTGGAGTAATAGTAGTAGATGCAGAAAGTATCGGTCTACTTGTTTTGGACGTGATGCCTATAGATATAATCATTGCCTTAGATAATGTCACGACTTTGCGCGGTTCTATCAATTGCTCGACAGTAATTCGTTCACCCACCGTCTACTTGCTTTCATGAGAGAAGCCACTAGTGAACACTACGGCCCCCGGGTCTATTCACAAGTATCGTCTCCACTTTCACTTTCACTTTGCTTTGTTTACTTTTTGCTTTCAGTTCTCACTTTGCAAACAATCTATAAGGGATTGACAACCCCTTCATAGCGTTGGATGCAATCTCTTTGTGTTTGTGCAGGTACTTGTGACTTGAACGCTCCTCCTACTGGATTGATACCTTGGTTCTCAAACTGAGGGAAATACTTACCACCGCTATGCTACATCACCCTTTCCTCTTCAAGGGAACACCAACGCAAGGCTCCAAGGCCATGGGGAAATCCTTTGCATATTTGCCAAGGAAGTCCCTATAGGCGTACCCGTAGAAGTAGGATTCCTGGCGCCGTTGCCAGGGAAGGTCTGTTGTCACAGTAGCAGAAGGATTTCTGGCGCCGCTGCCGGGGAGGAGAGATCAAGTCAAGATCTATCCAAGTAGGTGTCACAAACTCATCTCTTGCATTGACCTTTTTTGCCAGTTGCCTCTCGTTTTCCTCTCCCCCACTTCACATTTGTCGTTTTCATTTGCCGTTCTCCCTTGCCATTTCCTTTTGCCTTTTTGTCGTTTTCCTTTGCCGTTTTCTTTTGCCCTTTGCCGTTTTCCTTTGCCGGTTTTTCTTGCTTGCTTGTGTTCTTGTTGGTTTGTTGAAGTCATCATGGCTGAAAACACCAAACTTTGCGACTTCTCGAGTACCAATAATAATGATTTTATTAGTACTCCGATTGCTCCCGCCACTAGTGCGGAATCGTATGAAATCAACGCAGCCTTGCTGAATCTTGTTATGAAAGAGCAATTCTCTGGCCTTCCTAGTGAAGATGCCGCATCCCATCTCAATACCTTCATTGAGCTTTGCGATATGCAAAAGAAAAGAGATGTGGATAATGACGTGATTAAGTTGAAGCTTTTTCCTTTCTCGTTGCGAGATCGCACAAAAACTTGGTTTTCTTCTTTGCCTAAAAATAGTATCGATTCTTGGGATAAGTGCAAAAATGCTTACATATCCAAGTATTTTCCGCCGGCTAAGATTATCTCTCTACGTAACGATCTCATGAATTTCAAGCAACTTGATCATGAACACGTTGCACAATCTTGGGAGAGGATGAAGTTAATGATTAGAAATTGTCCCGCTCATAGCTTGAGTTTGTGGATGATTATACAAATATTTTATGCTGGTTTGAATTTTGCTTCTCGCAATATCTTGGACTCCGCCTCAGGTGGGACGTTCATGGAAATCACGTTAGGAGACGCTACAAAACTCCTAGACAATATCATGTCCAACTACTCTCAGTGGCACACTGAAAGGTCACGTGCTAGCAAAAAGGTACACGCTATAGAAGAAATTAACTCGCTTAGTGCTAAGATGGACGAGTTGATGAATTTGGTTGCTAGTAGAAATGCTCCTTTAGAACCTAATGACATGCCACTATCTTCCTTGATTGAGAGTAGCAACACTAGTTTGGACGTTAATTTTGTTGGTAGGAACAATTTTGGCAACAACAATGCTTTTAGAGGAAACTATGTTCCTAGGCCTTTTCCTAGTAACTCCTCTAACAATTACGGCAATTCCTACAACAACACTTATGGAAATCACAACAAATTACCCTCTGATTTAGAGAGTAATATCAAAGAGTTCATCAACTCTCAAAAGATTTTCAATGCGTCCATAGAGGAAAAACTACTCAAAGTTGACGATTTGGCTAAGAGCGTTGATAGGATGTCTTGTGATATTGATGCTTTGGAAGTTAGATGCGTTCCTCCCAAGGTCAACTTGGATGAAACTTTGAAAGCTATGCGTGTCTCCATGAATGAGAGCAAAGAAAGAACCGCCCAAATTCGCGCTAGGCATGAATGGTTTAAAAGGGTGCGTTCTAGTGATGCAAATCACGAAGATCTTAAAGTACATGGTGTGACTCCTCTTGAATCTTTGTTTTCGCGTGTCAAACCTATTGATGAAGGGGCTGGATATGAATCCACTTTGGTTGAAAAACGCCCCAATGATTCGGAGCCCACCTATCTTGATGATAAAGGTGCGGAGAGTGAAGTAGAAGAAATCAAAATTTTGGGTAGTAATGAAACTCCCACTTTGGATTTCAAGGAATTCAATTATGATAGTTTCTCCTTGTTTGAATGCATTTCCTTGATGCAATCCATTGCAAACTCTCCACATGCTTATTGCCAAAGCAAAGCCTTTACCGCACATATCGTAGATGCTATGATGAAATCTCTTGAAGAGAAGCTCGAATTAGAAGTCTCTATACCTAGAAAACTTCATGATGAGTGGGAACCTACTATCAAAATCAAGATCAAAAACTATGAATGCAATGCTTTGTGTGATTTGGGTGCTAGTGTTTCCGCTATTCCAAAGTCTTTATGTGATATTCTTGGTTTTCATGAGATTGAAGAGCGTTCTCTTAATTTGCATCTTGCGGATTCTACTGTCATGAAACCTATGGGAAGGATCGATGATGTTCTTATTGTTGCAAATAAGAACTATGTACCCGTGGATTTCATTGTACTTGACATAGATTGCAATCCTTCATGTCCCATTATTCTTGATAGACCTTTCCTAAGGACTATTGGTGCTATCATCGATATGAAGGAAGGGAATATTAGATTTCAATTTCCCCTAAATAAGGGCATGGAGCACTTTCCTAGAAAGAAAATAAGATTGCCTTATGAATCTATGATGAGGTCTACTTATGGTTTGAGCACCAAAGATGACTATATGTGATTCCATCACCTTTTGCCTAGCTAAGGGCGTTAAACAAAAGCGCTTGTTGGGAGGCAACCCAACGAATCTATCATTTTTCTTTCTGTTTTGTGTTTTACACACTTTCATAATTCTGTTATGATTGTGTTTCTTGTGTTTCTCTTTGCATTTGTGCCAAGCAAAACCGTTACGATTAGTCTTGGGGATGATCGTTTGGTCATGCTGGAAAAGACAGAAAATTTCTGCTCACGAAAAGAATTTTCATTTTTTTTCTATAAGTTCTTTTGAGTTGATTCTTTTTGCTGCTGATTGCTACAAAAATTCTTCAGACTGTCATAAGTTTTCAGAATTTTTGAAGTACCATAAGTATACGAACTATACAGATTGCTACAGACTGGTGTGCTGTTAACATATTCTGTTTTTTTTGAGTTGGTTGCTTATTTTGATGAAACTATGGATAGTATCCGGGGTATTAGCCATGGAAGATTGAAAATACAGTAACCCAACATCAACATGAGTAGAATTTAAGTTTGCTACAGTACCTAAGGAAGTGGTGGTTTGCTTTCTTATACTAATATTATCACGAGTTTTAGTTTAAGTTTCGTGTTGTGAAGTTTTCAAGTTTTGGGTGAAGTTCTTATGGACAAAAAGATAAAGAGTGGCAAGAGCTCAAGCTTGGGGATGCCCAAGGCAACCCAAGTTGATTCAAGGATGTCGTAAAAGCCTAAGCTTGGGGATGCCCCGGGAAGGCATCCCCTCTTTCGTCTTCAATCCATCGGTAACGTTACTTGGGGCTATATTTTTATTCACCACATGTTATGTGTTTTGCTTGGAGCGTCTTGTATCGTAGGAGTCTTTTTTTGTTGTGTCACAATCGTCCTTGCTGCACACCTAGAGAGAGAGACATGCACTCACCGTGATTTTGTCGAGCTTCACTTATATCTTTTGGTAGACAATTCAACTCACATGTGCTTCACTTATATCTTTTAGAGAACAACGGTGCGTGGCTTGGTAGTTGATCTATGCTTTGAAAGTAGTCTCAAGAGGGGTAGTTATCCAAAGGGATACGAAAAATTCCACCTTCATGTGCATTGAATAGTTAGAGAAGTTTGATTCATCTCAATTAGTTTTGAGTTGTGGTTATGGTAATATTGAAGTCATGCTAGTAAGGTGTTGTGGATCTAGAAATACTTGTGTTGAAGTTAGTGATTCCCATAGCATGCACGCATGGTGAACCACTATGTGATGAAATCTGAGCATGATTAGTCTATTGATTGTCATCCTTTGCGTGGCGGTCGGGATCGCGCGATGGTTTATACCTACCAACCCTTCCCCTAGGAGTATGCGTTGAATGCTTTGTTTCGATTACTAATAAAATTTTGCAACAAGTATATGAGTTCTTCATGACTAATGTTGAGTCCATGGTTTAGATGCACTTTCACCTTCCACCATCACTATCTTCTTAGTGCCGTGCAACTTTCGCCGGTGCACAAAACCCACCATTAGCCTCCCTCAAAACAGCCACCATACCTACCTACTATGGCTTTTTCAAAGTCATTCCGAGATATATTGCCATGCAACTACCACCATGACATGTGCCACCACATCTATATTTCCTTTGCATGATCATAAGATAGCTAACATGATGTTTCCATTAATGTCTATGCCATGCTAGATCATTGCCACGGTACACTACCGAAGGCATTCCATATAGAGTCATAGTTGCTCTAAGTTTTGAGTTGAAAGTGTGATGATCATCATTCATGGAGCATTGTCCCATGTGAGGGAATAAAAGAGGCCAAAGAAGCCCACCAAAAAAACGAGGCCAAAGAGCCCACCAAAAAAATGAGAGAAAAAGAGAGAAGGGACAATGCTGCCACTTTTTCCACACTTGTGCATATTAAGCACCATGATCTTCATGATTGAGAGTCTCTCGTTTTGTCACCACCATATAGCTAGTGGGAAATTTTCATTATATAACTTGGCCTGTATATTCCAATGATAGGATTCCTCAAATTTGCCTTAGGTCTTCGTGAGCAAGCAAGTTGGATGCACACCCACTAGTTTTCTTTAAGAGCTTTCACATACTCTTAGCTCTAGTGCATCATTTGTATGGCAATCCCTACTCATTCACATTGATATCTGTTGATGAGCATCTCCACAGCTCATTGATATGCCTAGTTAATGTGACTATCTTCTCCTTTTTTGTCTTGCAACCTCCACCACATTCCACACCATCTATAGTGCTATAACCATGACTCACGCTCATGTATTGCGTGAGAGTAGAAAAGGTTTGAGAAAGTAAAGGTGTGAAACAATTACTTGGCCAATACCGGGGTTGTGCATGATTTAAATTCGTTGTGCAATGATGATAGAGCATAGCCAGACTATATGCTTTTGTAGGGATAACTTTCTTTTGGCCTTGTTATTTTGAAAGTTCATGATTACCTTGCCAGTTTGCTTGAATTATTATTGTTTCCACATCAATAGCAAACTATTGTTTTGAATCTAATGGATCTGAACATTCACGTCACATAAGAGGAGTTACAAAGGACATCTATGCTAGGTAGCATGAAAGCATCAAAATATCATTCTTTATCACTTCCCTACTCGAGGACGAGCAGGAGTTAAGCTTGGGGATGCTTGATACGTATCAAACGTATCTATAATTTTTGATGGTTTCATGCTGTTATCTTGTCATCTTTGGATGTTTTATTTACCTTTTAAATCTTTTTTGGGACTAACTTATTAATTCAGTGCCAAGTGCCAGTTCCTGTTTTTTCTGTGTTTTTGGCTCTTTTCAGATCTGATTTTGGAACGGAGTCCAAACGGAATAAAATCCCCGAAATGTTTTTTTCCCGAACAAAAGAAGATCAGGGGGCCTGTGGGCCAAGACAGGAGGGCTCCAGGAAGCCCACAAGCCCCCACGCCACCACCAGGGGGAGGCGGCGGTGGCAGGGCTTGTGGCCTCCCTGGCCGCCCCCTGACCTAGATATTTGGCCTATATATTCCCTAAAATACAACAAAAAATCAGGGGATCCATGAAAATACTTTTCCGCCGCCGCAAGCTTCTGTTTCCGCGAGATCTCATCTGGAGACCCTTCCCGGCGCCCTGCCGGAGGGGACTTTGGAGTTGGAGGGCTTCTTCATCATCATCATCGCCCCTCCAATGACTCGTGAGTAGTTCACTTCAGACCTACGGGTCCGTAGTTAGTAGCTAGATGGCTTCTTCTCTCTCTTGGATCTTCAATACAAAGTTCTCCATGATCTTCATGGAGATCTATCCGATGTAATCTTCTTTGGCGGTGTGTTTGTCGAGATCCGATGAATTTTGGATTTGTGATCAGATTATCTATGATATATATTTGAGTCTTTGCTGATTTCTTATATGCATGATTTGATATCCTTGTAAGTCTCTCCGAGTCTTGGGTTTTGTTTGGCCAACTAGATCTATGATTCTTGCAATGGGAGAAGTGCTTGGTTTTGGGTTCTCACCATGTGGTGACCTTTCCGAGTGACAGTAGGGGCAGCAAGGCACACATTAAGTAGTTGCCATCAAGGGTAACAAGATGGGCTCTGTCGTTGATATGAGATTGTCCATCTACATCATGTCATCTTGCTTAAGGCGTTACTCTGTTCTTTTGGACTTAATACACTAGATCATGCTGGATAGCGGTCGACGTGTGGAGTAATAGTAGTAGATGCAGACAGTACCGGTCTACTTGTTTTGGATGTGATGCCTATAGATATAATCATTGCCATAGATGACGTCACGACTTTGCGCGGTTCTATCAATTGCTCGACAGTAATTTTTTCACCCACCGTCTACTTGCTTTCATGAGAGAAGCCACTAGTAAACACTACAACCCCCGGGTCTATTCACATCTATCGTTTCCACTTTCGCTTTTACTTTGCTTTGTTACTTTGTTGCTTTCAGTTCTCACTTGGGAACAATCTATAAGGGATTGACAACCCCTTCATAGCGTTGGGAGCAAGATTTTTGTGTTTGTGTAGGATCTTGTGATACTCCTCCACTGGATTGATACCTTGGTTCTCAAACTGAGGGAAATACTTACCACCGCTGTGCTACATCACCCTTTCTGCTTCGAGGGAACACCAACGCAAGGCTCCAAAGCCACGGGGTAAATCCTTTGCATATTTGCCTAGGAAGCCCCTTAAGGCGTAGCCGTAGCAGAAGGATTCCTGGTGCCGTCGACACGACTATTCTTGGCGACGTTGCCAGGGAAGCACAGCTGACATCAGTCCACGTCGGAATGGTTTGGGTGGAATCTTCTCCTACACATTTCTATTTGCACCACCTTTCCCTTGCTACGAATGGAGCTCCAACCTTGTTTTCCTTGTATGTGAAAAGGGCCAGCGGTAGTACCGCTTGTGCGAGCGATAGTACCGCCCTTGGGGCGGTAGTAGTTTTTTACTACCGCTCTGTGGGCGGTAGTACCGCTCTCGGGGCGGTCGTAGTTTTTTACTACCGCTCTGTCGGACATTTTGTGCATCCTTTTGCCTCCACTGTGGTAGGCACGGTAGTATTTTCTTACTACCGTGGTTCCTGAGCTGCCGAGCGGTAGTACCGCTCCTAGGAGTAGTAGTACCGCTCCTATCAGCAGTAGTACCGCTCCTAGGAGCGGTAGTACCGCTTGGCTAGTGCAGTTGGTGGCTGGGTAACGGTTGGATTGTACCCCCCACTATATAAAGATGTATTCTTCCCTGAGAAGCTCACCTTTTACCTCCCAAGGCTCCATTGTTGCTCCAAAGCTCATTCTTGCCCGGTCTCTTTCCCTAACCAATCAAACTTGTTGATTTCCTAGGGATTTCTTGAGAGGGCCTTGTTCTACACTTCTACCAAGAGATATTTGGTTCCCCCACTAATCCCTTGTGGATCTTGTCACTCTTGGGTGTTTCAGCACCCTAGACGGTTGAGGTCATCTCGGAGCCACATTCCATTGTCGTGAAGCTTTTGTGGTCTTGGTGGGAGCATCCAAGCTTTGTGTGGAGATAGGCCCAACCTTGTTTGTAAAGGTCCGGTCGCCGCCTTCAAGGGCACCAATAGTGGAATCGCAACATCTCGCATTGTGTGAGGGCATGAGGAGAATACGGTGGCCCTAGTGGCTTCTTGGGGAGCATTGTACCTCCACACTGCTCCAACGGAGACGTACTTCCTGTCAAAGGGAAGGAACTTCGGTAACACATCCTCGACTCCACCGGTTCCACTTGTGGTTATCTCTTACCTTTACTTTGTACTTATTATAGTTGTGGTGTATTCCTTGCTTGCACTTGTTGTCCTTGTTGTTAGCATCATATAGGTTGCTCACCTAGCTGTTCATATAGAGAACCTTTTGTTGCTAACCCTAATTTGTTAAGACAAGCTAAAAATTAGTAGTTGCCTATTCACCCCCTTCTAGTCAACCATATTGTGCCTTTCAATTGGTATCAGAGCCACGTCTCTTTATTAAGTGTTTCACTACCCGAAGAATATGGTTGACGATGGTGAGGTTCGCCCAAAGGGTCCGAGGCCATGGAGTTGGTTTCGATCACACGGGATGACTTGAATGAGGCCATGGCTTCACTCAAGACGTCCATGATGATCAAAGTCAAATCCATGCTTAAAGAATTACTTCAGGGGAGGATGAATTCTCCTGACCCGTTGCTTGTGGTTAAACCCACCTCATTGGAGTTGGAGGCCAATTCCGACAAGGAAGCGGCTAAAGGTACTCGAACTTCTTCCCCTCTTGACAAGAATGTGACGGGAACATTTGCCTCAGTTCCTCCTCCCCCGGTCTATGGAGGACCGGTCCGTACACCGCATATTAATAACCTAGGTCCTCCTCCTAAACTTCTTAAAGGTGATTTCGCTAATTCGGTCTTTTCCATCTAGTCTCATTTGAATCAGATCTCAACAAATCTTTGGAGAATCATCAAACAAGGCTATTACCCTCATGATCCAAGGAACCTCACCCCAAGAGAATAGGCAGACAACCAATACAATCATTCCACACTGTTCATCCTTCAATCCGTGGTTCCTCTAGAAGATCTACCTCACCTGCGCCCCTTCTCCCGTGCAAAGGATTGTTGGGAGCACATCATGCTGCTGTACAAGGGGAGCTGGAGCATTCAACATTCTAAATTTGAAGTGGTTCTTGATCAGGCCGATGAGTTTGTGATGCTAGAAGATGAGGACCCCCGTGATCTCTATTGAAGGTTGATTGCACTTGTCGTTGCTCTCCAAGACCATGGGAGCAAAGATAGGGATGACACTTGGATTAAGCGTAAGTTTCTCAAGGCCGTCATGCCATTCAACAAAGCCATGTTTTCCATCATTCGTCAAAGACCAGATTTCCACTCCTTGACCTCAGACGAAGTGTTGGATGAGTTCATTGCTATGGATATTATGAACAAGACCGCCGACAATGCTCTTGCTCGTGTTCGGTCGAAGACAACATCACCCAACCTTGCTTTGAGAACCAAGGCCATTGTTGATGAAGAAGAAGAGGAAGAAGATGGCTGCCCCGAAGACACAAAGTATGCTTATCACGAGCACATGGCTCTTGCTTCAAGGTGGTTTTAGGGCAACAAGAGAAACTCAAGGCCCAACTTATCCAAGGAGAACTCAAGTGGGTCCAAGAACAAGCAACGAGTACGGGCATGCCACAACTGCGGCAGTGTGAGTCACTTTGTAGAAGAGGGAAGACAACGGGGGCAAGCTCATTTGCAAGCACACAACCAAGTCTTTCCCAAGCAAGAACACCTTCACCAAGAAGACTCCTCCAAGGGCCTTGGTGGCCCATGAAGAGTACACCTCCGATGATGAAGAAGATGATACAAGCCGCGAGGGGATGGCAATGGCTACCGTGGCCATTGCCACTTCCTCCCCCAAGGTGTCTCTCTTTGGCGCCACCAACGAGAACCGTATCGCCAAGTGCCTCATGGCCAAAGGTATCAATAAGGTAACCCCCATCATCAAGACCATTCTCACTACCTCTCCTTTGTTAGACTGTGTTGATAATAGTGAGGTAGTGGAGCTTGATGAGAATGAGTTTGACAAAATTCCTGTGTAACAGCAAAGGTGAAACCAAGAAGCACTTTGTTGCTCTTTTGGAACAACTTGGTGAGGCCAACGATCTCATTGAGATTCATGAGGATGCTATCTCCAAGTTGCAAGAACATAGACGTGATTACGCCGATGAGATAGTGGAACTATCCATTGCTCTAGAAGAAGAGTGTGGTCTTCGTTAGGCTCTTGAGAAGTCACACAACGTTGATCATGCTAAATTACAAAAATATCTTGATCATACTATTGTTCTTTCTCGTGTGCTAAAATCCAAGAAAGTTGCACTTGGGGTTGCCCATGATAGACTCAAGGAAGAATTCGACACACTTGACAAGGCCCACAAGGTCTTGAAAGGTGTTCATTCCTCTCTTAAGGAGTCTCATGATCAACTCCAAGTAAAACTAACCAAGGAGATTTCTACTTGTCCTCTTTTTGTTCTAATTGATAATGCTTGTGCTACTAACCCTTGTTGTGAGCATATGCATCTTGTGGAGGAGAATGCCAAGTTGAAAGAACAACTTGAAAAGGGCCTTGTGTCATGCATCCAAGGCGAGAAGAATCTCAATGACCTTTTGAGTAATCAAAAGGAAGTGGTACGAAAGGAAGGACTTGGTTTTGCACCCAATTCGAAGAAGAAAAAGAAGAACAAGACCAAGCTTTCTCACCCTCTCAAGGACATCTTTGTCAACGAGGGTGGGAGTGCTCATAAGAATAAGAAGAACAAGGAGGGGGTGACAACGTCAAGAAGGACAAAACCACCCCTACCAACAAAGCCGGTGACTTTAACCCCTCTTATGTTGTATGACGTGCTAGTGATGGGCATGTTTATAACAAACATCTTGGTTCTTATTATGAGTACATTGAATGGGATATTTGTGTTCCTAAGACCCTTGTTTCTAACGTCAAAGGACCCATTCAAGAATGGGTACCTAAATCCAAGCATTGATTTCTTGTAGGAGTTTTCTTCTGGTGGAGTGTCATGGTTGCTCGATTGTGGAGCAACAAATCGTATGACCGGGAGCAAGCACTTAGTGGTGGACGTGCATCCAATTCCATCTATGCCCACCCATGTCCAATTTGTTGATGCTTCAACATCTAAGGTAATGGGATTTGGTAAGGTGGTCATCTCTCAAGATTTATCTATAGAGAAGGTCATGCTTGTTGAGTCCCTTGCATACAATTTACTTTCCGTTCGCCAGCTTGCAATTATGGGCTTTGCAACATTCTTTAATCTTGATACCATGTCCCTTTTGTGGAGCAAGACTCTTAAAGTAGCCTTTGTTGTACATGTCAATAACGCTCTTTATGTGGTAAACTTTTCGGAGCGACCTACTAAGATCGCGACTTGTCTAATGGCTAAAGTTGATGTGGATTGGCTATGGCATAGCCGGCTAGCTCATGTCAATATGAGATCTTTGCAAAGTCTCCTCAAAGGGGACCATGTTCATGGACTAACAAATGTGAGTTTTGCCAGAGACCGTGCTTGCAGTGCTTGTATTGAAGGAAAGCTTCATGAAACAGCTCATCGTCCCACTACTATCATCTACTCTAAAAGGTCGTTGGATCTCCTTCACATGGATATCTTTGGTCCTCCATCTTTTGATAGTCTTGGGGGAATAAAGTATTGCTTGGTGATTGTAGATGACTACTCAAGATACACTTGGGTATACTTCTTCAAGAGGAAGAGTGAGACTCAACAAACTGTCACTAACTTTGCTAATGAAGCTCAACGTCAACATGAAGTAAAGATTTTGATGATTAGAAGTGACAACGGCACCGAATTCAAGAACTACACCTTGAATGAGTAACTTAGTGACGAGGGGATCAAGCACCAATTTTGAGCACCCTATACCCCTCAACAGAACGGTGTGGCGGAGAGGAAGAACTGGATGTTGATGAACGCGGAAAGAACCATGATGGCGGAATTCGAATCTCCGTACAACTTTTTGGCCGAAGCCATCAGCACCGCATGTCATGCATCCAATCGGCTCTACCTTCGCAAAATCTTAAACAAGACTCCATATGAGATTCTTACCGGGAACAAGCCCAATCTCAAGTACTTCCGGGTGTTCGGTTTGGAACAAAGTGGTCTTTGTGATGTAGGTGATGAAATTCTCCTCAAGCCATAAGAAGAATGGGGATTAGTCAAATACTCCCCATTGAGGAACCCTTTGTGGCCGAAGGAGAAGGACAATGCTCTACTCAAGTGGAGCCATCACCCTCGCTAGACCCACACGCTTCCAAAGAACAAAGTGAAGGCCCTCAACCCGACGAACATGATCAAGGAAAAGATCAACCTCATGAAGATGGTGTCACACCAAATGATGTCCAAGATCATGCTCAAGACTCCGATTTTTCTCAAGATCAAGTGCAACCACAAGATCAAGGGCAAACTAGCGAGCAAGCTCAAGACGGTGCTCAAAATGTTCAAGAAGAAACCCCTAAATTATCAAGTAGGGAAGTCTTGAAGCGTCGCGCTGCCAAGGTAGCTAACAGGCTTTGAGTTCGTCACCATATATTCAAGAACGTGTTTGGTAGGTTCAATAAATGGGTAACCACTCGTCAAAAATTATCAAACTTCTGTATGCATCACGCGTTTGTTTCGTGTGTTGAACCCCAAAAGGACATGATGTGTTCGATGATGAGGTCTGGTTTGAAGCCATGCATGATGAACTTAACAACTTCGAGCACAATCAAGTTTGGGAATTAGTGCCAAGGCCAACGGAGGAACATAATGTCATTGGAACCCAATGGATCTTCAAGAACAATCAGGATGCTAATGGTGTTGTCATTCGAAACAAGGCAAGACTGGTGGCTCAAGGCTACTCCCAAGTCGAGGGTATCCACTACGGTAAAACGTTTGCTCCTGTCGCTCGTCTTGAATCTATTCGCATGTTACTTGCATTTCCTTCTCATCATGACTTTAAATTGCAACAAATGGATGTGAAGAGTGCTTTTCTTAATGGTCCTTCAAATGAGTTTGTATATGTTAAACAACCCCCGGAATTCGAGGATCCCAAGTTCCCAACTCATGTATACAAACTCAAGAAGGTACTCTGCGGCCTTAAACAAGCCCCACGTGCGTGGTACGAGTACCTTACTGAGTTGTTGCAAGATCGTGGGTTTGAGATTGGGAAAATTGATCCCACCCTTTTTACCAAAAAGGTCAAAGGGGATTTTTTTTTCATATTCCAACTATATGTTGATGATATTATATTTGGTTCTCCTAACAAATCTTTCAATGAAGAGTTTGTTGCACTAATGATCGAGAATTTCGAGATGTTTATGATGGGAGAGTTGAAGTTCTTTCTCGGGTTTGAAATCAAACAAGGAAGAGAAGGAACCTTCATCATACAAGCCAAGTGCACTAAATACATGCTCAAGAGGTTCGAGCTCGAGGATGTCAATCCGGTCAAATTTCCCATGCCAACCAAATGCAAGCTCGACAATGATCCCAATGGTAAAGCAGTGGATCAAAAGGTATATCGCTCCATGATTGGATCCTTGATTTACCTTTATGCATCTAGACCAGATATCATGCGGATTGTGGGAATTTGTGCACGGTTTCAATCGCACCAAAGGAAAGCCACAATGCGGCAGTCAAACAAATCTTTCGATATTTAGCTCATACCCCAAACTTTGGCTGATGGTACCCCAAGGGAGAAAGCTTTAGTTTAGTAGGTTACTCTGACTCGGATTGGGCTGGAGAATGTGTCACAAGGAATTCAACCTCTGGAGGATGCCAATTCCTTTGTCGCTCTTTGGTAAGTTGGTCTTTGAAGAAACAAAACCGTGTGTCACTTTCTTCCATTGAGGCTGAGTATGTAGTTGTCGCAAGTTGTTGTGCTCAATTATTACGGATGAGGCAAACTTTAAAGGATTACGGTGTCACTTGTCACAAAGTGCCTCTTCTGTGTGACAATGAGAGTGCCATCAAGATATCTCTGAATCCGGTGCAACATAGCAAGACCAAGCATATTGATATTTGTCATCATTTCATTTGAGATCATATCAAGCAAGGAGATATTGAGTTCCTCTTCATCAATACTCAAGATCAACTTGCAGATATTTTCACTAAACCTCTAGACGAAGCAAGGTTTCGTGAGTTAAGGTATGAGCTAAATATCATTGATTCAAGTAATGTGGATTGAAACTAGGCATACCACACCTCACTCATCATTATATTTGGCTCTAGGTGTAGGCATGGACATAAGGGGAGTGTTGTTATCTCAATGAACTTTCCCTCCCCCCATTATGCATAAATTGATCACGTCTTTCACATTAGCCGTTGTTGATGGCACTTCTGCTTCAAAGACGAGCTGTAGCCATGAACCGAAGGATAATTCTTGACGGTGTTATGCCATTTGTCTCAAACATTGGTGGCTCCGGCCATCGCCCTCTCTTCATCAGAAGATTCGGTTCTGTGTTCCAGTGCGTGCGTGTCTATTCTTATCTTCACTTGGGTTTTTCTGTGCTTTTTCTTTTCCAGTGGCAAGGTTCAAAGTTTTTTCATTGAAGGAGAGCAAAATTTACAAGTGGTTTTGTCAAGAGGGGCACGGTACTACCGCTCCCAGCACGACAGTAAATTATTTCTGCCGCTAGACGAGCGGTACTACCGCTCAGCTAGCGATACTGTCGTGATGATTGCGGTAATACCGCACCGCCACGGCTGTAGGGGGTTATTTTAGGGAAGGGGCAGTTCTTTCTCCCGCATACCCATTCATCTTGTGGCTCCCTCTTTTCCCTCTCTCTCATCTCAAGAGCTGCTGCCGAAGGGACTCGCTGGATCTCCTTCTCCGGCCACTGTCCTCCGATTCCGTTTGGTGGGATCCTCTCCCTCTTGCCGTTTACCTCGGTACTGCCCCTCGTTACCTTCATCTTTTCCTCATTTTTTTGAATCTAGGTTTAGGGGCATGTATGTTGTTCTTCGTATCATGGCACCATCTCTTCATACTAGGGCGGTTCAGGAGTTCTTGTGCGGTATAACTTTTCTACGTAGGGTGCAACATGTGGGTTTGGGTCTCCAGTAGTACCGGATCTGCAAGTTCCCGGTCAGATCTGGCACTTCGTCGCCCGTGCGATACTATCGCTCCTCCTGGAGCGGTACTACCGATGTGGGGCGATACTACTGTTGTAAGAGCGGTAATTATTTTTTACTATCGCTTGAGCAACAGTACTACCGTTGTCAGAGCGGTACTACCGCTGCCAGAGCGGCAGTAAAATTTTACAACCGCTCGAACAGTGGTACTACCGCTGTTCCCTGAGCACACATGTTTCGTCCTTCTAGTTCTCCTTTTTCTGGGTTTTTTCTGATTTTCTTCAATCTTTTCCTTGACTTCTTTGTCATTGTGTTGTGTTTGCGTTTGCGTGTCATAGGTGGTGGCTCCTGGCGCTCTAATCCACCTCGAGATGCCAGTTCCAAGCGACCTCATTCTTGAGATATTCCTGAAGGATCGCAGGCTAAGAAGCGCAATTTCAAGAAGCCTGCTCAAGGGAACAAGAATAATGTTGATTCGGATGCTATGCCACTTGCAGAGTTTCAGCTTCGTCAAAAGGTCAACCCCTATGACAACGATAGGGTTCAGTTCCCTGGAGGTGACATGTTCTGGTCTAAGCAGCAGTTTCTTATTTTTGAGGATGTGATCAAGACAAAGAAGAATATATATGTACCAGTCCAGTGGATTGATATGAACCATCTGAAGAAGGACCCTACATACTTTGGTGAAGCTCTGGCCATGGTGGAACTGCTACAGATTGAGGAGCTCATCACTTTTCATCATGATTTTGATCCTGAGATAGTGGCACAGTTCTTTGCTACTGTCCACTTTCACCCTGATGACGACCACACTATGACCTCAATGACAAATGGGGAGCAACTGCCTGCTACCTGGAAGGACTTCATGGACCTTCTGCACGTCCATGATGAGGGGCTTGAGCACCCAGTTGGCTTGCACCCACACGCTAAGCCGTCTGCTACAGCTAAGGAGAAGTTGCTGCCATACTATATTGTGAAGGAATCCCCATCTCGTGAGGTCTCCCATGTTATGAACCCATTCCTTGATGTCATGCACCGTATATTTCGCAACACACTATTTTTGCATGTTAGCAACAAGGACTAGGTGCATTCATACATGGTGGATATGCTTATGATGTGTCAGAAAGGGCAGATTCGTTCCTCTATACCACTTGATGTATCTCACGTCATGCGGATTGAGCTTCACTCAACAGTTTTCCACTGTAAGATCCCAATCTACGGCCCTTATCTGTTTACCTGATCAAGAAGAAGTTTGCACATGCCTTCCCAGCTATTGAGTTACATGCTCCTATGTGGATTCGCCATGAGCCTATCAAGCTGCGACAGAAGAACAAATGGGCCAAAACCACAACTACACCTGCTGCTGCCACTAGGGATTCTGATGAGGATGAGGCTGCGGCTGAGGATGAGGCTATTCCAGACCTCTACCAAGCCATCATGGGCCCAGAAGCTCACGGGCCGGATGAAGACCTTGTTGTGCATGCAGGCGAAGGGGCAGTACATGACGCATGTTGCTCAAAAGGAGAGCCGTAAGCGCGACAAGCTGATTATGAGGAAGCTCGACGTGCACATCTCCTGTAGGTCTGAGCAAGATATCACTTCTGAGGCTGCGTGGATGCAAAAGAATAGTCTGCAGTGAGCTGAGTCTGACCAGGAATCTTATGAGGAGACCGAAGACGCGACTGATGAGGAGTATGTTGAGGAGTCTGATAGCTGAGTCCTCTCCAGTTCAAGCTACCAACTGTGTCGTAGGTGTCCTCTCCGCCTTTTTGGTGTCCCAATGCCAAAGGGGGAGAGAGTGTAGGATTTGCGAGTTTCCTCGTTTTCGTTGTTGCTTTATTTGTTGAACTTTCGTTGCTTCGTTGGTTGTCTTTGCTTTCAGTGTGAGACTATGAGACATCGTTCCTTATCATATGGTGTGAGACATATGCTATCACTCCTCTATCTTTACTGTCTCATTATTATTCAAGTTTATTAGTAGCTTGTGAGTCTAACTATTATGTGCCCTTATCTTCATGCTCACATGCTATGCCTTGCTTCCATGCCTAATGTTTATTCAGTTTGTTGCAAGGATTGCCTCGTCTACAAAATCTGTGGGGAGTGCTTTTCTTTGTTTGTGTGCTGGGCAGTCCATATCCTTTTTCTAAAGTATGCACACATCCAGGGGGGGACTATCTCTAGTTTGTAGCTTTTGGGTTTGCATATGCTATTTCTATATCCTTTTGTGCAAATCATGTATTATCATCAATCCACCAAAAAGGGGGAGATTTTTAGGGCATATTTCTCCCTAAGTGTTTTTAGTGATTGATGACAATGCATGTGCGGACTAATCTGTGCATTAAGTATTTCAGATAATTCATGACTAGGCACAAGACAATTCGATGCCCCTCGGAGTCTTTCGAAGACGGTTGCTTTCTACGTTTCTCTTTGTTGGATTTGAGTCGTAGGAAAGCGGTACTATTAAGAGGGGGTCCGCGTCGGAAAGGTTTGGGTGGAATCATCACGTACACATTTCTTTTTGCACCACCTTTCCCTTGCTACAAATGGAGCTCCAACCTTATTTTCCTTGTATGTGAAAAAGGGCTAGCGGTAGTACCGCTGGCACAGTGGTAGTACCACCCTCGGGGCGGTAGTAGTTTTTTACTACCGCTCCATCGGACGTTTTGCACATCCTTTTGCCTCCACAGTGGTAGGCAAGGTAGTATTTTCTTACTACCGTGGTTGGTGAGCTGTCGGGTGGTAGTACCGCTTGGCTAGTGCAGTTGGTGAGTGGGTAATGCTACTGCGACAACATACCTTCCCTCGCAACGGCGCCAGGAATCCTGCTGCTACGGGCTACGCCTATAGGGACTTCCTTGGCAAATATGCAAAGGATTTCCCCGCGGCCTTGGAGCCTTGCGTTGGTGTTCCCTTGAAGAGGAAAGGGTGATGTAGCACAGCGGCGGTAAGTATTTCCCTCAGTTTGAGAACCAAGGTATCGATCCAGTGGGAGGATCGTGTCAAGTCACAAGTACCTGCACAAACACAAAGAGCTTGCACCCAACGCTATGAAGGGGTTGTCAATCCCTTATAGATTGTTTGCAAAGTGAGAACTGAAAGCAAAAAGTAAACAAAGCAAAGTAAAAGTGAAAGTGGAGACGATAGTTGTGAATAGACCCGGGGGCCGTAGTGTTCACTAGTGGCTTCTCTCATGAAAGCAAGTAGACGGTGGGTGAACAAATTACTGTCAAGCAATTGATAGAACCGCGCAAAGTCGTGACGTTATCTATGGCAATGATTATATCTATAGGCATCACGTCCAAAACAAGTAGACTGATACTTTCTGCATCTACTACTATTACTCCACACGTCGACCGCTATCCAGCATGCATCTAGTGTATTAAGTTCAAAGGAACAGAGTAACGCCTTAAGCAAGATGACATGATGTAGATGGACAATCTCAAATCTATGATGAAAGCCCATCTTGTTACCCTTGATGGCAACAACACAATGTGTGCCTTGTTGCCCCTTCTGTCACTGGGAAAGGTCACCGCACGGTATGAACCCAAAACCAAGCACTTCTCCCATTGCAAGAATCATAGATCTAGTTGTCCAAACAAAACCCAAGACTCGGAGAGACTTACAAGGATATCAAATCATGCATATAAGAAATCAGCAAAGACTCAAATATAATTCATAGACAATCTGATCACAAATCCACAATTCATCGGAGCTCGACAAACACACCGCCAAAGAGGATTACATCGGATAGATCTCCATGAAGATCATGGAGAACTTTGTATTGAAGATCCAAGAGAGAGAAGAAGCCATCTAGCTACTAACTACGGACCCGTAGGTCTGAAGTGGACTACTCACGAGTCATTAGAGAGGCGATGGTGTTGATGTAGAAGCCCTCCAACTCCAAAGTTCCCTCCGGCAGGGCACCGGGAAGGGTCTCCAGATGAGATCTCGCGGAAACGGAAGCTTGCAGCGGCGGAAAAGTGTTTTCGTGGATGCCCTGATTTTTTCTGCGATTTTAGAGAATTTATAGGACAAAGAGCTAGGGCAGGGGAGCGCCCGGGAGGCCACAAGCCTGGTTGTCGCGGGCCCCCCCTTGCCGCGGCAACAGGGCTTGTTGGATCCCTGTGCCCCCCCTGCCTTGGCCCTCAAGTCCCCTGATCTTCTTCTGTTCTGGAAAAATTTATTTCGGGGATTTTATTCCGTTTGGACTCCGTTCCAAAATCAGATCTGAAAAGAGTCAAAAACACAGAAAAAACAGGAACTGGCACTTGGCACTGAATTAATAAGTTAGTCCCAAAAAAGATATAAAAGGTATATAAAATATCCAAAGTTGACAAGATAACAGCATGAAACCATCAAAAATTATAGATACCGTTGAGACATATCAGGTAACAGTTGGATTGTACCCCCACTATATAAAGATGTCTTCTGCCCTAAGAAGCTCACCTTTTACCTCCCCAAGCGCCATTGTTGCTCCAAAGCTCATTCTTTCCCGATCTCTCTCCCTAGCCAATCAAACTTATTGATTTCCTAGGGATTGCTTGAGAGGGCCTTGATCTACACTTCCACCAAGATATATTTGATTTCCCCACTAATCCCTTGCGGATCTTGTTACTCTTGGGTGTTTGAGCACCCTAGATGGTTGAGGTCACCTCGGAGCCACATTCCTTTGTGGTGAAGCTTCGTGGACTTGTTGGGAGCCTCCAAGCTTTGTGTGGAGATATCCCCAACCTTGTGAAAACAGAATTGCTCCCTAGGGTCGTTTAATAATTGATCACAACATATGCATCATTGGACTAATGTGTTTGCCAAGTATATTTCAGAAAAGTTCAAAAGATGCTATGGCTTAAGGTTTATGTGGAGTTGCCCTCGATGCAAGAAAGGAATAATATTGGCTCAAGCTTCAAGCTAGAAGACTCTTCATTTTATATTTGTGAGAAATCACTTTTGAGTCCATAGGAAAGCCAATACTATTAAACGGGGGTGAGGTAGTAAAATGAACTGATTGCTCAAATGCTCAAACTTAGCCACCAAAACACTCAGTCATTTTCCCCACATATACACTCTATCAAGTTCCACATACACAAATTCGGTGTCACCAACATTGCCACATCGGACCCACCTAGTTTCATTCTAAGACAGAACCCTAGCAATTCCCACTAAATTGGTGCAACCGAAACTGCATCGGTGCTACTGAGTTCAGTGTAACCAACATTCTGTTGCCAAGATACAAAAAATCAGAATTTCTGAGTTTGAGTATCAGTGCCATCGAGTTTTTCCATCTAACCGTTAGTCACCTTTTCGGTGCCACCGAGTTCTATATATCGGTCTCACCGAGATTCAAAAGTTCACCACTTTACTGCTAATCGGTACCACCGAGTTGTCCGCTTCGGTGTCACCGAGTTTCCTCTTTTGTGTGTAACTGTTGGATTTTCGATGTTGCCTATATATACCCCTTCACCCACCTCTCATTCATGGGAGAAGCACTCAGAACACACACTTCATTTCCAGATCCATTTTCTAAGAGAGAACCACCTACTCATGTGTTGAGACCAAGATATTCCAATCCAATCATTTGAATCTCGATCTCTAGCCTCCCCAAACTGCTTTCCACCAAATCAGCCTCTCCTACCCATGCATATTCTATGAGTGAGAGATTTGTGTTGAGGAGACTATCTTTAGAAGCACAAGAGCAAGGAGTTCATTGATCTACCCCATCTATTACCTTTTGGAGGATGGCGCCTCCTAGATTTGTTAGGAGTCGCTTGTGAGCCTCCTACTTCGTGTTGATGAGTTGAACCAGGATGTTTGTAAAGGCAAGGAGATTGCCTACTTCGCGAAGATCTACCATGAGTAAGGCTAGTCCTCCATGGACGGAAGCCGTGGTGGGATAGACAAGGCCGCTTATTTGTGGACCCTCTGTGGGTGGAGCCCTCCGTGGACTCTCGCAGCCGTTATCCTCCGTGGGTTGAAGTCTCCACTAACATGGACGTACGATAGCGCCACCTATCAGAACCATGCAAAAAATCGCCATGTCAACCTTATGCGTTTGGTCTCCCTACCTTACTCCTCTACTTTACACTTGCATGTTTTACTTTCCGCTGCTATACTATTAGAACTGCATGTGTAGGGTGTGCTTGACCTATTATAACTGTCGTAGCTGCCTCTCAAGTAAAATTGGGAAAATGCAAAAAAAATATCTTGTCAAGTAGTCTAATCACCCCCTCTAGACATACTTTCGATCCTACAAGTGGTATCGCAGCTTTGGTCTCCATTTCATTGGTTTAGCAACCTAGGAGAGTATGGTATCTAGTGAGGGAAATTGTCATCATAGATGTCCTTACTTCGACGACACTAATTTTGCTAGTTGGAAGCATAAAATGAAGATGCACGTTCTTGGCTTTAATCCGCATGTTTGGACTGTTATTTGTGTTGGTGTGCAAGGTAACTTTTTTGGAGAAGGGCATCAACCAGATCATGATGCGACAACTGATGAACTGAAGATGTTGCAACTTAATGCTCAAGCCTGCTATATCATCTTCAATTGCCTTTGCCCCGAAGAATTCAATAAAATCAGTCGTCTTGAGAATGCAAAAGAGATTTGGGATACTTTGGTTGATATGCACGAAGGTACTGATTTTGTCAAAGAATCTAAGTTGTATGTGCTTCAAAGTCAACTTGACAAGTTCAAGATGAAGGATGGTGAAGGAGTCGCTGAAATGTACTCTAGGCTAGCTCTCATCACCAATGAGATTGCCGACTTAGGAAGCAAAGAGATGACCGCCAAATTCATCATCAAGAAGATACTTAGAGCTCTTGATGGCAAGTATGACACAGTGTGCACATTGATCCAAATGATGCCAAATTACAAAGATCTCAAGCCAACTGAAGTCATTGTTAGGATTATTGCTCATGAGATGCCACTCAAAGACAAAGATGAGCTGCACAACAAGTCAAGCAGTGCTTATAAAGCTTCATGCGATGCCCCCGCTACTTCAAAAGCCAATCTTGTCACTGATGAAGAAATAAGCCTCATTGTTAGAAAATTCAACAAGTTCTACAAGAGTAGAGGCAAAGACAGAAGCTCAAGTTCAAGACATGATGAGAAGCGTTTGTCCAGTCGTGATCGAAACTGCTACAATTGTGGGAAACCCTGACACTACTCAAATGTATTCTCGGCTCCCTACAAAAGAAGAGAAGAGTCACCTCGAAGACGAAGCTCAAGATATGAGTCACCTCGTAGAGAGAGAAGGAGTAGAGAAGATCACTATGAATAAATACACTCACGAAGAGGCAAGGAATCGGAGAAAAACGACAAATACACCAAGAGCAGTTCAAGAAGAACACGTCAAGCTCATGTTGGTGAATGGGTTTCTGGCTCCGAATCTCATCACCACTCCGAGAGAAGCTATCACTCCCACTCCAACTATAGTCAAGATGAAGGTTTTACTGGCATTGCACTTGTATCCTCCAACTCCTACGACTTATTTGATTCACAAAATGAGGGAGTAGGAAACTACTTCATGGCTAAAGGCCCTAAGGTATCACACCTCGAGTATCTTGATTTCAATAATGATGAGGATGACTTGTTAGGAGAAGATGACTTGCTTCTAGATAAAACTAGTGATTGCACTAAAAATGAACTTGCTAATTATCATGCTATTCAAGAGAAATCGACTGATGACGATAATAAAGAGATTGAACGACTAACTCAATAATTAAAAACTCTTAAATTAGCTCATGAGACTACTCTAGAAGATCATAGAGAGCTTGCAAGAACCCGTGAGAAGCTACGCTTCGAGAATCTCAACTTGGATCAAGATCATGAGTTCTTAAAGGCAATCAATGATGACCTTCGAAAGAAGAGTTCTTCTTATCTAGTCAAACAATTACTCTTGTCTAATTTTGTTCCACAAGTTAATCCTAAGAACACTAGTAACAAAGGCAAGAAGGTTTCTTCATCTAGTAACAACAATGCTAATGCTAAATCCAATAATGTTGTTGCTAGTAACTCTATTGATTCCACTAACGATTCTCTTGGCCAAGTTACACTTGAGCAAGAAAATGATTTATTGAAAGGGATTATAGAGAGAGGTGTCTTCAAGAATCTTGCCGGAAGTAAGCAATCGAGGAAATTGTGCGCATGCAAGGAGGGCATCGGAAGAAACAAGGTGTTGGCTATTTCAACGTCAACGAAGATGTTTGGGAAGAAGGTCCATATCCCACTCCCAAGTTTGTTCCCTAAGAGGAGAAGTCCAGTCCTTCCGAAGGAACAAGCTCACAAGATGACCTTCCACCACAAGACCACAAAGGCAAGGGAAAGCTTCAAGATGACATTAACCTATTTGAAGAAGAACCCCAAGCCAAGGTCAAGTGGGTTCCCAAGGATACTACTAGCTCTACCTTAACAAGTGCTACAATAACTCTCGAGGGGTGAGTCTGCCAATGAAATTCACTCTTATTCATTTTGGCAAGAACTATATGCAATCAACCTCAACCTTATGCATTAGTTCAAGGAGTCACACATCCCCTCAAAGGTAAGAAAGGAACTAGGTAATCAATGCATCTTTGGACATCATCCCATTTGTGCTTCACTCCATGTCCATAGATATACTTTCATATGTTCCTTTTTTCTTTGGGACTAACTCATGTAGGTGAGAAGAGTATGAAAACAACAAGGATTGCTCCCAACTCAAGATGATCTTCATCAACTTTGAGCATCCACCAATACTTCACCTACTTGAAGTCTTCCACGACAAAACCCAAGGTTAGTTGATCCCTCTTTGTGGGGATATCATATCAAGGGGGAGCTTTACTCTAATACTTGAGTATAAGCATCTCCTAAGGATATGAACACATTAATGTTAATGTAAAAGTGGTAACCCCACTTGTGCTTAACGATGAGTATGACCTATGTGTTGGAAATATGCCCTAGAGGCAATAATAAATTAGTTATTATTATATTTCCTTGTTCATAATAATCGTTTATTATCCATGCTAGAATTGTATTGATTGGAAACTCAAATACATGTGTGGATACATAGACAACACACTGTCCCTAGTGAGCCTCTACTTCACTAGTTCGTTGATCAAAGATGGTCAAGGTTTGCTGGCCATAGGCAAGTGTTGTCACTTGATAACGGGATCACATCATTAGGAGAATCATGTGATGGACAAGACCCAAACTATGAACGTAGCATATTGATCGTGTCGTTTTATTGCTATTATTTTCTGCGTGTCAAGTATTTGTTCCTATGACCATGAGATCATATAACTCACTTGCACCGGAGGAATACCTTGTGTGCATCAAACGTCGCAATGTAACTAGGTGACTATAAAGGTGCTCTAGAGGTATCTCCGAAGTGTTCCGTTGAGTTAGTATGGATCAAGACTGGGATTTGTCACTCCGTGTGACGGAGAGGTATCTCGGGGCCCACTCGGTAATACAACATCACACGCAAGCCTTGCAAGCAATGTGACTAAGTGTAAGTTACGGGATCTTGTATTACAGAATGAGTAAAGAGACTTGCCGGTAACGAGATTCAAATAGGTATGCGGATATCGACGATCAAATCTCGGGCAAGTAACATACCGAAGGACAAAGGGAATGACATACGGGATTATATGAATCCTTGACACTGAGGTTCAACCGATAAGATCTTCGGAGAATATGTAGGATCCAATATGGGCATCCAGGTCCCGCTATTGTATATTGACCGAGGAGTGTCTCGGGTCATGTCTACATAGTTCTCGAACCCGCGTGGTATGCACACTTAAGGTTCGGTGATGTTTCGGTATATTTGAGTTATGGGTGTTGGTAACCGAAAGTTGTTCGGAGTCCTAGATGAGATCCAGGACGTCACGAGTAGCTCCGGAATGGCCCGGAGGTAAATATTGATATATATGAAGTCCTGTTTTGGTCATCGGAATAGTTTCGGGCTCATCGGTAGTGTACCAGGAGTGCCGGGAGGGGTGCCGAGGACCATCGGGAGGGGTGTCATGCCCCAAGGGGTCTCATGGGCTATGGGAAGAGATAAACCATCCCCTAGTGTGCTGGAATATGTTCCCACTAAGGCCCATAAGGTTTGAGAAGGAAACAAACACAAGGTGGAAAGAGTTTCCAAGTGGGAAGGTGGAATCCTACTCCAAGTAGGATTGGAGTAGGACTCCTCCACCTCCAATTTCGGCCAAACCTTGAGGATTTGAGGCTGCCTCCTCCCCTCCCTCCCTCCTATATATACGGGAGGTATTGAGGGTTTTAGAGACACAACTTTGCCACGTGTTGCTCGAGCCTATACCACACAGTTTTTCCTCTAGATAGTATTTCTGCGGAGCTTAGGCGAAGCCCTACCGGAGTAGATCATCACCACCACCGGCGCACCGTCACGCTGCCGGAGAACTCTTCTACCTCTCCGCCCCTTCTTGCTCGATCAAGAAGGTGGAGATCGTCATTGAGTTGTACGTGTGCTGAACGCGGAGGTGCCGTCCGTTCGGCACTAGATCGGAACGGATCATGAGACGGATCGCAAGACGGTTCGTGCAACGGATCACAAGACGGTTCGTGGGACGGATCGCGGGACGGTTCGTGGGACGGATCGCGGGACGGTTCGTGGGGTGGTTCGAGGGACGTGAAGACGTTCCACCACATCAACCGCGTTTCTTAATGCTTCCTGTTGTGCGATCTACAAGGGTACGTAGATCCAAATCTCCTCTCGTAGATGGACATCACCATGATAGGTCTTCGTGCGCGTAGGAAATTTGTTGTTTCCCGTTCGACGTTCCCCAACAGTGGCATCAAGAGCTAGGTTCATGCGTAGATGTAATCTTGAGTAGAACACAAAGGGTTTTGTGGACGGTGATGTTCGATTTGCTGCCCTCCTTAGTCTTTTCTCAATTCGGCGGTATTGTTGGATTTAAGCGGCCCGGACCGACATTATTTTTTTTCGCTTACGAAAGACTGGTTTCATCGCTTGACATGCAACCTCGTTGCATAAAGATGACTGGCGGGTTTCGGGTTCTTCAACTTTAGTTGAATTGGTTTTGACCGAGGCGGTCCTTGGAGAGGTTAAATAGCAATTTGCACATCTCCGTTGTGGTTTTTGCGTAAGTAAGATGCGGTGTACTAGATACCCACTGCAACCACGTAAAACATGCAACAACAATTAGAGGACGTCTAACTTGTTTTTGCAGGGTATGCTTGTGATGTGATATGGCCAATGACGTGATGTGATATATTGGATGTATGAGATGATCATGTTGTAATAGTTAATATCGACTTGCACGTCGATGGTACGGCAACCGGCAGGAGCCATAGGGTTGTCTTGAAACTAATGTTTGTGTTTGTAGATGCGTTTACTATATTGCTAGGACGTAGCTTTAGTAGTAATAGCATAAGTAGCACGACAACCCCGATGGCGACACGTTAATGGAGATCATGATGATGGAGGTCATGGTGTGGCGTCGGTGACAACAAGATCGTGCCGGTGCTTTGGTGATGGAGATCAAGAAGAACATGATGATGGCCATATCATGTCACTTACGAATTGCATGTGATGTTAATCCTTTTATGCACCTTACTTTTCTTAGAACGACGGTAGCATTATGAGGTGATCTCTCACTAAAATTTCAAGACGAAATTGTGTTCTCCCCGACTGTGCACCGTTGCGACAATTCGTCGTTTCGAGACACCACGTGATGATCGGGTGTTATAGACTCAACGTTCACATACAACGGGTGCAAAACAGTTGCACACGCGGAACACTCGGGTTAAACTTGACGAGCCTAGCATGTGCAGACATGGCCTCGGAACTCATGAGACCAAAAGGTCGAGCATGAATCATATAGTTGATATGATTAGCATAGAGATGCTTACCACTGAAACTATTCTCGACTCATGTGATGATCGGACTTGAGATAGTGGATTTGGATCATGTACCACTAAAATGACTAGAGAGATGTACTTTTTGAGTGGGAGTTCTTAAGTAATATGATTAATTGAACTAATTATCATGAACATAGTCTAATGGTCTTTGCGAATTACGATGTAGCTTGCGCTATAGCTCTACTGTTTTTATATGTTCCTAGAGAAAATTTAGTTGAAAGTTGATAGTAGCAACTTTGCGGACTGAGTCCGTAAAACTGAGGATTGTCCTCATTGCTGCGCAGAAGGCTTATGTCCTTAATGCACCACTCTGTGTGCTGCACCTCGAGCGTCATCTATGGATGTTGCAAACATCTGACATACACGTTTTTGATGACTACGTGATAGTTCAGTGCACAATACTTAATGGCTTAGAAGCAAGGCGTCGAAGACGTTTTGAAAACGTCGCGGAACATAAGAGATGTTCTAAGAGATGAAATTGAGATTTCATGCGTGTGCCCTTGTTGAGAGGTATAAGACCTCCGACAAGATTCTTTGCCTACAAAGTAAAGGAGAAAAGCTCAAATCGTTGAGCATGTTCTCGGATTGTCTGAGAACAACAATCACTTGAATCAAGTGGGAGTTAATCTTCCAGATGAGATAGTGATGGTTCTCCAAAGTCACTGCCACTAAGCTGCTAGAGCTTCGTGATGAACTATAAACAAATCAAGGATAGATATGATGATCCTGGAGTGATTCGCAATGTTTGACACTCCGAAAGGTGAAATCAAGAAGGAGCATCAATTGTTGATGGTTAGTAAAACCACTAGTTTCAAGAAGGGTAAGGGCTAGAAGGGACACTTCATGAAACGGCAAACCAGTTGCTGCTCTAATGAAGAAACCCAAAATTGAACCCAAACCCGAGACTGAGTGCTTCTGTTATGAGGGGAACGGTCACTGAGGCGGAGCTACCCTAGATACTTGGTAGATAAGAAGGCTGGCAAAGTCGACAGAAGTATATTTGATATACATGATATTGATGTGTACTTTACTAGTACTCCTAGTAGCACGAGGGTATTGGATACCAGTTCGGTTGTTGAGTGATTAGTAACTCGAAATGAAAGCTATGGTATAAATGGAGACTAGCTAAAGGCGAGGTGACGATACGTGTTGGAAGTGTTTCCAAGGTTGATGTGATCAAACATCGCACGCTCCCTCTATCATCGGGATTGGTGGTAAAACCTAAATAATTGTTATTTGGTGTTTGCGTTGAGGATGAACATGATTGGATCGTGTTTATTGCAATACATTATTCATTTAAAGAGAATAATAGTTATTCTATTTGCTTGAATAATTACCGTCAATGGTTTATTGAATCCCGATCGTAGTGTTACACATGTTCATAATATTGGTGCCAAAAGATACAAAGTAATAATGATAGTACCACTTAGTTGTGGCACTGCCACTTGAGTCATGTTGGTATAAAATGCATGAAGAAGCTCCATGCCGATGGATCTTTGTACTCACTCATTTTTGAAACGTTTGAGACATGCAAACCATACCTGTTGGTATAAATGCATGAAGAAACTCCATAGAGATGGATCATTTGGACTCACTTGATTTTGAATCACTTGAGACATGCAAAACATGCCACATGAAACAAGAGAGTAACTTGTTGGGAGTAATGCGTTTTTGATGTGTGCAGTCCAATGAGTGCTAAGGCACGCAGTGGATATCGTTATGTTCTTACTTCACTTACGATTTGAGTAGATACACGAGTATTTACTTGATGAATCACAAGTCTGAAATATTGAAAAGTTCAAAGCAATTTCAGAGTGAAAATCATCATGACAAGAGGATAAACTGTCTACAATATGATCATAGAGATGAATATCTGAGTTACGAGTTTTTGGTACGTAGTTAAGACAAAGTGAAAATTGTTTCGCAGTTCATGCCACCTGGAACACCATAGTGTTATGATGTGTCTGAACGTCATAGGCACACCATATTTGATATGGTGCATACTATGATGTCTCTTATCGAATTACCACTATCGTTTATGGGTTATACATTAGAGACAACCGCATTCACTTTAAATAGGGCACCGCATATTTCCGTTGAGATGACACAGTATAGACTATGGTTTGGAGAATCCTAAGTTGTCGTTTCTTGAAAGTTTGGGGCTGCGATGCTTATGTGAAAAGGTTTCAGTCTGATAAGCTCGAACCCAAAGCGGATAAATGCATCTTCATAGGATATCCAAAACAGTTGGATACATCTCCTATCTCAGATCCGGAAGCAAAGTGTTTGTTTCTAGAAACGGATCCTTTCTCGAGGAAAGGTTTCCCTCGAAAGAATTGAGTGGGAGAGTGGTGGAACTTGATGAGGTTATTGAACCGTCACTTCAACCAGTGTGTAGCAGGGCGCAGGAAGTTGTTCCTGTGGCGCCTACACCAATTGAAGTGGAAGCTGATGATAGTGATCATTAGAGCATCGGATCAAGTTACTACAAACCTCGTAGGTCGACAAAGGTCGCGTACTACTACAGAGTGGTACGGTAACCCTGTCTTGGAGGTCATGTTGTTGAGCAACAATGAACCTACGAGTTATGGAGAAGCGATGGTGGGCCCGGATTCCAACAAATGGCCCGAGGCCATGAAATCTGAGAGACGATCCATGTATGAAAACAAAGTGTAGACTTTGGAAGAACTACTTGATGGTAGTAAGACTACTAAGTAAAGATGGATCTTTAAAAGGAAGACAGACGATGACGGTGATAAGTCACTATTAAGAAAGGCTTGACTTGTCGCAAAGATGTTTTCGACAAGATCAAAGAGTTGACTATGATGTGACTTTCTCACTCGTAGCGATGCTAAAAGTCTGTTGGAATTATGTTAGTAGTTGCTTCATTATTTGTGAAATATTGCACATAGGAGGTCAAAACGTTGTTTCCTCGACGGTTTCCTTGAGGAAAGATTGTATGTGATACAATCAGAAGGTTTTGTCGATCCTAAAGATACTAACAAGTATGCAAGTTCCAGCGATCCTTTTATGGACTGGTGCAAGCATCTCGGAGTTGGAATATACACTTTGATGTGATGATCAAAGCTTTTGGGTTTGTGCAAGGTTTATGAGAAACTTGTATTTCCAAAGAAGTGAGTGGGAGCACTAAAGAATTTCTGATAAGTATATGTGGTTGACATATTGTTGATCAGAAGTTATGTAGAATTTATGTGAAGCATAAAAGGTTGTTTGAAAGGAGTTTTTCAAAGGAAGACCTGGATAAAGCTAATTGAACATTGAGCATCAAGATCTATAGAGATAGATCAATACGCTTAATAGAACTTTCAAATGAAATGCATGCCTTGACAAGTTTTTGAAGGAGTTCAAAATAGAACGGCAAAGAAGGAGTTCTTGGTTGTGTTGTAAGGTGTGAATTTGAGTAAGACTCAAAAGCTTGACCACGGCAGAAGAAAGAGAAAGGACGAAGGTCGTCCCCTATGCCTTAGCCGTAGACTCTACAGTATGCCATGCTGTGTACCGCACCTGATGTGTGCCTTGCGACAAGTCTGTTAAGAGGTACATAGAGTGATCCAGGATTGAATCATTGAACAGCGGTCAAATTTATCCTTAGTAACTAATGGACTAAGGAATTTTTCTCGATTATGGAGGTGGTTAAAGAGTTCATCGTAAAGGGTTACGTTGATGCAAGCTTTGACACTAATCCGAATAACTATGAGTAGTGAAATGGATTCGTATGGTAGAGTATATATTTGGAGTATTTCCGAATAGCACGTAGTAGCAGCATCTATAAGATGAGCAAAAAATTTGTAAAGCACACACGGATCTGAAAGATTCAGAACCGTTGACTAAAACCTCTCTCATGAGCAAGACGTGATCAGACCCCAGAACTATATGGGTGTTGGATTCGTTAAAATCACATGGTGATGTGAACTAGATTATTGACTCTAGTGCAAGTGGGAGACTGTTGGAAATATGCCCTAGAGGCAATAATAAATTAGTTATTATTATATTTCCTTGTTCATAATAATCGTTTATTATCCATGCTAGAATTGTATTGACTGGAAACTTAAATACATGTGTGGATACATAGACAACACACTGTCCCTAGTGAGCCTCTAATTGACTAGTTCGTTGATCAAAGATGGTCAAGGTTTCCTGGCCATAGGCAAGTGTTGTCACTTGATAACGGGATCACATCATTAGGAGAATCATGTGATGGACAAGACCCAAACTATGAACGTAGCATATTGATCGTGTCGTTTTATTGCTATTGTTTTCTGCGTATCAAGTATTTGTTCCTATGACCATGAGATCATATAACTCACTGGCACCGGAGGAATACCTTGTGTGCATCAAACGTTGCAACGTAACTGGGTGACTATAAAGGTGCTCTACAGGTATCTCCGAAGGTGTCCGTTGAGTTAGTATGGATCAAGACTGGGATTTGTCACTCCGTGTGACGGAGAGGTATCTCGGGGCCCACTCGGTAATACAACATCACACACAAGCCTTGCAAGCAATGTGACTAATGTAAGTCACGGGATCTTGTATTACAGAACGAGTAAAGAGACTTGCCGGTAATGAGATTCAAATAGGTATGCGGATATCGACGATCAAATCTCGGGCAAGTAACATACCGAAGTACAAAGGGAATGACATGCGGGATTATATGAATCCTTGACACTGAGGTTCAACCGATAAGATCTTCGGAGAATATGTAGGATCCAATATGGGCATCCAGGTCCCGCTATTGTATATTGACCGAGGAGTGTCTCGGGTCATGTCTACATAGTTCTCGAACCCGCATGGTGTGCACACTTAAGGTTCGGTGACGTTTCAGTATAGTTGAGTTATAGGTGTTGGTAACAGAAAGTTGTTCGGAGTCCCATATGAGATCCAGGACGTCACGAGGAGCTCCAGAATGGTCCGGAGGTAAAGATTGACATATAGGAAGTCCTGTTTTGGTCACCGGAATAGTTTCGGACTCATCGGTAGTGTATCGGGAGTGCCCCAAGGGGTGTCACGCCCCAAGGGGTCTCATGGGCTATGGGAAGAGATAAACCAGCCCCTAGTGTGCTGGAATAAGTTCCCACTAAGGCCCATAAGGTTTGAGAAGGAAAAAACACAAGGTGGAAAGAGTTTCCAAGTGGGAAGGTGGAATCCTACTCCAAGTAGGATTGGAGTAGGACTCCTCCACCTCCAATTTCGGCCAAACCTTGAGGGTTTGAGGCTGCCTCCTTCCCTCCCTCCCTCCTATATATACTGGAGGTATTGAGGGTTTTAGAGACACAACTTTGCCACGTGCTGCTCGACCCTATACCACGCAGTTTTTCCTCAAGATCGTATTTCTGCGGAGCTTAGGCGAAGCCCTGCCAGAGTAGATCATCACCATCACCGGCGCGCCGTCACGCTGCCGGAGAACTCTTCTACCTCTCCGCCCCCTCTTGCTGGATCAAGAAGGTGGAGATCGTCATCGAGTTGTACGTGTGCTGAATGCGGAGGTGTCGTCTGTTCGGCACTAGATCGGAACGGATCATGAGACGGATCGCAAGACGGTTCGTGCAACGGATCACAAGACGGCTCGTGGGACGGATCGCGGGACGGATCGTGGGACGGATCGCGGGACAGTTCATGGGACGGTTCGTGGGGTGGTTCGAGGGATGTGAAGACGTTCCACTACAACAACCGCGTTTCTTAACGCTTCCTCCTGTGCGATCTACAAGGGTACGTAGATCCAAATCTCCTCTCGTAGATGGACATCACCATGATAGGTCTTCGTGCGTGTAGGAAATTTTTTGTTTCCCATGCGACGTTCACCAACACTATGATCACGCATTCTTGCTTGGCTCCTATGTCAATATACTCATATATAGATGACCTTGTCATCGCCCAAGTGCTTGATAACTGCTAGGATGTTTGTGCATGTTCACCATGTTTGTATTATCATTCTTATTGTGTGAGAGGACATACAATTGTTGTTATGTGGCTTTTGTTTTATCTTTTGCCAATTGGATGGACAAGAATGCCCAGGACCCTTCTCTAGCTATCTATGATATCTCATCTCAAGTTCTATTCATGCTTCCTCACAAAACTTGAACAAGCACTTGTCGATCCCTCTGTGTGAAGGTGCACTCGGAGTTCAGTATCGTCAAAGGTTGCCTTCCAAAACCTCTTTGAAAAACTCAGTGTGACCAACTCGAAAAACACGGAGCCACCGATTTTCCAAAGTTGACCAGGTTTTCTCATCTCGGTACCACCGGAATCACCAACTCGGTTACACCGAGTTTCCCTATCTACTGAGAGTTGAGGAATTCGGTGACACCGATTTTGCCATCTAGGTGACACCGACAGCGCACGCGTATATATACTTGCAGACCAGACCTTTTGATTTCACTTCATCAAAACGGTTTGTTCGCCAAGCCCTCGCTGCCCCCCCACCGAGACCCCAGATCATCGCCTCGACTCCCCGAGCGGCGCCACCGCCGCTGGGCCTTGCCATCGTCGATAAAATCTGCTCCTTTGTCGTCATCGTAGCTGAACCGCCACTGAGCTAGGGTACGGTCCGATCCCCTTTGCGTTCCCCGTCTGTTTCTCACGCATTGGATCTTTTAATTCTTCTTTCTACTTTGTGCAAACCTACTGTCCACCAGATAAAATCTATAGATTAGGAGAAGTAGGAAATTTCGGATCTGATCTACCACAGAATGCAACTCGATGAGACCGAGTTTGTAAGATCGGTTCAACCGATTCCTGTTTTAGGGTTCCTGAGAAGCAACTCAGCGAGACCGAGCAGCTATTTTCGGTGCCATCGAAAATGACTGCCAAGTTTCTGTTAAGCGAGTTTGTTTTCTCGGTGACTCTAAAATTGCCAACTTGGTGCCACCGATTTACATCCTGCAGAAGATCATACCCTGAGTTTCAGACGTCAAATTTTCAAAAAACAAATCTGAATTTTGTGATGCTCATCCATTCTGTCTTTCCTATATCAACTTTATAGGATCTGTTGTTTGCTGCTGAGTGTGTCTTTCAGCACGTCAGGTTCATATGATAGTCAGAATGATTTCAGATCACAGAGTGTCGAGATGGATACTGGCACTAGTCCAGAGAGGAATGCTTCAGACCCTAGTTCTCCCAGTTCCCATGGCTTGCCCAAAGCAGCCACCAGGCAAAGGAGGAAGATAGTTTCTGATGAGAAAGACTCGGACTTTTTTCCAGAGGAAACTTCAGCCCCTCCCAAGGCTCCTACAAGGAAAGTTGTTAGGAAGATATCTGCCAATGCTGCTGATTAGAGAGCACCTGATTATGCCAAGAAGGGCAAAGCTATTGCCAAGGATGCACCTGCAAAAAAAGCTGGTGTGAAGAGGCCTAGGAAGAGAACTATCCATCTTGTTGGTAGAAAGACTTCTATGTTTGAAGAGCCCGAAGAAGTTGAGGAAGAAGCTCCTGAGGAGATCCCAGTTCCTCCCAAGAAGAAGAAGTTGATGGGTGATGCAATGAAATCTGCTCCAAAGCCTGCTGCTAAAACAAAGAAGGTTGTAGCTTCTAGGAGGACCACGGAAGATATACCTGCTGCTACTAAGAGCAAAGGCCCTGCATCCAGTGCCCATGTTGTAGAACAAGAAGAAGATGAGAATGCTCCAGTTCTCAGGAAGCTCAGGCCATATGTACCACTCCACAATGATGCTCATCCTGTAGCAGAAGACATGCAGAAGAGGAAGGATGCCAGATTAAGAAAGTGGAGAGCTGCTGATCCATATGCTGTCAAAAGAAGAATTGATGTTGATCCAAGGTTTCACACCAAGGAACAACAAGATTTTTATGAGACTGTCTTGTATGACAAGAGTCCTGCTGTCAGTGATATGAGGTATGTCTATTGGGCATACATCAAGGAGAATGAAAATTTCTTTCCACATGTTCAAGAGAATTTCAGGCTAGTTGACATAGAAGATTTTGTTGGGAAGGAGATGACACCATGGAATGACGAGATGATCATGCAATTCTATGCAATAGTTCATTTCTATGATGACTCTTTAGTTTGGATGACTGATGGACACACGTACGATGCTACAATTGTTGAATGCGTTGCTATAATTGGTGTTCCCAAGCAGGAAGAAGCAGATGTAGATGTGTATGCACATGCTAAGCAGAATCAGAACTCCATAGACAACATGTACAAGACCATTCCACATCAGTACTTGGCTAGTCACAAGTTTGGTCAGTATATTTTCTCCAAGCTGGTATTCCCTCGATAAACATTATACTGCAATACACTCTCATGGCTAATTCAGGAGATCAGAAGATGATCAGAGGATATTCAATCAACCTGTTGCATCTACTTGATACCCATACCAGATTTAGAGTCATGGACTTGATAGTAGAGACTATCCGAAGGACTGCTACGGATCAGAAGAGATTGTGGCGCCTCGCCTGATTACCACTGTAGCCAGATGGTCGGCACGCATACCAGCCCAGGAAATCACTCTGGCATGCGCGTTTACAACAGGTATCATGAACACATGCATTTCTATTAATGGATATATCAGTCTTACAAGATATATCACAAGGGTGATGGCAGCGAAAAAGCTCTATCTAAGGCAGCATGGTCCTGGTGCGGCTCCAATCCACAGGGATCTGACTCGGTTACTCTTCTAGCCATGAACGCTCCGGCTCCTTGACGGCGGACACTCAACAGAAGGAGGGGACAGCTCGGGAGGGGAAGAAGCTAACGGAGAGGAAGATGACGGCACGTCACGGGCGGGACAGAGGCATGACATTGACCGCCGTGGCGCGTGGAGGAAGAAGGAGGAGTGGAGAAGGGTCTAGGGAGGGGCAGGTGGACGTCGCGGAGTCGTTGGACACGACCACATGGCCGGGGACTGACCAGAGATGTCCGGCCATGGGGAGACAATGCACAGAGCGTCGTTTTGGCCTGCTCTACTCGTAGTCACCACGGCCAAAGCATGTCCTGGCCTTTTCCTGGCCATGGGGTCATGTCAACTAGATGTATCACTTCCCAAATAGATAGGATATGGGGCTAGAGTCAATTGGAAGACTCTATGGTGGAAGAAAATTCCAAGAACAAATTCTGACATGGAAGTGTTTGGAGAGAACGAGAGAAGATTTGCTAAGGGTGATGAGATGAATTTTGGCATACAGGGATGATCCACTAAGATGATCATGATGCCAAGATTTGAGTACCAATGGACTAGTGTAGATGGTACTTCCTTTGTAACCATGTACTCTGGCCAGAAATTGAAATGCTGATGCTGGGCAAAAATGGCTAAAAGGATATGGCTCAAACTTGGTGGATGATGATGATTTGAGCATAGGAAGCTACTGTAAAAATTTCAGCTCATTTGAAAATGCCAAAATGATACTTCCTTCACAAAGCTTCCAAAGGGGACAGAAACTTAGGAAAATTGCTGGGAAAAGATTGATAGAGGGATTGAGCTGATTTTTGGCTTCCATGAAGGATTTGTCAATATTTACCACCATGAAAATTTTCAGCTCAACTAGATCACGGATAAAGCACTTCCTTTGCAATTTGCCCAACTGGACAAAAGCTTGCAAATGGATGTAGTGCTCAAAATTTGAACTATGGAACTTGGGTTCTCGGTGGAAATGGGGAATATATGGATATAAGAAGCTCCACAATTTATTTGGGATTTTTCCTGCCTACCAATATGGTAGTTCCTTTAGAAAGTGCCCAAAATGCAATATTGACATTAAATAGGAAAAGACAATTTTCCTTATTTAATTATGGCCAATATTTTTGTGGGAGCTAAAAATGATCACAAATAATATCTCCACAAGTTTTCATGAAATCTGGACATGGATAGATATATTCCTAGATTTAATTCCTTTAACTCGCACAAAAAGGAATTAATTATAGATGAAAAATATTGCAAATGACTTGGCAATATTTTTGCGTATCCAGGGTTTATGGATGAAGGATGATCACTGGGAAAGCTTTGGGAGTCAGAAGATCAAAGGGAGTTGGCGTTCCTTTGGAACTGGAAGGATTAGGATTTCCCTTACGATAACTCAAAAGGTAGGGTTTCGACAGCAAAACCCTGAGCAAAGGTCTTGGGTGGCAAGGTTGGACCGGATAGAATATCTGGTTGGATAGGGAAGGCAAGGCTAGATGAACATCTTCACATACCCAAGAGCTAGATAAATCCGATAACACCGAGGAGAAAGACACGGATCAAATCCCGCAAAGGAAAAAACAGCAGGAGCGAAAACGAGGGTGTTACAAACCTACCCCCCTTAAGAAAATCTCGTCCTTAAGATTTCCGGGCTTACCTCCCTATGAAGGGGGACTTACCTGTGTGCGACTTGGATCCATCAGCGTTCTTGTATTTGTTTATTCACTGACCCTTTAAATGCTTCTTCTGACGGACCATGCATTGTCTGTGCACACAACTTCCTTGAATCCTTCTCTTTCCTGTCAGGTAAACCTTTTGTCCTTGACTATTATGGGCAAGACCTCCTTTCCTAGTATCAGGCTCTCGTTCTAGTATGGCCTTGAGTGAGTGAGAGTAGCTTTGTTTTTTTCCATGTCAGAATGCTCAGTCTGGCGGTGGGTTCCATACCGATGTTTCTTTCTGCCATAGGCATTTTAACTTTTTCCTTAGGTGGTCCACAATGCAAAGAACAACATGACCGATCTATTGCTATTATATCCCCAACTGACATGTCAGGCATGATCAAAAAATAATCGTAGATAGTAATCTATTATTCCAATGATGTCATGATGTCCACGAGCTGTTGATGTTGATGTACCTTGAGCCATTCTATCTTAATGTCTTGTTAAGATTCTATTGCTCGTGGAGATGGCTTTGACACATATAGCCTCTATAGTCCCTGTTGTGACCATTGAGGTGAGCATAGTATGGATCTCATTTGGTGTATCTTTCAAGGCATAGCCTCTCATCTGGGTTGATGGCCCATATTCAAGATGAGTGCGGCAATATCACTTGTAACCGCAAGTAGTGTATTGTTGTGGCCGCATATGCAAGAGTCTGACAAGAATTGGTAATACCTCTCTGTCTGTGAAGTTGTATCTTGTTGACCGTCACAAAGGTTGTGCTTTCTACCACTCATTTGTTCTTGAGGGCTCCTTTGATGGACTTGTAATAACCTGCCAACACTGCTCCTTGATGGTTTTCCTGGTTTGTCGGGCTTGTTCTCATATATAACTTACAATTGCATACCTCGCAGTGGTTGATGTGCTCATATTTTTCTTTTAACTATGGGGCCAAAGTTGCTCTGAACACAGTCATTCCCGTGTATGAGTGGTTCGCGTGAACTGATCCACTAGGTTGCATGCTCACAACATATGCAAGTGTAGGATAAATCCTTTCATAACCACTGGGTTCTGAGGCGGAGGTATGTCCAGACTGGTTCGAGCTCTTGACAAGCTTGTTGTAGGCACGATGGCGTGTTGAACAAGACTGAATTCCTTATGCTCAAAGCTTCTGCCAGGGTAACGTGCTGAAGAAGGCGGGGTATCATACCTCAAAAGCTTTCCTTCACGTGGCTTGCTGAGGAAGGTTGGATGCCTTATGCCAGAAGTTTTCCGCGGTAGTACGTTGTGGAGGATGGGAGTGCCGTATCCCAAAAGGAATTAGCTTCTTTCCCGTCTGCCATCACAGACGGCAAAGAGTAAATCCCGGACGGCAAAGAGAATATCACAGACGGCAAAGAATCTCACGGCCGGCAAAATTTCTGCGTCAGCCTACGACGGCATCGTAGATTCTTTGCCTTCTGTCTCCCCAAACCGGACGAGATGGCAGCTTTTCATAGGAGCAGCCGGCAAAGTGGTCGAGATGGCAGCCGACAGGCATTGCCTCCGTTAGGGGCTAATGGAGGCTTTGCCGTCTGCCTCCCCCTCTTCTTTGCTGCCAGCCTCCCCCCTCTTCTTTGCCGTCTGCATCCCCCCTCTTCTGTGTCATCTGCCTCCCCTCTCCTCTTCTTTGCCGTCAGCCTCCACCTCCTCCACCCCTCCTCTGTGTCCTCTTCTTTGCCGTCTGCCCCCCTGGAAGCAGACGACAAAGATACTATATGACCAGCTGCTACTGTCCAGGTTGCACAGCTGGGCGCCACGTGGCACCTTTGTCGTTGGCCAGCTCACGGCAAAGAGCCTATATTGTCACATTTTTGTTTATTTTTTCTATTTCACAGAACATATACATATAATTCATAGCACATATATGATAAATAGGTCACAACACATATACGATATACATATAAAGCTCATCAATGCCATTTGTTCATCAACGTACATCCCATATATCAAAAGAACCAACACATACAAAGTTTCATCCATATATACATACATATAGTTGCACATATATTGTTCATCTATATATACATATACATATAGTTCCACATTGTTCATCAACTCAACTAAAAACAGAAACTAAAGCACTCCAATGCCAGCTTCCATGCATGTAGTACATCCAATCTGCAAAATGGGAATAAGAAAGTCAGAAGAAGAAGAACAACAACATATAAGAAGGAAGAAGAGAACAAGGAGAAGAAAAACAAGGAGGAGGAGGAGGAGGAGGAGGAGGGGAAGGGGAAGGAGAAGGAGAAGGAGGAGGAGAAGAAGAAAAAAGAAGAGAAGTAGAAGGAGAAGAAGGAGGAGAAGAACGAGGAGAGAAGAAGAAGGAGAAGAAGGAGGGCTCCTTCTCCTTCTTCTCCTCCTTCTCCTTCTTCTTCTCTTCTTCTCCTCCTCCTTCTTCTTCTCCTCCTTCTCCTTCTCCTTCTCTTCTTATTCTCTTCTTCTTCTTCTTCTTCTTCTTCTTCTTCCTTCTTTTCATTTCTCCTCTTCTCCTCTTCTTGGAGATAAATTAGCTAACTGGGCTAATTATCCAATTTTAGAGGAAAACAAGCTAAGTATATAATATTAATGAGCTAACCAAGGTTCTTATGCCATTTTGAGGTTATTATGGCATTTTGGAGCTAAATGGGCTAATTATGACATTATTGGGGAAATTAAGGCAAGGAGAATATGAAAGAGGAGAAGAAAGAGGAGGAGGAGGAGAAGAAGAAGAAATAAAGAAGAAGGAGGAGAAGGAGGAGGAGGAGGAGAAGGACTAGAAGGTCCTTGGCCTTCTCCTCCTTCTCCTCCTCCTCCTCCTTCTTCTTCTTCTCCTCCTCCTTCTTCAACTTCTCCTTCTCTTCTCTTTCTCTTCTTCTTTTTGTTCTTCCTTTTCATTTCTCCTCTTCTTGGAGCTAAATTAGCTAACTATGTCTTTTTGGAGCTAAATGGGCTAATTATCCCATTTTATAGGAAAACAAGCTAAGTATATAATATTAATGAGCTAACCAAGGTTCTTATGCGATTTTGAGGTTATTATGGCATTTTGGAGCTAAATGGGCTAATTATGTCATTGTTGGGGAAATTAAGGCAAGGAGAATATTAAATAGGAGAAGAAAGAGGAGGAGGAGAAGAAGAAGAAGAAATAAAGAAGGAGGAGAAGGAGGAGGAGGAGGAGAAGGACTAGAAGGTCCTTGGCCTTCTCCTCCTTCTCCTTCTTCTCTTCTTATTCTTCTTCTTTCTTTTCATTTTTCCTATTTATTCTCCTCTTCTCCTCTTCTTGGAGCTAAATTAGCTAACTATGTCTTTTTGGAGCTAAATGGGCTAATTATGTCATTATAGAGGAAAACAAGCTAGGTATATAATATTAATGAGCTAACCAAGGTTCTTATGCCATTTTGAGCTTATTATGGCATTTTGGAGCTAAATGGGCTAATTATGTCATTGTTGGGGAAATTACGGCAAGGAGAATATGAAAGAGGAGAAGAAAGAGGAGGAGGAGAAGAAGAAGAAATAAAGAAGAAGGAGAAGTAGCAGGAGGAGGAGAAGGACTAGAAGGTCCTTAGACTTCTCCTCCTTCTCCTCCTCCTCCTCCTCCTTCTCCTTCTTCTCCTCCTCCTTCTTCTCCTTCTCCTTCTCTTCTCTTTCTCTTCTTCTTTTTGTTCTTCCTTTTCATTTCTCCTCTTCTTGGAGCTAAATTAGCTAACTATGTATTTTTGGAGCTAAATGGGCTAATTATCCAATTTTAGAGGAAAACAAGCTAAGTATATAATATTAATGAGCTAACCAAGGTTCTTATGCCATTTTGAGGTTATTATGGAATTTTGGAGCTACATGGGCTAATTATGTCATTGTTGGGGAAATTAAGGCAAGGAGAATATGAAAGAGGAGAAGAAAGAGGAGGAGGAGGAGAAGAAGAATAAATAAAGAAGAAGGATGAGAAGGAGGAGGAGGAGGAGGAGGAGAAGGACTAGAAGGTCCTTGGCCTTCTCCTCCTGCTCCTCCTCCTTCTCCTTCTTCTCCTCCTCCTTCTTCTCCTTCTCCTTCTCTTCTCTTTCTCTTCTTCTTTTTGTTCTTCGTTTTCATTTATCCTCTTCTCCTCTTCTTGGAGCTAAATTACCAATGTCTTTTTGGAGCTAAATGGGCTAATTATCCCATTTTAGAGGAAAACATGCTAAGTATATAATATTAATGAGCTAACCAAGGTTCTTATGCCATTTTGAGGTTATTATGGCATTTTGGAGCTAAATGGGCTAATTATGTCATTGTCAGGGAAATTAAGGCAAGGAGAATACGAAATAGAAGAAGAAAGAGGAGGAGGAGAAGAAGAAGAAGAAATAAATAAGGAGGAGGAGGAGGAGGAGGAGAAGGGCCTTCTCCTCCTTCTCCTCCTCCTCCTCCTCCTCCTCCTCCTTTTCCTTCTTCTCTTCTTCTTCTTCTTCTTTCTTTTCATTTTTCCTGTTTCTTCTCCTCTTCTTGGAGCTAAGTTAGATAACTATGTCTTTTTGGAGCTAAATGGGCTAATTATCTCATTTTAGAGGAAAACAAGCTAAGTATATAATATTAATGAGCTAACCAAGGTTCTTATGCCATTTTGAGGTGATTATGGCATTTTGGAGCTAAATGGGATAATTATGTCATTGTTGGGGAAATTAAGGCAAGGATAATATGAAAGAGGAGAAGAAAGAGGAGGAGGAGGAGAAGAAGAAGAAATAAAGAAGAAGGAGGAGAAGGAGGAGGAGGAGGAGAAGGACTAGAAGGTCCTTGGCCTTCTCATCCTTCTCCTCCTCCTCCTCCTTCTCCTTCTTCTCCTCCTCCTTCTTCTCCTTCTCCTTCTCTTCTCTTTCTATACTTCTTTTTGATTTTCCTTTTCATTTCTCCTCTTCTCCTCTTCTTGGAGCTAAATTAGCTAAATATGTCTTTTTGGAGCTAATATTGGGTAACGTAGCATAAATTTAAAAAAATTCCTACGCATATTCAGATCTTCCTATGGAGAGACCAGCAACGAGAGAGGGGTGAGAGCATCTTCATACCTTTGAAGATCGCTAAGCGGAAGCGTTACTAGAACGCGATTGATGGAGTCGTACTCGCGGTGATTCGGATCGCGGTGTGATTCTGATCTAGTGCCGAACTACGACACCTCTGCGTTCAACACACGTGCAGCCCGGTGACGTCTCCCGCACCTTGATCTAGCAAGGAGGAGGGAGAGGTTGGGGAAGAACTCCAGCAGCACGACGGCGTGGTGTCGATGGAGAGACGAGGTCTCCCGGCAGGGCTTCGCCAAGCACCGGCAGAGAGGAGGAGGAAGAAGGGCAGGGCTGCGCCGAGAGAGAGAGAAAACCGTATGCCAAACAGCCCCGAAACCTCAACTATATATAGGGGGAAAGGGAGGGGGCGCAGCCCTTAGGGTTCCCACCCCCAAGGGGTGCGGCAGCCCCAGATTGGAGAGGGGGCGGCGGCTAGGGCAGGGAGGAGGGGTGGCGCACCCCTCTGGTGGGCCTTAGGCCCACGTGCGCTAGGGTTCCCCCCCTCTCCCCTCTTCCTGTGCCATGGGCTGAGTGGGGGGCACACCAGCCCACCTAGGGGCTGGTTCCCTTCCCCACTTGGCCCATCTAGCCTCCCGGGGTCATTGCCCCCCTTCGGTGGACCCCCGGGGCCACCTCCGGTGGTCCCGGTACGTTACCGGTGATGCCCGAAACACTTTCGGTGTCTGAAACCATCCGTCCTATATATCAATCTTTACCTCCGGGCCATTCCGGAGCTCCTCGTGACGTCCGGGATCTCATCCGGGACTCCAAACAACTTTCAATAACCTCGTATAACAATTCCCTATAACCCTAGCGTCATCGAACCGTAAGTGTGTAGACCCTACGGGTTCGGGAGACAGGCAGACATGACCGAGACACCTCTCCGGTCAATAACCATCAGCGGGGTATGGATACCCATGGTGGCTCCCACTTGCTCCACGATGATCTCATCGGATGAACCACGATGTCAAGGATTCAATCAATCTCGTATACAATTCCCTTTGTCTGTCGGTATGGAACTTGCCCGAGATTCGATCGTCGGTATACCTATACCTTGTTCAATCTCATTACCGGTAAGTCTCTTAACTCGTTCCGTAGCACGTCATCATGTGACTAACTCCTTAGTCACTTTGAGCTCATGATGATGTTCTACCGAGCGGGCCCAGAGATACCTCTCCGTCACACGGAGTGACAAATCCCGATCTCGATTCGTACCAACCCAACAGACACTTTCAGAGATACCCGTAGTGCACCTTTATAGTCACCCAGTTATGTTGTGACGTTTGATACACCCAAAGCGCTCCTACGGTATCCGGGAGTTGCACAATCTCACGGTCGAAGGAAAAGACACTTGACATTAGAAAAGCTTAAGCATACGAACAATACGATCTAGTGCTATGCTTAGGATTGGGTCTTGTCCATCACATCATTCTCCCAATGATGTGATCCCGTTATCAATGACATCTAATGCCCATGATTAGGAAACCATGATCATCTATTGACTAACGAGCTAGCCAACTAGAGGCTTGCTAGGGACACATTGTGATCTATTTATTCACACATGTATTATTGTTTCCTGTTAATACAATTATAGCATGAACAATAGACGATTATCATGAACAAGGAAATATGATAATAACCATTTTATTATTGCCTCTAGGGCATATTTCCAACAGCTAAATGGGCTAAGTATCCCATTTTAGAGGAAAACAAGCTAAGTATATAATATTAATGAGCTAACCAAGGTTCTTATGCCATTTTGAGGTTATTATGGCATTTTGGAGCTAAATGGGCTAATTATGTCATTGTTGGGGAAATTAAGGCAAGGAGAATATGAAATAGGAGAAGAAAGAGGAGGAGGAGAAGAAGAAGAAGAAATAAAGAAGGAGGAGAAGGAGGAGGAGGAGGAGAAGGACTAGAAGGTCCTTGGCCTTCTCCTCCTCCTCCTCCTCCTCCTTCTCCTTCTTCTCTTCTTCTTCTTCTTCTTTCTTTTCATTTTTCCTATTTCTTCTCCTCTTCTCCTCTTCTTGGAGCTAAATTATCTAACTATGTCTTTTTGGAGCTAAATGGGCTAATTATCTCATTTTTGAGGAAAACAAGCTAAGTATATAATATTAATGAGCTAACCAAGGTTCTTATGCCATTTTGAGCTTATTATGGCATTTTGGAGCTAAATGGGCTAATTATGTCATTGTTGGGGAAATTAAGGCAAGGAGAATATGAAAGAGGAGAAGAAAGAGGAGCAGGAGGAGAAGAAGAAGAAATAAAGAAGAAGGAGGAGAAGGAGGAGGAGGAGGAGAAGGAGGAGAAGGCCAGCTTCTCCTCCTTCTCCTCCTCCTCCTACTACTTCTTCTCTTCTTCTTCTTCTTCTTTCTTTTCATTTTTCCTATTTCTTCTCCTCTTCTCCTCTTCTTGGAGCTAAATTGGCTAACTATGTCTTTTTGGAGCTAAATGGGCTAATTATGTCATTGTTGGGAAAATTAAGGCAATGAGAATATGAAAGAGGAGAAGAGAAACTTACCGTAGTGGTCATCAAGGAGGAGAAACATCTGGAGCGATGCCGCTTGGGAGTTATTCTGCAGAATAGATATTTTGCAATGTCTCAGTTAGCATGATGACACTCAATTATTAATACTAGTTTATAATGAAACTCACCGTGCCAATCAAAGAGAAGACGGGCACCGGCGGAGGGACTTGACCGCTCTTCTCGCACAGACCTTGAAGAGTGGGTCGTATTAGTTAGTAATAAAACAGACATTACACACACGATTTGGCTAATGTGAAAAAAAACTTACCACAAAAAGCGCGTATAGGGCCCGTTGACCCGCCTCATTCCGGGACCTCTCCTCCTCAATCAATCGTGCCTTGGTCTGGTCCCTCTCATCAAGAGCAGCCTGACTTGCCAATCTCTCTTTCTCAAGAGCAGCCTCAAGAGCAGCCTGGCTTGCCAATCTCTCTTTCTCAAGAGCAGCCTGGTTTGCCAATCTCTCTTTGTGAAGAGCAGCCTGAAACACCATTCCTCGTTACCACAGTAATGATCTATGGTGACACACATAATGAAATGGATGAAAGTGTTCTTAGTCCGTACAACTAACCTCGATGGCAAGATCGACTGGCCGTGGACGACGCATTATCTCAGGACAGCTGCTCGACTGGCACGCCTTGATCTCCGGGAGAGTGAGTGGACAATGTATTATCCCATCTCCAATGGTTATCGATCCATGGGGCCTCCCGCCACCAGATATCATCACCAGCTCTGGATCCAAAGGTTCTTGGCTAGGGTTAAAGTCATCCCCTTTCGTAGCCTTCCCCGCGTCCCTGTATGCCACAAGCTTCTAGTGGGATGATATGTTGGTGAAGTTATTGGGATCATCCAGGTCAGACTCAGAGAATGCCTTTGCCTTCTTGTACGAGGCAGTATGGGCCATGCCATAAAGGTCGTACAAGTGTGGCATCTCCGTCTTATTGTGATGCGCCTAAAAGAGAGGAACAAAATATTAGCATGAAGAATGAATTGCATGAATCATGAAGCAAATCACATACCCAGTTTCGTCCGAACTGAAGTAAGTTGGCGCTGCCTTGATGGTGTGGCACACCAACCATTTGGCTACGTCGATCCTTCGCATTCTCGTGGACGGCTTGCCAGCTGCCTGTGCACCACTCATCAACCAACACCTCCCAACAATCCATCTTATCCGCACACCATCTCGAGGGCAGCTGTAAGTTATTAGAAAGAATTTTGAGCGCTGCGCCTATGAATGAAATCAAGAAAACTACGTAGAAGGACTTAAGAATAGGTAATTACCTTCATGTATTGCTCCTTCTTCAGAAACTTTCCGCGGCAATCCTTCTTCTGCTTCTTAATACCACGCGTGGCGTAGTAATCTCGAATAGCCTGCGGCCGAGCCTCGTGGCGTAAGTTCTGTAGTAACCACCTACACTCGGCCTCGAGAACCCTGGCCTCCTCCTCCTTATATCCATCCTCACACCTATAGAAGGTCTGTAATCAAACGTGAAAGCACCGATTAGTACAATAATTAGCTATATTGTTAATTTTAGATTCTGTAAAAGGATAATTTACCCAAAAGCTCTTGATCACCATCTCGGCCCTCGTGTGGCACAAGACACCATCTATAATCTCCTCCGATAGGGCCTGCGCAGCCTGGTAGTGCTCCGAGGAAAATCCTAGTGTAGGAACCTGACCCTCACCAGGCAACGTGACAAACCCCGGGAAATTTGTCCGGCAAAGCACACCAAGGACGGAGTTCGGCCTGCGGACTCCAAGAGGGTGTACCCATCCCCTGCAGTATGATAAGGTCAACGCATTACATATTTGAACAAACTTTAAGGCGAAAGCTAAAAAAAGAGTAAATGTACTTACCTATCTCCTTCAGGTTTAATCACCGGCCTCTGCTCGCGGGTAGCAGTCACGACCGGGAGACGTGTACTACCACGCTTGTACACGATGGCCCCGTCCACCTGCACATCGCCCTCACTATCCGTAAGCTCATCCCCGCCATCCCCGCCCCCTGAGCCACCCGGACCCTCGGTCCAATCCGGTAACTCGGTCTGATCCGGCCAGGTCTCCCATCTGGGCCTCTCCACGTCGGGTGAAGCCTCCGGAACCGTAGTCTCGTGGGCCGAATGCACCTCAACCCGAGGCTGCTCCTGGACCGGAGTCTCATGGGACGAATGCCCGTCAACACCAGGCTCCTGGAACGGAGTCCCCGTAGTCTCCTCTGCAAACGGGTCGACCATAGTAGTCCTATGCTCTCGTGAATGAGCTGGTGGTGGTGGCGAGGATGGCTCAACAGTCCTCCTGGATCTTCCGTGGCCACCACCTCTTCGTGTACCCTTCCCCTTCTTCCCTACCCAACCAGCGCCTCTCCCAGTGGGCAATGCCGCCGACGAAGAAGAACTCACGGGTGGTGTCGACAGACTGTCTGCCAGGGCTCTAAGGAGAGATAGGGGTGGAAGGGAAGTACCACCCCTCGTGCGGGGCGCGTGGGAAGAACCCGTCGAGCGATCTGGACCAGCGCCCACCATCTTTCCACACCTGGTGAGCTGCCATGATAAAGATTAAAAGAAATTAGTACAACATAAAAAAATTGAATAACTGACATGAATAATAATATGTACATGAATAATAAAGATTAAAATATATATAATTTAAGTTCTGAATCTTACAAACTAATAATCATCATCATCATCATCACTATCACGCATGTTTTCATGAATGACGTGCTCGTCGGGTTCAACGGCGTGAAGTTGTGAAAGGCCTTCCTTTAATGTTGAAGCCCTGACAGGTCATCCGCATCAGTAACCTCTACGAGTTCCAGGTCTTCTGGTTCTGGCTCAGGGCTGGAGTCAGATTCATTATCGCTGTCTACTTCCATGTTCTTGGGTGAAGCACGGCGGTTCTTGAAACGTTTCTTGGAAAGACGTGTTTCTTGGAAGAATTCTCCATCATATGTGTCTGGATTAATGTGAGGTTCATAATCCTGTTCATTTGGGAGAGGTGGTCTGACATGTGGCGGCACTTCATAAACAACATACCAACCTTCCAGATTCTTAATTCTTATCCATTTGGCATGCCCACGGTAGATAGAAAACTTGGGTCGCCTGTTGAGCCGTAATATAGACATCGGGAACATCTAAATGGGTGTTTGGATTGATTTCGACTAGTCCTATATGTTCATGAGTCCTTCTAGTCTTCTTCGGCTGGAACCAATAACATTTGAAGACTACGACGTTCAGTGGGTTTTCACCAAAGAATTGAAGTTCATAAATTGCTTCAACTCTTCCATAATACTCGATAACACCTTCGCCGATAGCAGAGACACCACAATTTGTAGATTTCCGGTCGGGCATAGATAGCTCTTTGCCAAAGGTACGAAAGAGATACCCGTTGATGTTGTATTTCTCAAATGAACGGCCCTTATAGTCAAAACCATTAGCGACTTGTCTCAATTCAGCGTCCATAGACTCTGAAGTAGCCTACAAGTTTAATATGAAACGATTGTTGCATTAGCCGCAAGTTAGACCAAGAAATGAAATGGTCCATTATTGATAATTACCGTTTGTTTGAACCAAGAGATGAAACCGGGATAGCCGCCTCCTGTCTTTGACAGAAGCTCATACTCTTCGACGGAATCATTTTCGATCAGCGCTCCATCTGAGAATTTGGCGACGTAACGGCTATTTGAAATATCCGGGAATAAGAGCAGTTCAAATGAATTAGAAGTTATGGGAAAATGTGCCGAGAACTCACTCGATGTACGGCCGCACTTCTGTTAGGTTGTTGAAGATATACAATGAAATGTTCCGCCATTCTTCAACATCCAACATTATTGGTTTCGAAGCACCGGCTGATGCGAGCTTCCCTTTGAATAGGCTGAGGTTGGACCCACCTTTTTAGGGTCTGCATCATTGTGCCGAGGCTTTGGATTATGCAAATGATGATTTTTGGCTTCGTAGTGTGCTGTCACAAAGTTTGCCACCTCCTCAGTAATGAATGCCTCAGCCATCGATGCTTCAATTCTACGCTTATTTTTACATTTAGCTCGAAGGGTCTTCTGCATCCTCTCAGTTGCATAGCACCAACGATCTTGCACGGGCCCACCCAATCTTGCCTCGGTCGGTAGATGTAAAATCAAATGCTGCATTGGATTAAAGAAGCCCGGTGGAAAGATCTTCTCTAACTTGCACAACAACTTTGGTGCTAACTCCTCCATGTCTTCTACCACGCCAGGCGACAATTCTTTCGCACAAAGAACACGGAAGAAATAGCTCAGCTCCGCCAGTACTAGCCATTCATCCTGAGGAATAAAACCACGTAACATCACCGACATTACCCGCTCTAGCCATATGTGCCAATCATGACTCTTGAGACCAAAGATTTTAAAATTTTCAAGACTCGCTCCCCTCTTTAGATTCGCTGCATACCCATCGGGGAACATCAAGTGCATTTTGACCCACAAGATAATTTCCCTCATAGCTGGCCTTCCAAGATTGAACCAGGCCTTTGGCTTCGACCACTTCTGCTTTCCTTTGCCTTCTCGCATGTTTTATAACGGTCTATGACATAGTGTCTCTTGATCGACTCTAGCCTTAGTATTATCCTTTGTCTTCCCATCTATGTCGAACAATGTACCAAAAATAGCCTCTCTGACATTCTTTTCAGTGTGCATCATGTCGATATTATGTGGAAGAAGGAGGTCTTTAAAGTAAGGCAGATCCCAGAAGCATGGCTTGTGAGTCCAGGCGTGTTTTGAATTATACCCCTTGAAATACCCTGGACGCTCTGGATCAGGCTCGAGGGCGTTTAACTGATCCAGGATCTGTTGGCCTGTGAGCGCAGGTGGTGCCAAGTTTTTGACAACTTTACCTTTGGTAAAGTTCTTCTTGTCTTTTCTGAACTGATGGTCAGGATCCAGGAACTGTCTATGCAAGTCAAAGCAAGAATACTTCCGACCCTCGTGCAACCAATGAAACTGAAGAGCTTCCTTGCACTGGGGGCACGGGAACCTTCCATGCACACACCATCCAGAGAATAGCGCATACGCTGGCAAGTCATGCATAGAGTACATGTACCACACATGCATTTTGAAGTTTTCTTTTCTAGCGGCATCGTATGTCTTGACCCCATTATCCCAAGCTTCTTCCAATTCATCCTTAAGCAGTTGCAGGTACACATTCATATTCTTCCCCGGATAATTGGGCCCTGGAATTATCAACGTCAGAAATATGTTCTTTCTTTGCAAAATCTGCCCGGGGGGAGATTGAGTGGAATGACAAATACAGGCCAACAACTGTATTGGGTTGCCGTCATGCCGAAGGGATTAAAACCATCCGTGGCGGCGCAGACTCGAGGATTCCTTGGATCTGCCGCTTTATCCTGATGCAATCCATCGAAATGTTTCCACGCTTCCCCATCCGATGTGTGTACCACCATCTTATTCCCATCCGCATCTAGTTCGGTTCTTTTGCCCAATTTGTGCCATGTCATTTGTCTGGCTGTCTCTTCGACCATGAAACGATGTTGAAGTCTTGGTATGATTGGCATATACCGAAGAACACTAACTGCGATTTTGGTCTGCCTCTTCTCACCCATACCGTTGTCTACCACAAGATACCTGCAAGACTCGCAATTGGGACAATAGTCCAAGTGTGCATACTCCTTCCTAAATAAGACACATCCTTTCTCACATGCACCTACCTTCTCATAGGGCATCTTAAGTACACGAAGTATTTTGTCCGACTGGTACAGGTTTGCAGGCATGACATGGCCTTTGGGTAGGAAGCGTCCAAATAGTGTCATCATCGCGTCGTAGCATTCTCTTCCCAAGTTGAACTGAGCCTTCAGAGCCATTACTTGTGCAATTGCATCCAGCTGACAGATCTCAGTGTGCTCATGGAGAGGACGTTTTGAAGACTCCAACATTTCATAAATAGCCTTTGCAGTTTCCACCATCTCATCTTCCGAATCCCGAGCATCATCAAAGTCTTGCACCATGTCTTCGATCCCGGTACCATGCTCGTCCGTGTGACGACGGACCACCTCAGCTCTTGTGCGTTGTATAGACTCACCATGAAATGTCCACACCGTATAATTAGGCTTAAAACCCCTCCTCTGCAGGTGTTTAATCATTACAGCCTCTATCATCTTTTTATAGTTGTCGCATCCAAGACAGGGGCAATAGTTTCTTTCCTGGCCATTTGCGAATGCGGCTTTCACAAATTCCTTTGTTTTTACAAATCATTCTTTCATCATCTCTTTCTGACTAGGGTGACCGGTATACATCCACGCACGATCACTCATCTTGCGTAGCTACTAAAGATAGAAGAAATATATTTATATATAATTTAGCATTTATATTCATCGGTTAATCAGGTTCGCCATTTTTATTACGTCCAGGCAACTTACACGCTAATATGTAAAGATAGGTCCTAATCCCACCCGAGTATGTGTAGATTGGGTTCATTTTCCCATGCTCTACTCCGGATCCAACGCAAAATTTTGGCAACACCTCCCCGCTGTTCTCCTGATACACGTCTCCACAATAAACAGAGAGGATGTGCATCCGGAGAACAACAGGGAGGCACTGACGAAATTCCGCATCGGATCCAGAGCACAGCATACGGGAAAACAAACCCAATCTACACATACTCGGGTTGTCCATGGATAATGTTGGACAATTCGAAAGGATGGCGGTTATAAATATGCAAAGACATGCATATTTATAGATGTCACCCTTTCGAACGGGAGACGCATACTGGTCACGCATACTGATAAATTAATTTAATTACCTAAATCTAGAAAGTTTCATCCGGAAACCGAGCCACAGTAAATGAAGGGGCGGGGAGGAGATGAAATTTGTACTGACCCACGAATGCAGGGGCGGAGCTCGTACAACGCACGGGCAGGTCTTCACACAGCAGACCTCACAGCGACGAGACAACTATCACATGTAAATCCACCCGATCAACACAAATATTCTAATTATGTCATTTTAGAGGAAAACAAATTAAGAATATAATATTCATGAGCTAACCAACGTTTTTATGACATTTTGTAGCTAAATGGGCTAATTATCTCATTGTTGGGGAAAATAAGGTCAGGAGAATAAGATAGAGGAGAAGAAAGAGGAGGAGGATAAGAAGAAGAAGAAATCAAGAAGAAGGAGAAGGAGGAGGAGAAGGTATTCTTCTTCTCTTCTTCTTCTCTTCTTTTCTTCTTCTTTTCTTCTTCTCCTTCTTATTTTTGTCTTCTCCTCCTCCTCCTCCTCTTCTTCTTCTTCTTCTTCTTCTTCTTCTCCTCCTCCTCCTCTTCTCCTCTTCTCCTCCTCCTCATCTTCTTCTTCTTCCTATTCTTTCTATTAAGCTAACTAACTAACTAACCTAACTAACCAAGCTAACTAAACCTATCGCTAAACCTAGATAGCACTAAACAGCAAAAAAATAACAAAACATAATCTACCACTATAACAAAAACAGAATCTACCACTAAGTAACTAAAAAAGAATCTAGATACCACTAAATACCAAACAATAAAAAATCAACTTCTTCTTCTTTTTTCTCTTCTTCTCCTTCTTATTTTTTTCTTATTCTCTTCTTCTCTTCTTCTTTACTTCTTCTCCTTCTTCTTTTTCTTCTCTTCTTCTTCTTCTTCTCCTTCTTATTTTCTTCTTCTCCTCTTCTTCTTCTTCTTCTTCTTCTTCTTTTTCTTCTCCTCCTCCTACTACTCCTACTCCTCTTCTTCTTCTCCTCTTCTCGTCCTCCTCCTCCTCCTCTTCTCCTCTTCTCCTCCTCCACCTAACTAACCAAGCTAACTAACTAACCTAATTAAAACTACTAACCTAACTAAATCTACCACTAAAACTACTAACAATAACAACTACTAAAACTACTAAAAATAATAAAACTACTAAAAAATAATGCGGGTGGGGGTGGGGTGTGGTGTCTCACCGGGATGGGCGGCTGTGGAGGGGCCGGGGTGTTGGGGGTGGCGGGGCGGCGCCGGGGGCGCCAGGGGCGGCGGCGCGACGGTGGTGGAGCAGCGGCAGCGGAGGCGAGGTGGGGAGAGAGAGGGGCGGCGACGGGGGCGACAGGGGCGGCGGTGGGGGCGACACGGGCGGCGGCGGGGGTGACATGGGCGGCGGCGCGACGGTGGCAGCGGCGGCCGTTATAGAGAGAGGGGCGCGCGGAGTGGGGAGGGAGAGAGGGGGGCGCGCGGGGTGACGGTTACAGAGAGAGAGAGGGGCGGGGTGGGGGGGGAGGAGCCGTTAACGGAGTTAGCGCGTTGCTGTCTGCCGGCGGATGGCAAAGAGTCTAGACTCTTTGCCGTCTGCCTCCGGACTCTTTGCCGTCCGCTAGCACACGGCAAAGGTCTGACTCCAGTTTGACCTAGCCACCCCGTGGTCAGGTGGGCCCATCTATATCTTTGTCGTCTGCCTCCGGACTCTTTGCCGTACGCTAGCAGACGACAAAGATGTGCCAGATGGCAAAAACACTTTATGCCATCAGCCTGTGCTTTGCCGTCTGTTTTGCTGAAGCTGACGGCAAAGACACTCTTTGCCATCAGCTAGCAGACGGCAAAGACTAGGCACATGGCAAAAAACTGTTTTCCAGTAGTCTCTGCACACAACTTCCTTGAATCCTTCTCTTTCCTGTCAGGTAAACCTTTTGTCCTTGACTATTATGGGCAAGACCTCCTTTCCTAGTATCAGGCTCTCGTGCTAGTATGGCCTTGAGTGAGTGAGAGTAACTTTGTTTTTTCCATGTCAGAATGCTTAGTCTGGCGGTGGGTTCCATACCGATGTTTCTTTCTGCCATAGGCATTCTAACTTTGTCCTTAGGTGATCCACAATGCAAAGAACAACATGACCGATCTATTGCTGTTATATCCCCAACTGACATGTCAGGCATGATAAAAAAATAATCGTAGACAGTAATCTATTATTCCAATGATGTCATGATGTCTACGAGCTGTTGATGTTGATGTACCTTGAGCCATTCTATCTTAATGTCTTGTTCAGGCTCTATTGCTCATGGAGATGGCTTTGACACATATAGCCTCTATAGTCCCTGTTGTGACCATTGAGGTGAGCATAGTATGGATCTCATTTGGTGTATCTTTCAGGGCATAGCCTCTCATCTGGGTTGATGGCCCATATTCATGATGAGTGCGGCAATATCACTTGTAAATGCAAGTAGTGTATTGTTGTGGCCGCATATGCAAGAGTCTGACAAGAATTGGTAATACCTCTCTGTCTGTGAAGTTGTATCTTGTTGACCGTCACAAAGGTTGTGCTTTCTACCACTCCTTTGTTCTTGAGGACTCCTTTGATGGACTTGTAATAACCTGCCAACACTGCTCCTTGATGGTTTTCCTGGTTTGTCGGGCTTGTTCTCATATATAACTTACAATTGCATACCTCGCAGTGGTTGATGTGCTCATATTCTTCTTTTAACTATGGGGCCAAAGTTGCTCTGAACACAGTTATTCCCGTGTATGAGTGGTTCGCGTGAACTGATCCACTAGGTTGCATGCTCACAACATATGCAAGTGTAGGATAAATCCTTTCATAACCACTGGGTTCTGAGGCGGAGGTATGTCCAGACTGGTTCGTGCTCTTGACAAGCTTGTTGTAGGCACGATGGCGTGTTGAACAAGACTGAATTCCTTATGCTCAAAGTTTCTACCAGGGTAACATGCTGAAGAAGGCGGGGTATCATACCTCAAAAGCTTTCCTTCATGTGGCTTGCTGAGGAAGGTTGGATGCCTTATGCCAGAAGTTTTCCGCGGTAGTATGTTGTGGAGGATGGGAGTGCTGTATCCCAAAAGGATCTCTCATCGAGTGGCGTAGCATGGAGGATTGTCAGTAAGCTCTTATTGGTAGCTTGCGGGGGAAGTCTGGGTTCCTTATACCAGAAGCCTTTTGCTGTGATATATCGTCCGATCTAGGACCGGTTCTGGCTTCCTTCAGAAGGATCTGTGGTAATGTTCTGAATATCACGTAGTTGGTTGGACTTGACTTTTGCTGAATTGGGATCATTGGCTATTATCCAAGTTGCATGCTGATCTTCTTAGACAACACTTGCAGATGGATCTAGTCGGAGTGGAGAAATAGAACCAACAAAAGAAACAAAAACCGTGAAAAAAAGGAAGCAAATAAAGCTCAAGTGTTGCGGACCTTACACACATGGCTAGGGATCCACTAGTATAACTAGTATAGCGCACTCGATGTACCTCTAAGGATTTAGAAGTGAAACCACACAATGCTCCTGGTAGCACTCGTGTCAAGCTCCTACTACTTCCCTAGAGAACATCACACTCAAGGGAGGACCATAGCCAAAGTGGCTTTATCAACGATCCTAGGGTTATCGGGGAAAGATGGAATTTATACTAGTTTCCAAAGGAAACTAGAGTAGAAGAGAAATGCCATGGTTAGCAAGCAAGGTAAGGATATCTGGTTTGCCTAGGGGTTTCGGGGCTCACGAGTCGTTGCCGGGTGCGAGCATTTCACACCGGAGGCAAGGGCCACAATACTTGGGGTGTGATGGAGCCAAAAACCTATGGGGTTGCCTTATGATCAATAGTAGCCATGCCAGGTGGCAAAGATGGCTGAAATCCATCTGGGCTTTCTACTGAACACAAGACGGTGAAGTCTGGCTAGGGTAACCTATAGTCAGCCTGGCTGCTCTGATACCATTGTTTGTGGCACCTCGCCTGATTACCACTGTAGCCAGACGGTCGCCACGCATACCAGCCCAGGAAATCACTCTGGCATGCGTGTTTACAACAGGTATCATGAACACAGGCATTTGTATTAATTGATATATCAGGCTTACAAGATATATCACAAGGGTGATGGCAGCGGAAAAGCTCTATCTAAGGCAGCATGGTCCTGGTGCGGCTCCAATCCACACGGATCTGACTCGGTTACTCTTCTAGCCGCGAACGCTCCTTCTCCTTGACAACGGACAACCGATCCTTATGTGAACCTGGGCATGTTAAAGGCCGCTGAGTACTTTTGAATGTACTCGCAAGCAAACCAAACTAACATATACACTAAGCAAAGCAATCTATGGCATTCAAGCATGTACTTGTTATTAGAGCAATGTTAATTATCATGGCATAGCTTACCTATGTAGCAGGATTAAATATCATGATATAACAGGATTATCCAGCAAGATAACTACTAAAGTAAATACGATAAGGTAAATCATATTAAGTAAATGATTTATACTTCGAATATCCTCACGATCCAATCCGAATCTGATCCAAATCCAATCCAACTCATGTGATCATCCGACCACTCATCTCATAGCCATCCCATGGCTAACATGTCATATTCCTGACATTATCCAATGTCTGCACAAGACGAGTTCTTCCATCATTATTATCACTGATACGGTTGACCACCTAGTGAGGTCTGGACGGGCTGTCCAATACCGTGGACGCGGCTATTCAAATAGATTTTCACTCTGCAGAGGTTGCGCACTTTACCCACACCATGAAGCACCTGACCTCGTGATCCCATTCGGGTGGACCAACGTTGCTTCAACGAAACCTGCCTGACCCGTGACTCTTCCATCGTACCACCGACATTCATCCTCCCCCGGAGTCCTACCCTGGGTGGCCCCTGTGTCCTCATGACACCTGCCACCGTCGTGGCCAAACTAAACTGTCCCAAATGGGGATGTGCGCACAAAACAACTCAATTGGCTCACAAGGTTATCGCCGCCTACCGGGCCAGGTTAGCGCGCGCGCATAACCTTCACTGTCTCGTGGTACCGGTAGAAGAGCACGCAATCAGACCAAGTCAAGGCCGTCCCATACCGGCAAATGTGGTTGCACGGATAAGCCCGGAAAGGTGACTCTAGATCAACCGACTAGGTTTAGCCTTAGGAAGTATTTAACAAGCATGGCTGTTTGTCACAAGAACTTGAGATGGCAGTAGCTAAGTATGATAAAAACATAACCACCTATCTCCATATAATCTCACGTCAAGTAATTAGTGCAATGATAAGATGAGCAGTAGCAGGTAATGTAAATGTCAATATCGAAAATGTAGGAGTTTAATTATTTCTAGCACAAGCATATCGTTAATTAAACACACAATAATAGCATAGAGTGATGGGAAGAGGTGCTTTGTGATGGGTTCGGTCTTACGGTGCTTGATCCTAGTGACAGAAAGGGAAACGACATGTATCTATCGTTGCTAATAAGGATAACAACATGGGGTCTATTCCTACATAAATAGATCTTGTCTACATCATGTCATCATTCTTATTGCATTACTCTGTTTTTCCATGAACTTAATACACTAGATGCATGATGGATAGCGGTCGGTGTGTGGAGTAATAGTAGTAGATGCACGCAGGAGTCAGTCTACTAATCTTGGACGTGATGCCTATATAATGATCATTGCTTGGATATCGTCATGATTATTTCAAGTTCTATCAATTGCCCAACAGTAATTGTTTGCCCACCGTTTGCTATTTTTATCGAGAGATGAGACTAGTGAAACCTATGGCCCCCGGGTCTCTTTTCATCATATTTGCCTTTGCGATCTATTTTCCTTTGCTTTTATTTTCAGATGTATTAAACCAAAAATACAAAAATACCTTGCTGCAATTTATTTGTTCTACGATCTATTTATCCTATCTACCACTTTTACCTCCCGTTATTTGCTTATCCTGAGGCGCCGTACCTGAAAGGAATTTCTGGCGCCGTTGCCGGGGAAGATCAAGTCAAGATAGTCTCCCACCAACGTGCCAATTTCTGGCGCCGTTGCTGGGGGGATTGACAACCCCTTTAACACGTCGGGTTGCGAGTATTTGTTATTTGTGTGCAGGTGTTGTTTACGTGGTGTGAGGAGGTTCTCCTACTGGTTCGATAACCTTTGTCTCATCACTGAGGGAAATACCTACCGTCGCTATACTGCATCATCCTTTCCTCTTTGGGGAAATACCGACGTACTTCTAGCAAACATCACAAGGAATTTCAGGCGCCGTTGCCGGGGAGAATCTTCAACATCAACCAAGTTCCTAATCACAAATCTCATCTCCTCGCAATTTACATTATTTGCCTTTTTCCTCTCGTTTTCCTCTCCCCCACTTCACAAAAATTTGCCGTTTTATTCGCTCTCTTTTTCGTTCGCCGTTTTCTCGTCACGTCTGTTTTTTGTGCAATCTTGTCTACCACTTTTTGTCGTTATGTATAGCTCTTCCTCTATTGTGTACACCCCCGAGAACAAGGTTCTTAACTTTAAACAAAGGGGTGGGGAGAACTTAAAAGATGCTTGGTATAGGATTTGCAATGCTGATAATAGATCTATCCGTAAGCAATCTACCGTTGTTTTTCTTCGTTGTTTTTATGTGGGCATCACCATTTGGTATAGATTCGTCCTTGATACGATTACTGGTGGAAACTTCTTGATGTGTCCTTCTCTTGATCCTTTTAATGCTTTGGGAAATTTACTGGGTTCACCCCCTCTCATGATCAATGAAACAATCGTTACCCTTGAGCATGTCATGGAAAGACTAGCTGCTATCGAAAAGAAAATGCTTACCGAGGAACATATTGAAAACATAGATAGAAAAATGCAAAGCTATGCTACTAAAATTGGGTAACAAGAGGGATACATTTTGAAGTTATTAAAAGAAAATAATACTATAATTCATGAAAGAATCGAAGAAAGCCCGTCTAGGATTGATAAACTGGAAGAAATATTTTCTAATCTAGGTACGGCCTTTGCTTCCGCTAAAACTCCCATAAAAATTAGTAAGACTACTCAAGCCACTAAAATCAAGGGTGCAACTTCTAGCAATGATAAAGGAGATCTTAAGATGATTAGTATCCATCCCAATTTTATTGAATTCATAAGAGACCCTTTTTGCAAAAGTAAGTTTTCCAATCTCGTGCCTAGAAGTTTTGTCATTGAGAATTTATTCGTCACATATTATGAGTTTTGCTTGGAGCGTCTTGTATGATATGAGTCTTTGCTTGTTTTGCTTTGTGTTTTAAGTCTTGAATCCTTGCTGGACACACCTTTTTGAGAGAGCCAAAAATTATGCTATGCTTGCTCCTATGCTTCACTTCAATTTTTAGAGCCATGGATTTGCTCTAGTACTTCACTTATATCTTTTTGAGCACGGTGTGATTTGTTATTTTTGGAGAAATGCTGTCATGCTTCACTTAGATTTATTTGGGAGTTAGTAATTTTTTTAAGAAATTATCCCTTGCTTCACTTAGATTATTTTGAGAGAAAGAAAATTTATGCTCATGTTCTTCACTTAAATTTGTTTGAGCTTATCAAAAGCAACATATGAAAATAGTCCCAAAGTGATAGGGAGGATATAATAAAAACTTTCATGAAGATCATTGGACAAAATAAACTTGATTCTTAGTAATGGTTTTGAGATATGACGATATGATGTGTGAGTCATGTTGTTGAGTAATTGTGCTTTAGTAAGAATATTGATGTTAAGGTTTGTGATTCCCATTGCAAGCACGAAAGTCAATAGTTATGCAATGAAATTTATATCCTACTTGTGGTGCATTATTCGGTGTTACTTATGCTTAATGCTTGGGTACGAGATTTTTCGTTTCTTGGTTGGTCGCTTCTCAATCTTTTTGCTAGCCTTCATTTTGCACTAAGTATGATCACTACTTGTGCATCCAAAACCCTTTAAACCAGTTTTGCCATATGAGTCCACTATACCTACCTATATGCGGTATATCCATGCTGTTCTAAGCAAAATTTGCATGTTCCATCTCTAATTTTCAAAATAAATTTCTCTTTTGTGTGCTCTACTGCTCGCGAGGCGGTGAGGGATGGCCAATATTTTCCATGCTAGATGTGTTATTCTCACGATGAGTGTTTATTCACTTGTCATTACACGAGAGTACGGCAAAGGTATTAGGGATGCCCAGCCCGAATAAAAAAAATGAATTTACTTTTTGTTGTCAAATAATAAATTCCTTTTAAAGTGTTGGTATGGAGGGAACCCGTGGATACGGACCAGATCCAATCTAGACATCATCACAGAGGGGTTCATCATGTCCACTGGTGCCTCTCCGATGATGCGTGACTAGTTCTTTGTAGACCTATGGGTCCGTAGTTAGTAGCTAGGTGTCTTCCTCTCTCTCTCTTGATTATCAATACAATGGTCTCATAGAGATCCATATGATGTAAGTCTTTTTGCGGTGTGTTTGTTGGGATCCGATGAACTTTGAGTTTATGATCAGATCTATGTTTTTATCCATGAAAGTTATTTGAGTCTTCTTTGATCTCTTATATGCGTGATTGATTATAGCCTTGTATTTCTTCTCTGATATTTGGGTTTTGTTTGGCCAACTTGATCTATTTATCTTGCAATGGGAAGAGGTGCTTTGTGATGGGTTCGGTCTTACGGTGCTTGATCCCAGTGACAGAAAGGAAAATGACATGTATGTATCGTTGCTATTAAGGATAACAAGATGGGGTCTATTTCTACATAAATAGATCTTGTCTACATCATGTCATCGTTCTTATTGCATTACTCCATTTTTCCGTGAACTTATACACTAGATGCATGCTGGATAGCGGTCGATGTGTGGAGTAATAGTAGTAGATGCAGGAAGGAGTCAGTCTACTAATCTTGGACGTGATGCCTATATAATGATCATTGCCTGGATATCTTCATGACTATTTGAAGTTCTATCAATTGACCAACAGTAATTGTTTTCCCACTGTTTGCTATTTTTCTTGAGAGAAGCCACTAGTGAAACCTACGCCCCCCGGTTCTCTTTTCATCATATTTGCCTTTGCAATCTTTTTTCCTTTTCTTTTATTTTCAGATCTATTAAACTAAAACTACAAAAATACCTTGCTGCAATTTATTTGTTCCGCGATCTATGTATCCTATCTACCACTTTTACCTCACGTTACTTGCCTATCTTGAGGCGCCGTACCCGAAAGGAATTTCTGGCGCCGTTGCTGGGGAAGATCAAGTCAAGATAGTCTCGTGCCAACGTGCCAATTTCTGGCGCCGTTGCCGGGGAGGGATTGACAACCCCTTTAACACGTCGGGTTGTGAGTATTTGTTATTTGTGTGTAGGTCCTTCCTGCGTGGTGTGATGAGGTTCTCCTACTTGTTCGATTACCTTGGTCTCATCACTGAGGGGAATACCTACCGTCGCTATACTGCATCATCCCTTCCTCTTTGGGGAAATACCGACGTAGTTCTAGCAGACATCACTGTATCGAATGAAGAATCAAGAGATCTCAGCGGTTTCTTTACCACCTCATGGTCAGTGATGTCATTAGCCCCAAGAGCCTGTAGCTCATTGGAGATATCAGTGAGGATATCGAAGGTTTGCTGGTAGCTTTCATTATTGAATCTTTTGAAGCGATTGAAGAGATTGCGAAGAACATCAACTCGAGGGTCATGTTGAATAGATACTCCTTCGTTGTCCTTGGACATCCTGTCCTAGATGAGCTTTGCAGTTCCCAAAGCACTCACTCTGCCATACTGACCTTTTCTCAGATGGCCACAGATGACCAGCACTATCGGGTTGTGGGGGGACCGAGGTAGATTCAGGTGTTGCCGCGCGTGCTGTTGGAGATATGCCCTAGAGTCAATCATGTATGATGATATTTCCTATGTGTTTATGAATAAAGATAGTCCTTGGACATTGTCAATGATGTGTATCGACAAGTACATGACTTGTTTGTGAGACTATGCATTGTATGATGAGTGTCCTAAATGGTCCCTCGTCGAAAGGGTTGTGTGGGCGCGCAACCAGTTATACTAGCATATGACATAGTGGATGGTCCAGTCTCACTGACCATGTAGCATGGGATGCTAGCCAGATAATATGGACTCAAAAAGATTTTTTCATCTTCGATGTAGTCGGATCCGAGTTGAGATAAGGTCTGAGTTGGACATACCCAACTATGAGACGCAGTGATCGGTCATGTGTGAGTCTCTAGTGCAAGATACGTTCTATGTCCTAAGACCTGAGCTAATGCATGTACTCGGGATGGTGACAAACCTGCTTTGGGCCTGCCAAACACTACTCCGTAACTGGGTAGTCACAAAGGTAGGTTTTGGGCTTGTCCAGACACATGATGCGAGACATGGTCGAGCAAGATGGGATTTTCCCCTCCGATCAGGAGATATATACTCTAGCCCCCTCGGGTGATCCGACCTGGATAAGCATGGCCATGCGATGAGGATTATGAGATAATCCAAAGTGTTGGTCGGATTTACCGAAATGAGAAAGAGGTCGTGCTGCAACAAGGATGATAATGTCGCCTTGTGCACGAAAACATATATCGTGTGGCAAAGGGAAGAAAAGTATGAAGTACAGGTTCGCCTAACCACCCTCATCGGACACTTGGAGTCGGCACGCTTTGCTAGAGGCCACTACCAACTAGCTGAGGCGGATGTGATCTCACTTGCAACCAAGTGAACGAGAACCTAAGGGGTCGCGCGCTTAAGGTAAGGAATACATGGGCTTTAGGATTCATGTGAGGCCCAAGAGTTAAGCCCGTGGCGGATGCCTATATATAGTGGAGGTGCGTTAGTTGCTCAAAGTGCGTTATATCGACCAGAGGGGGGTGAATACGCAATTTTTATGAATTCGTTAGTGAGGAAATTCCTTGTGAGGAAATTCCTCAGATGCAAACGACGAGCAGCGGATTAAGTACTTAGGCAAACATGCAAAACTTCAACAACATAGTCTTCATGATGAAATGAAACATTCGGTTTGCACAAGTAGCGTGTTGAGGACATGCATGTGAAGAACAAGTGAAGTGAAGAATTTTGGGTGAGAAAATTGTACAAGTCTTGAGTCAAATTCTTCAAATAGTAACGATCAAAGTCGTCAACATACAACTGAGGAAATGAAAATGGTTGAGGAAATGGAACCAGGTACTCAATGAAGACAGTGGTTTGATGACCCAGTTCCAACTGTTGTGACAGTTGCACGTCTGGTTTGGAGCGACTTGGTATTTAAACCAAAGAACACACAGTCCCAGGACGCATAGTCCTTAACGTTTTTTTTCTTGAGCTAAGGACACACAATCCTCGCCCAACACTCGTGGTAGGTCTTCAGGGCATACTTCCAAACCCTCACAAACTCGTTCACCCGGCGATCCACAATTGACTGCTGGATGCTCTAGACACGTTATGCCTAACCGTCTAGAGGATGCACAATCCTAAAAGGTAACAAGCATCGGTTCCACACAGGAACAATCTCTTCAGTGATGCTCAATCACTTTGGGTTTTTGGGTTTTGGTTTGGGTGTTTGGGATTTTTCCTCACAGATGATTTTCTCTCAAAGTCTTCGAGGAATGGGTTTCTCTCAAATGACAAGTGTCAGTTTCTCTCTTGGAGGAGCCAACCAACTAGTGGTTATGGGGGGACTATTTATAGCCCGGGAGCAATCCCGACATGATTTGACATAAATGCCTCGATGATATGATCGTTATGTGGATAAGGTTGGGGAAAGCTAGCCCGTGTCGTAGCAACGGTCAGTACGTTTCAACTGTGAAAGTCCTCATGTCACTCATGTTCCTCACTAGTATGTAATTCGCACTGGCGGAAACCTAACTCGTTAGTTCGAGCAAATTCTTTAGAGACCAGAAGATCTTTGTCTCTGTCACTGAAGAATTTGACTAAACTGTAGAAGATTTCCAAAGGCTTCACTCGAAGGATTGGGTATGTGTAGGCTTTGAGATAAGCATCACCTGGAAACTTTTCCTTAGTTTTACCTCGACCCCCTTTAACAGTATGACGGTCCTATGGCTCAAAAACAGGAAATGAAACTACGAAAACAAAAGTCTTCACGCTTCAAAGTCCTCATATAAATTTCTTCACGGACACACCAATTTCCTCGCTTTCAAAGTCTTCGAGGAAATACCAAAGTCTTCAGCCGAAGACATACATTCTAGGGGTCGATATTCTTCGAATAACTCAAACTCCTTAGTGAGTTATAGAGCCCTTGTACACTCACAAACACATTAGTCTCTTAACCTATAAGTCTTCAATACACCAAAATCACTAAGGGGCACTAGATGCACTTACAGTTGCACCTAGCCACCTCCACTCGCCGCCGCCGACTGTGTGATCCGAACCTAGCAGTCCGCCGCACGGTGTTCCTCCTGCATGCGCGGATACCATTAGAGGTGGTGCACCTGCGGTGCTCCGACGAACCTGTACGTGGGATCTGGCGACCGACTATTAGAGGGAGAGGACCCGACGACCGACTGTTTGAGGGAGATCGGACGAGGAGGAGACGGACCATGCGGACGCGCTGCCCCAACTCTACTTTCGCTGCACGGCACTGCGCGTCTAGTGGTAACGATGTGCGATCCATCTCCGTAGCATGTTCTTGTATGTTCTACGCGTTGAATTTTTTTAATTCGCATGCAATGCACCTACGGTAGAACCCAACACCTGCCTCTGTGGATCCCGAGGTGGATCTGCCTGCCGCGTGCAGGGAGGATCCTGAGGCGGATCCGCCTCGATCTTCGGTGTCCCTGCCCGGGGAACACATGTAAACATGGCTGTTTTCATTGCTGTGTGCACTAGTGGATGCCGAATTTTCTGTAGAAATAAACTCAAGCAAAACATGATGAGAAGCCAAAGGTTGATTAGTATTAATATTGTTATCGCCCCCGTGATCAATGCCAGATAAAGCAGATGGTAAGAGAATGATTTCTTGTCTGAGGAGTGCACTGGCATTTGGATGGAGTTTGGAAAAAAGGGAAGTGAGTTTCATCAAATACAACGTCACGGCACATATAGGTACGACCCGTGTCAACATAAAGGCACTTGATACCCTTGTGTTGTGTGCTATAGCCGAGGAAGATACATTGTTTCGATCGAAAGGCAAGTTTACAAGTGTTGTAAGGACGAAGGTTAGGCTAGCAGGCACACCCAAACACACGAAGAGAGGAGTAGTCTGGTTTTGTGTTAAGGAGGCGTTCAGTGGGTGTTTCATAATTGATAACTCTACTAAGAAGTAGGTTGATAAGGTGAACAATGGTTAAAAAAAGGCTTCATCCCAAAATTTTAATGGCATAAAGGCAGCAGCAAGGAGAGAAAACCCAACATCAACAATGTGTCGATGTTTGCGTTCAGCCGATCCGTTCTGTTGATGAGCATGGGGACACTAAACGCGATGAGGAATCCCTATTTGATGAAAAAAAGGAATTTAATTTCTCGTACTCACCACCCTAATCAGATTGGTGCGCAATGATTTTGCTATCGATTTTTCTTTCAACAAGGGCTTGAAAATTGTAGAATACTTGAAAAACATCATAACGTTTTTAAGTAAATATATCCATGTGTACTTGCTATAGTCATCAATAAAGCTCACTTAATAAGTGTGTCTACCAATAGAGGATGGTGCCAGCCCCCATACATCAGAAAAGATAAGTTGCAATGGTTTTGTAGACACACTAGTAGAGATAGAATAAGGTAATTGATGACTTTTTTTTTGCTTTCTCACAAGCATCAGAAATAGTTTCATGATCATGCTCATCGACAAACGGGAGATTATTCTTGCTAAGAATTTGAGAACAAAAAAATTGACGGATGGCCTAGATGATTATGCCATCATTCTAGAGAGACTCTGAAAGCTCCATGAACTTGCCTATTGAAGTTGCAAAACTTCTCAATCAATGAATAGAGACCGTGCACAAATCTTACGGGATAGAGGTCCCTCCTCGTGACCTGATCCTTGATCAAGAAAAAGATGGGATGAAACTCGATAAAGACACCATTATCAAGAGTAATGCGGTGAACAGAAAGAAGGTTTTTAGATGCTTGTGGAACATGTAGTATATCTTTAAGATGGATATCACGATGTGGGATTTTAACAACAGACTGACCAACATGACTAATCATCATACCTGCATTGTTTTCGGCCGTGTGAACTTGTTCCTTGTCGTGGAACCTTTCGTGCATGGTCAGCTTCTCAAGATCAGATGTGATGTGCTCATTGGCGCCTGAGTCCATGTACTTGTTGGTATCAACCCCGTACGAGGTGTCCGCTGTAGCTGCGACCCATTTCCTATGGGAATTGTCTTCTGCATAACACCACTTGCACTCTTTTGCGATGTGGTTAGTTTTTTACATATCTGACATTTGTTTTCATATTCTTCATACCCGGAGAAGTGTCACCCTTGGTTGTTGTTGTAGTAGGGGCGTGACGGGCCATGTTATTGTGGTAGTCGTCGCCGCCATGATTGTTGTTATAGTTGCTGCCACTGCCGCAATGGTAGCCTCCATTGTTCCCCTGGTTAGGGTAGCCGCCACCACCGCCGCGGTAGTTGCCATGACCACCGCTGCTGCCAGAGTTGGTGAAGTTGCTGCCACCATCGCCGCTTTCACCCCCTTTGGAGAAGCCTCCGCGGTTTCCTTTGAAGGAACCGTTGCACCCCCGATAGGCAGTGTTGGCAGATGTTTTGAAAGCACCCGAACCAGATCCGTGGAACATCTCTATTCTCTAATCAAAGTTCGACACCATGCCGAACAGATCATCAACAGAAAGAAGTTCAGTGCGGACATCTAGTGCGGTTTTGAGTGGTTGATAGTCCATATCGAGGCCAACAACGAGAAAGGAGACTAGCTCCTCCTCGGGAATAGGTTTGCCAGCCATGGCTAGCTCATCGGTGAGTGCACGCATGTGGCCAAAGTAGGTGACAACTGTTTGGGAGCCCTTTTGGGCGTTGGATAGGGCGGTGCGACAGTTGTTGACGTGTGATCTGGACTGAGCTGCGAACATGTTCGCCAGGGCGGACCAAATGGCATGGGATTTATCAAGAGAGGCAACTTGCACCAGAACCTCCTTTGAGAGATTGTGGAGCAGATAGGCAATGAGTTATTGGTCTTGGATCAACCATGGAGCATAGGCTGAATTGGATATGATTTGGTTTTTTCCTTTTGTGTTTTTGGTGATGATGGTGGCTGGTGGTTCTACTACAAACTTGTCCATGTATCCGAAGAGATCCGCCCCTATGATCTGGGATCGGTTTTGTGCTTGCCACATAACATAGATCGTGCGAGTAAGGGGTTTTGAGATGGTGTTGTTGAGGCCAGCAGCGGAGGTAGTTTGGTTGGGCGAGGCCATGGCTAGGAAAGGTTTTGGGAGGAAGATGACGGTTGAGGATGTAGGCTAGATGAGAGGAAAGAGGGAGATTGTGTTACCATGTTAGGTTTCATAGAAGCGTCTCAACTTCCATACACGGAAGCCCGTATTGATTTATATTGATAGGGCGAGACCAGCTCTTGCAGAGGCATACATTATTCGGTTGTAACAACCATAGAGAGATACATGGAGACAAGAGGATACAAATAAAGAGATAAAGCAAACAATAAGATCCTTCTAACTACCTACGCGTGGTGGCCAAGGTTGTTTTGTAACGTGATGTTTAACATGCAACACACATAAGCGTAAAAATGTCGTACACAACAATGTTTAAAAGTGCAACACATATTCTAGAGAAACTAGCACACTCGCTAGTGTAACATGTGCAATACATAAGCTTCGTTTCGATGTTGACACCGAGGGGCATGGAATTCAATTGCTTCCAATACCAAGTGAACGAAAACTCACCTAGCTAAGTATTAGCTCAGAATCCTGGGCATCAAGAAATCGCACCGTCCCTCGTCGCACCCATAGGCGACAGGGAGGGCTCCCCCGTCGCACTCGTCGGTCCCCTCTCCCCGCACCCCTCCCTCGTTGTCGCCAGAAGGCATTGTTGGGCAACGCCTGGCTCGCGTCGGCGTCGGCGGGGCCTTAATTCCTCCTCGCTCGGGGGTGCTGCGGCAAGGCGACATCCTCGCGCTAGGGACGTGCCAGCATGGGGCGCGACAAGGACGATGACACTCAGTGCCCCTGCGGCGGCGGAGCGCGGGTAGGTGGCGGCTTGGAGTGCCTCGTGGTGGAGGGGTGTGCCTCCACCGCTACCGATCTGGATCGGGATCTGGCAACCGATCTGGATCAAGGGAGCTGCACACGACGCGGGCAACAGTCAGGTCGGCGCCCCTGCTGTGCGGCGGCTGGAGTCTCCATGCCCGGCGGTGTGGCGACTGCATGCACATGGATGGCTTCATTAGCCGTGGATCCGGCGTCCTGTCCAGATCCGTCTCGGCTTGGCCTTGGCCGACCGGTGGCGCGAGGAGGACCAGTGAGGGGCGGTTGGAGGCTCCCTGCGAGCATGCCGACAGCGGCACTCGACTCCGCGGTGAGGCTCCGTTCGGTTCCACCCAACTGCGAGTTCGGGGTGACATGACTTCCGATGAAAATCGCGCCGACTTCGGTCATGGCGGACAATGGTGCCTCTAGGACGTCGTTGTCTTGTCGAGGCGTCGTTGTTGCAAGTCGTGGTACCACACTCGGATGATCCTCCGGGGGAAACCCTAGATCTGGATTTACCAGATCAGACGATTGTGGAACCTTCAATGCCGTTGACCCTCCTCGGGCATCGTTTTGGAGCAAATGCTAGTTGGACGGGACAAGCAAAGGAGCGGTGTCGCATTCACCGCGAGGCCGACAACGGATCCCGGTGGCATGGCGCTGCGGAGGTTCGGTGACGGGCGCGTGTGGACGGATATGTGTAGGATGGTGGAGTTGTTCGGCGTCATGGTGACGTCGATGATGGGCCAGGCAAGGTCGATGCGTGAGTTCCTGTTGTGGGGATGGACCGGCGGAAGATGGAGGTGGCAGCCTCTGAGAGTGCGCCAGACTGGATGGACCGAGTCCCAGTGTGTGGTTGGGCTCGGGCATCCGGATGTCAGGTTTTGGTGCGATATCCGTTTGGTATTTAGCCCGGATATTCGGCACGCCTTCATCAGGGAAATAGGAGTAGCAACAAGTGTTGTCTAGATGGTAACTTCATGCTGACTGATGTATTACTTTGTATGGTCTTTGTGAATGATGATTAATAAAATAACTGCATGCACCGTCCAGATGCAGAGGTCGGGGTTTATTTTTTTCTAAAAAATAAAAAAAAGTGACACATGCTATTATTGATAATTGAAATCATCTACAGCATGTGAATACATTTGAAGTCAGCGTCGTTCGCACGTGGATGAATGATAACGATGACACCGATGAATGGCAACCTCAATGGTGGTTTTTCTTCTCGACAACATGTGTGGGTAGCTCACGTGGACATGTGTGACCTGATTTTGCGGGTTTGTGACGGTTTTCATATGAATAGCTTCTGTTTCGAGAAAAAAAAAATGTTTCCGCGAGGAGGAATTCCTTGTGGGCTGTGGCTGTAGTGGAGCACCCACACTGACTGATCCGTGCGGTGTCGTGCCACCTCTGGCGCTGCAATCCAATAAACGCCGGCCATACCATGTTCCGTGGTCGGCGGGCAACCGGCGCTCCTCCGACCGACCGGACGCCACCGTCCTCCGATCCGACGGACGCCGCGTGATCTCTAACCAGCGCCGCGGACGCCGATCTCACATGGCGCGCACACACCAGTAGTCTAGCTACGCTACCGGACGAGGCACCTTATCTATCGTCTGACTCCACTACCGGGTTCTACGCTAGCGCCCGTAGAACCTTTTCCCACTCCAGCGCCATGGCCATGAGCGCGGCCGCCACCGCCGCCACGCTCCTCCCGAGGTCCAGCACCGGCACGCACCGCGTCGCCTCCTCCTACCCCTCCTCGTCGGCAGCTCACGGGAGGAGCCGCCTCCTCCCCGTCAGGTACGGAAGCCATCCCCAGCCTCACGCTCCGCAGCTCTCCACTTAGTCGGTCGTGTGTCCTGCCCACCAGGCGTTCGATCGATTGCCCCTGCACCGTGTGCCCTGTCAAGCCCCGTCAAATTATAGCTACTTGTTTGAAGTGACTGCCAATTTAACTTTGTGGCTGCCCACGATGAGTAGGCAGCTTAACTCTACTCATTCATCCTTCTTTACTTAGTACAGTGCATTAATTGATAATGCTTGGTGGTCTATCAGCTCTCTGTTGGTCGACCCATTAATTGATGATAAGATAATACTAGTGATGGTGGTTTCCTTTGTGTGAAACGTAATAGTGCCAGCGCCTGTCAAATTACCGGGTTTGGTTTTTGCAGAGTACAATCTGTGCCTAGCCCTTACTGTTGGTGTTTATACAGATGTCAATCGCCCGGTGTCGACAAAACCACCAAGCCTAAGAGGAACTTGTTCGACAATGCCAGCAACCTTCTCACCAATTTGCTCGCTGGCGGCAACCTCAAGAATATGCCGGTTGCCGAAGGTGCTGTCACTGATCTGTTCGACCGGCCCCTTTTCTATTCGCTCTATGATTGGTTCCTCGAGGTGCTTATCCCGATCTGTCTCGTGTTGCTTACTGTTTTTATTGCAGTGCTTGGTTCTGCTTACTGGAAGCATGTATTAGTTGTACTCTGCGATAGTAGATACATGTGACATGTGTACATGATATTTGAGTGAATACTTACATGATATAATTCCACGAATTTGCTACTCTTGACCAGATGATCACCTGCATGATAAGGTATTAAGGTTGCCATTTTCTAACTTCATGTCAAACCATATTTATTTGAATCATGTTCAAGTCTCCTTATATGCAATGTACATCGCTAATCATACCCTCAGAAAACCTTCTATTCGTTGACGTCTCAACTTCAGCTTGAAAAATCACCTAACATCATTTAAGAGGGCCTTCATCAACATTAAAACGAACTTCTTGATTTGGTATATTTGTATGCACCATGCAAGTCATATGACATGTGGCCTCTCACAGCCCTGTACAGAAATGCTGCACTTGCATATAAATGTGAAAAATCATGCCTTTATGAGCTGCATGCCGACATAAAAAGAAAAGCGGCAGTAGCAGGAGCCGAAGTTAAAGAAAGCGCTATACATTAATTGTGTGTTTTGCCAGTGCCTTGTGTTATTCTGACCAAACTGCACACTTAAGTGCAATTATGCGCACATTAAGCGCTAGACATTTTGCTATCGCCTAGAGCCTAGGCGCTCCTTTTTGAACTATGGCAGGAGCATAACAAGGTGAATACTAATAGTTTATGTGTGGTCTTTTTGATCGAGTTCTGCTGCTGTCATATGATAGAATTTTCATTTGATTGTAACTTCCTTATTGTTAGGTTCATAATCAAGATCGAGTTCTGCTGCTGTCATATGATAGAATTTTCATTTGATTGTAACTTCCTTATTGTTAGGTTCATAATCAAGCAACCATGAGGACAACTCATGCTATGCTAACATATCCTGTTATCCTTGCAGCACGGTTCTGTCTATAAACTTGCTTTTGGACCCAAATCATTTGTTGTCGTCTCTGATCCAATTGTTGCTAGATACATCCTGCGAGAAAATGCTTTCTGTTATGATAAGGTATGTTTTCTTATACATACTGTGTGAACGTATGTAAATGAATACACAGATCATCGGAAACTGTAGATAAGCTCGAACTATAACGGTTGGCAACTTATTTGTAGCATATGTTGTTTTCCCGTGCTGAACTGTGCATATAACAGTATTAAATACATGTAAGGGCTGGATTAATTTAGTACCTTTCTTTCTTACATACTTTTCTACTTGAAATCAGGGAGTTCTCGCTGAAATTCTAGAACCAATAATGGGGAAGGGTCTTATACCTGCTGACCTTGATACCTGGAAGCAAAGGAGAAAAGGTTAGAAGGTCGGATTTTGAATCATATTTGCGTACTTCTAAGGCTTCCTTGAGTGCATTTACACTTCATGTTTCTGTACACCTGTATAAGTTCCTGTTAGTCAATAGAAGAAGCAGATTGACTGTTGTCCATTGATATGAATCCATTATCCTGCTCATGTTTTTTTCAACCTAACAATCAAAGGTTAACTTAAATTTTAAAAATAGAGGTTACCTGTGTATGCTTTATGATAGTAGCTCCAGTCCTGCTAATTGGACCTAGTGCTTTTTTTGGACTGTTGAGCCAACTAGCATGATATTTTTAGATACAATCGTAAAATGGTAGTTACCTTATGGCACAACTTCTCAACATAATCAAACTATTGCAGAGCCTACGTGAACCTCGTGTTTGCATTCACAGAACATTTTGTCAGTGGCGCTGCCAAGAAAACAATCATGTTATGTCAATTTAAACTTGTGATATCAAATACATGTGTCTTTCAAACTTTTATACTAGCTTTTGCATAATTCTTACTTGTATCTAAGGGTTTTGCCAAAATCTTGTGTGGTCAGTTGACCACACAAGCTTGACCGTGGCTTCACCACTGCATTTTGTAATGGTGCACCTTATCCATTATGTGTGTTCTGCAGTTATAACTCCTGGGTTCCATGCCTTATTCATAGAAGCTATGGTAAGAGTATTTACCAAATGTTCCGAGAGAACCATATTGAAACTTGAAGCACTTATTGAGAAGGGAGACCATGGTGACAAATCTACCATAGTGAACCTTGAAGAGGAATTCTCCAATTTGGCTCTCGACATAATTGGATTGGGAGTGTTCAATTTTGATTTTGACTCTGTTAATAAGGAATCTCCTGTAATCAAGGTTGGTGTAATATCACATACGTAGTTATATTATCTGATGATAATTTTCATGACAAGTGCATCTGTTCTGCTTTTTAAAATTGAGTAAAAGTACAGAAGAATACCCATCTTGCATGTTTAGGATTAATAGACATGACTAATGCTCTTCTGCTAATTTTGTCGGCCCTTCTTTGGGTGGGTTTCTATGTCTATTGTGCAGGCAGTATATGGTACTCTTTTTGAAGCTGAGCATCGATCCACCTTTTACATCCCTTACTGGAATCTTCCTTTAACTCAATGGATAGTACCAAGACAGCGGAAGTTCCGCAGTGACCTCAAGATTATCAATGATTGCCTTGATGATCTTATTAAAAATGCAAAAGAAACGAGACAGGTTTGTGCTAACAGAAAATTTAGTCATACATGGTGCCTTTTTCTGGAAATTGTAGTAAATCAACATTGCTTTTTATAGGAAGCTGATGTGGAAAAACTCCAGCAGAGAGACTACTCATCGTTGAAGGTTGGCCCCTATTACTCCTGATTTTGTTGGGTCATGCTTGTCTTATTAGGTTGCTTTTAAAACATCTATGGTAGTTTGGCAGTTTGTAATGTTACCATTATATTTGTAGGATGCCAGCTTGCTGAGGTTCCTTGTTGACATGCGGGGAGCTGATGTTGACGACCGCCAGGTAAATCGCCCATGTAATGTTTAGTTTGGTATAAGAATGGAACATCTATAACTTGTATCTTGTTCCATTTATTTCTTCCAGCACAGGGAGTTTCCAATGTTTTAATACCCTTTGAAGTTTTACTTTGTATTTCTACTTAAGTCAGGCAAATAAATTGACAAATTTCTTGGTTTGTGATAGCTTCGAGATGATCTTATGACAATGCTTATCGCCGGACATGAAACAACTGCAGCTGTTCTGACATGGTCTATTTTTCTACTGGCCCAGGTACACATTTTAACTGACATGGACAGATAATTAACTTTAAATTATGAATATCATATAATATACAAGTATGTTGATACAGAATCCCACGAAGATGAGAAAAGCCCAGGCAGAGATTGATTCTGTACTGATGGATGGGGCAATCACTGCAGAAAAGCTCAAGAAATTGGAGTATGTTACTTATGTTACCATTTCTTGTAAATTGAACTATGTTTTATTCTTCTATTCACTACTTATTTTCAGGTGTTAATTTTAAAAATCATCATATATTTTGCATATTATATGCTTGCAAAATCAGTAGCGCTTTCTTACCATGTGTTAGTAAGAGTTTACCATGTGTTAGTAAGAGTTTACTGTATTAATGCGCCATAAATGTTTCTAAATTTTACATACTGCATTCATGATGTGCTCTAGGTACATAAGATTAATCATTGTTGAAGCTCTTCGCTTGTATCCTCAACCACCACTGTTAATCAGGCGTTCTCTCCGGCCTGATAAATTGCCAGGTTCCATCTTCTCTTTAATACACACAGCTTTCTCCCAACAATCAGAAAAACATGTGCCAGGTATCGAAGGGCATGAGATGTGATACCGACTCGTGTTATGAAAATTAATGCACACAAATTCATAGGTGGGTACAATGGAGCGAAAGAGGGATACGAAATACCAGCAGGAACCGATATATTTCTTTCGGTAAGATGGGAATTGGTAGATTTAAGCTGGTTCTTTCTTTCAGATATTCATAGTTTTGGTACCAATATAAGTTTCTTTCATGATAAATTTGCTATAGGTTGACTGGTCTGTGGAACATAGACGACTCTTAACTTTATTCTGCTATCCTTGAGAAGCTTGTCTTATGTGAAAATGCTGGCACTGCAGATATACAATCTCCATAGATCCCCATACTTTTGGGATAGGCCAAATGAGTTTGAACCAGAGAGGTTTACAGTTCCAAAGAAGGATGAGAACATAGAAGGGTGGGCTGGGTTTGATCCTGACCGGAGTCCTGGCGCGATGTATCCCAACGAGGTAACTGGTCTCATCATTCTATCCTACCGATAGACCTCTTTCTTTCTTGAAAAAATTAAAACTTTATCAAACTTCATTTGCCAGATTATAGCAGACTTTGCTTTCCTCCCCTTCGGCGGAGGACCACGCAAATGCGTGGGAGACCAATTCGCGCTCCTCGAGTCAACAGTGGCCTTGGCCCTGCTATTGCAAAAGTTTGACGTGGAGCTGCGAGGCTCGCCCGATGAAGTAGAGATGGTGACAGGCGCGACGATTCACACAAAGAACGGTTTGTGGTGCAGGCTGAGGAAAAGGACTTGATCAGCGGGCATAATTTTGCACCAAAAGGCTTTGCTTATTGTTGACTTCTCGCGTCGTCTGCATGCTTTAGCTGGGTATAAAGCAGGTTCATGTACATGGTTACATCTCTTCGGAGCTTTAGGGGCATCAATTCTGTGCACAACCATCATCTGAAACATATGGCTGCAAATACTAGGTGCTGCGTGCATGCATGCATCTAAACAGAATTACAGTAGTACACTCCATGCCAGATTGACCAGATTATTGTGATGGAGATGCCTCACCAGGTGTCCGGTTTCTTGTGAACCCAGATCACCTGATCTGTGCAGTGGCGACGTGCGATTGGATGCCTCTTGTCATGGAAGCAGAGTTAGGTTTCAGTCATCGCTATTGTGCCGTGTTGCGGTGGGATGCATGCTGTGCAGGAAACAAGAAGCCCACAGAATTAAATTCAAAACAAAATCGATGCAGATAGCGATTGGGGCAAGTAAGCTACTCCTACTTCTTTTCATCTGTTGATGCCTTGATGTTTTGTACTATTCTGCATTTTGTTATCATTATTATATATATGATATTCCATATATGTGTGTGGTTCTTGTGATGGTGAAAACCCTCTGTGGTTGGGGTGGAATTTTGCTGGGGTATTTTTAGTTGGAAATTTTGCTGTTGATGTTGCATTAATTTGAGCCGAGACAGCACGTTTCAGCGACCTTTTGCGGTCAGCGAATTCGCTGTCTCACGAGCTGTATACATGGTAAACAGATCTTCTCAGACAACGAAAGCCTAGTCACTACCTCTGTTCTTGCTTCTTTTCTTGAATCACCTTCAGTCGACTTGCCATGATTGCCACTCTAGGTCTGAAAAAACATCAAGGCCACGTCTTTTTATATGTATGGAATTATATTTCGTGATGAATGTAGCAGCAGCGAAGATGGTAAAGATTCAGAACCATATATATAAAAAATAAAATTCTTTTCTAGTCTGTGATTTCCAGATGTTGCAGATTTCAGCTTGAGTGTTAATTTGGGTTCTGTAAACTTGGTTTCTGTAAAACATAAGTCAGGTGGCTTTTCAACCTCAGCGTGACGTCTGTCTACGGTGTTGCTCGCAGATGATGGGATGCTTGCACCCTAAGTCTGTACGTAAACATGTACAGTCCATTATTTTTGAAAAATTCCAAACATGCAAATCAAAAGGAAAATGTTCCTCCTTTGCCGGCTGCCTGGTTAAGAGGATGCCTTGGACCCCATTCAGAAAAAAGTCCAGAGACGTGCTTAGACCCGTCGATCAACGCACATGTACGAATGGAATTGTTGAAAATGCTGCACGCCATGCCGCACAACAAGTGCGACTTGAAACTTCAACGGGACCCGATCGTAGGGCGCGTAGCCTTTCAACGTGTACGCTTAGCATCCACCTTGCTCTTTACTTACTTAACTTGGATGCTCTAGCCCGACCACACTGAGTACGTAGAGACTGAAGAAGTTGGGGGCAGTTAAGAGTTAAGTTAGCGAGGCAGTGAGCCATCTTGACCGGTTCCTTGCCTCCTTCCTCCCCGCCAATCAAGGGTTGAAAGGTCAACCAAGTTCCTGGTGGAGGGCCCCGCCGCACCACCAAATCCTGACCTAACCGGACCCTTATCCTTTCGCCATCCTTTGGATTTTTCTTGTGTTTGTCCTAAACCCACATGTGGTAAAACGGTAATGCGACCGACGGGTCGTTCTCTCCGAGGAACCGGACAGGCGGGCGCGAGATGGTGCGGTTTTCACGCGAGCTCGACAGCTCTTTTGTGTTAGTGGGATGTATGCTGGGATATATATGATCGCGAAACCAAGATCATACAAACTGTTTGAAGTAAAAAGTAAAGAAACGAAAGAGATGAATGAAAGATGAATCATTAGTCTTTATTGATGACTAGCAAAAGGGCCCGTGCGTTGCAACGGGAGAAAAAAATACCACACGCTTTTAAATTTTTTATAATTATTTTGATTTATTAAAATAATAAGCTAACTAACTAATGTAGTCAGTCATATCCTATTTTGTTGAGAAATCAACCCGTTCATTGTTAATTCCACCATGATGAGAAATTGAGGGGGACAAGCAAAGCAAAAACAAAGAGGCTACGTGAATTGATCAATGGATTGTTATCTTATTTCACTCATGTGATAGAGAATGTGGGATCAGATGACAAATTGAAGGTGGTGTTCCATTCTCTGTCTCTACAACAATACAATCTTACATTTAATACATTCATTAATCAGCAAACAAATCCCCACAAAACAAAATTTCTTGACGGTGTTTGGCACACGGTTAGAGGCATGGGGAGGGAATCTCACCAGATGATGAGTTCCTGCCGGAGGAGGGGATACGATGAGGGGAGCAAGGGTTAGGCGTCTCTATCTGGCCATAAGGAGTCGCCGTTGCCGCGCCATAACCTTGGAGTTCCCCGTGTGAGTCATGGAGGCCCGCCTCCACCTGCAAGTACTTCGCTCCACCGCGCCTTATCCGCGCGCCGTCGCCGTTCTGCATCGAGCAGACGCATCATCTCAGTCACTGTAGCTGTCGCGTTGATTTGATCCAGAAGTTGTGCTCGAGCGCCGGAACGGAGGCAGCAAGCGGGCAGAGGTACGACCGCGGAGGCGGGTGGGTTGAGATCGACAACGGTGGTGGTTGAGGTCGGTCGCGGCGGCGAGTGGTGTGGCAGCGGCCTGGTCACAGGCCAGGGTGGACCAGGGTCGACGCGATGCGCTCGAGCGCCGCAACAGGGGCAGTGAGCGGGGAGAGGTACGGCTGCGGAGGCGGGTGGGTTGAGATCGGCAACGGTGGCAGTTGAGGTCGGCCGCGGCGGCGAGTGGTGTGGCGGCGGCCTGGGCACAGACCAGGGCAGCCCAGGGTCGACGGGAGGAGGCGATGCGTACGGGTATAATTTTTTCAGCGAATCGTTTTTTCCTTTTGCGTTCCAGATAAATGATGGAGCGCGGGTTGAATAACAAAAATTACAGGGGCTTTTTGTAAAAATGCCTCGGTGGGTTTTCCGACGGAAGCAATAGCTTCTTTATTGTTAGGTATAGATAGCAATGGGTATTTATACCCGGGCGGAAGTACACATGTTGCTTGAGAGTCAAGTAACTTGAAGTTACTTAAGGGCCAAGTTATTACATGGTTTCCTTAAGATTCAAGAAAGTGCATGGTTGCTTGAGGACTAAGTAACCTATCTAAGAATTAACTTAATCCTAATCAGCTTAATTAATAAGCAACTAATCTATTCTTAACACTCCCCCTTGTACAACGCCTCTTCTTGAGTATATGCATCATCTTCATAAATTCTTTGAATATTCTTGAAAGTCTCCTCCAAAAATCCTGTGGGAAAAATATGAGGAGAATTGTGCAGACATGTTGCTAAAACTCCTTTAAATCCAGTGGGAAAAATAATAAGGAGAAAATGATGCAACATATAATGATTATTGCCTCTTGATTACTCATATGAGAAAAACCTTTGAAGAAGGAGAAAACTCATTGGTGAGTTTAGAGAACAATTGATATGTCTTGAGTACTTCTTTTAAAAACCCCAATAGGGAAAATAGAAAGTATGACATATGATCTTTGATAAGATATTGCCTCATTAAAAACCATTATGAGAAACTTTTGAAAGAAAAACTCATAAGGGAAAAGAGTGCATTTGACATGCCATTGAAAACTCCTTTAAAACCCAGTGGGAAAAATATAAGGAGAAAATGATATGGCATATACAAGCACTTGTGTTTATATTGTCGTTAAAAACCTTTTATGAGAAACCATTAGGGAAAAACTCATCAAGGAAAAAAGAGTACAATATATGCAATCTGATGATTGTTAATAGGTTATAGTTTGGGAGATTACTCCCCCTGAACTTTGCAAATATGGAGGGTGTCTCATACCAATTTCATGGACATGAACATGAGATTGTGTATAATCTGTTGGATTATAACAATATTTGTTTGCAAATTATTTCCTCACTTTTCTATAATCCGTGAGGATAAGTAATTTCCGAGCAATGTGATTTATGATATTGCTCTTCATATAACCTATAGGTATTTGAGTAACACAAGTGTAAGTATCTTGATAAATCAATTTATGTGATTCTGATGAATCTCAACCACATGATTTTGAGTGTGGTTAATCATTCTGCCGAGCCATACATATCTTGCAATGCTTTTAGATAAAACAATTTTGTCACAATGATAAGTGGGAATAACCATTAAAGTCCTATTTACATGACTTCCATATGTAGGCTACTATAGCAAATTCAGTCATTGATATGGCGTTGTTTGGATCAAATAAAGAGCCAATATCATTACATCATATCATGGTCATATCTTCTATTTCTTGATGTAAATATTCAAGATTTACTGTAATCTTTAGATATAAGAGGATAGTACTTATATCAACCATATACCTTTTGTTTGGGGTTGCACTCCGAATAAAGATAGCAAATATAGTGTCAGGCCTAACGTAGTTTGCAAGTATACGAGTGCTTTGACATTAGTGAGATATAGAACTTCAGGTCCTAGTATCACTTCAATATCACCCCTAGGTATGAATGGATTTGCACCTTATCAAAGGTAGTATGACCATACATGTATTTTGTTGTTATGATATATCCACACTAAACTTCTCGTATATGTTTTGGATATATGTAGACTGATACGTATTCTTGATAGAATGATCAAGTTGTAAACTTAAGCTAAATTTGGTTAAATCCAAATTTTCCGTCTTGAGATGATTTTATGTATGTTTAGGTCTTGTAGAGACATTGATGATGAAATCATCGATATACATTGAGGTGATATAAGGAATTCAAATTTGGGATTCCTTTGTTACACATAAACAATCATCATTCTTTGAGTAATCCTTCGGAAGAAGAAAATCATTTAGTCGGCAGTACCATATGATTTCCGACTATTTCAAGTCATAGAGTGACTTCTAAAATTTTACACAAATATATGTTGCGATTTATTTTTGGATGCGAAAATGTAAGCCCTTCAGGGACTTTAATATATATGTCCGAAATGAGTGACTCATATGAGTATGTAGCCACTTCATCCATCAACTGCATGGATAATATTATTTGTACTGCCAACGGTATTTATTATCGAAACATAGTTCCACTCATACCAAGAAGGTATGTTACATCATAATGGATGTTGGGTCTCTGCGTGAACCCTTTTGGTACAAGCCTCACTTTTTCACCACCTCATTGACTTTGTCTATGAATGAGAAGTTTTTAGTATTCCATATGGAAGATACTTATGAGGAGTAGGTATTACTGTGGTAAATACCATTCCTTGATTGGCGAGTGCTATTCTTCATTACTTGCTTCCTTTTATGTGAACCAATATGAGTACAAGAGGCACTCTACCATGGATTTTGGTTTAGGGCCCAAAAGGTTTTAGCAATCTTTAGAAGAAAAATATATGTCGACAAATGTAGACTTATGTTATATGATTCTAGAGGAATCGATGAAATATGTGGAAATGTATTTATTCCTTTTAACTCCTTGTGATTTCCTACAACAATGGAGTCAAGGTGTTTCGATGTCCCGACACCAAAACATTTGTGCACATTAATGTCGGGCTTTGGATGATGACCATCCAGTGAGGTGTCTTTCAACTTGATGTTGAATTACATTTACTGGTTGAGGATTTGATTTCCTCTGTTTCCGCAGAAGCATATGTGAGATTATATCTCATGTGGTCAGATTTCTCCCCCTATTGCTCTCATTCGGGGACAAGAGTGGTTTATCACGTACCTCCACTCTTTCTGAAACTTTACTGCAGGAATATAAAATTGAGTGACACCTTTGTCATGAGTAAATGCATGTGGCAGATTTGCAATGAGTTGCAAATATGTGATTCTAAACTTCTAGTTCAGATTCTTTGAGTACGTGGATATAAGGACTGAATGTCAATAACATTTCTAATTTATTTCTCGGCATTCTTTGTGGTACTAATCTCCCCCTAATGTCAGAAATGTCCTTATTGCTGATGCAATCAGCATACAGGGTATGAATAATTTTGATTGACGAAATTTTTTTATTCCTCACATAGATCCCTAATTTTCTGTGAGGGCCCATTGATGCATGTTGGAGTGGTGATATCGGTATGTAATCGAATTATCGCAGATAGGAAATACTTTGTTGATTTCCACGTAATTACTACAAGGGGAAAGTAGGATGATATGCAGTTGGTATGATTTAGATCATACTTACGGTGTGTAAGGCCGTAGTTGTCCATCAAGAGGTTGGTAAATTTATAATTCTATAAGTTTGGTCATGTTTATTAATTTCACTATCTTTGATAAGATATTTAACTAAACCATTCTCGGTATGTACATAAAGTATTATATATAATATGACATTGCTTGTGAAATGAGTTCAACGAAGTTATCCATTCGAATGGATTTATCCCTTGTTTAGGATAACTTGCTCTTACATTGAGAATTTGAGCAACTAATTTAGTTATATCATTCATGGTTTTGTGTGACAAGAAACACACTAGAAATCATTTTATAAATGTTTCCATGAGTACCATGAAGTATCTATATAATACCACATAATGGTTGAGTAATCCACATATCTTCTGAATGTGTTCAAGGAAGAATGAGTGGCTCATCTGAATTTTTAAGGTGAGAGAGCCTTAAAACTTATTTCCCCTATTGCACATGCAGTGCACATAAAATTTGTTGATTTGGAAAATATTATAACTTGAAACGTTATGACCAATAGAATTACCAATAATTTTTCTAATCAACCCCAAACCAGGATTGTAAGGCTTAAAGCCAAATATTTTGTAAGATTTAGAAAATTATTTTGTACGCAACAAAATTGAGTATGAATTGATTCATACATTCAAAATTTATCAAATATAATGTTCAAGAAATAGGATATTGGACATTACACTACATGTAGTAGTACAAGTATAGGCAAACAATATTTTGGAAATAATCAAGAGATTACATGAGGTCTCCAATATTAGTGATATTTTTTTATACATGCAAACATATCTTGGGTGCAAAGGAATTGACCAACCTTTTCTTGCACTAGATTTTTGGTTCTCCTTCTAAGGAAGATTTGAGAGCAATCATTTACCAGAATAGTTTCTAGTTATAAGTTTGCAATTTTTCAAATTTATCCCAATGACTTCTTTTCCTTTTTAATAAATTTGTGGTGTAGTTTGACCATATGTTTGAGGGTTTGGTAATCATATGTACGATGTTTAAATAACCACACATTTGACAAACTTGAGAGTTGTCGTTGGTCGTTTAAAAACGACATATTCCCTATTAAGAAATAATTCCATCTTTGGTTGTATTTTAGCCTCCACTTTACTTTGAATACATCATGGTTCTATTTTGTGACCAATGACTTGATTATTATTCACAATACTAGGAAAATTTTGAAATAATGGAATAGCACCCGTTGGGTGAATCTGATGATTTCATGAAATTCCCTGTTTCGTCGTCATGAAAATGGTAGGACTATCATAAGAAGATGTAAAGTGTATTGAGGGCTTTTCAACTGGATCTTCAGATGAAAATATTTGATCATGAGATCTCAACTTAAATTTGATTGAGTGACAAAAATGTGAGCTACGATAGACTTGAGGTCTTGAGAAACGAATGGGTGATTATTCGTGATGTTCTCATGGTGGCATGTTTCTCTTAAGGTAAATATTCAAGGTGAATAAATATTCATCCATTATGTACTTAGTTTGATAACCAAGTGAAGTTGGTGACATATAAAATGCATATGTGCATCAATAGAATAGCCATGTGTTACATGAAATGATTATGCATTGTTTAATTTACTTCTTAGAGTAAAATAAAATATATGAATGAAATGATCTTGTTGAGCAAAATCCGCCAAGGTGATGCTTGGTGAACATGGGGTGTAAACCTTCAATATAATGCATGCGATGAAATCATTGCTAGTGTTTTGGGCTTCATTCGTGGGAAAAATTGTGACTTTGGAGTCACGACCAAAATATATACTTTGCAATTTTAACATTGCCTAGTCACTATGAAAATAACAACCACAATGTTATGTGGATCTTCCTATAGTGTTTCAGACACTCGGTATAAATTATGGTATCCATCTTGATGAATGGATGGCACTATAATTAGAAATAGTGACGTAGGCTCCATTGCCATGCATTTTACGAATGTAATAGAAGGTAATCACATGTATATGCAAATATTTTCATGGTTTCCTATGACATATTCAAGCAAAATGTGCAAGAACAATATTTACTATGAGAGTAAAATATTTTAGTGAACAACAACAATGAATGCTTCGGAGGAGCAAGTTCTAGTATGGCTAATTCCTTATAGCCATATGTGTAGGCCTCAATTTATATAGGATAACACTTTGAAGATAATCACCAATATGGTGTAGATCTCGCAGTAATAGAAAACATAGTCTGACTATTGTCAGTAGATGTTTATAATTCTATTACCTTATGTTATGCTAAATGTATGAAATAACTTTGAAGGTAATCATTTGTCAAAGTGACATAATGTAGACCTTGCAATAATAGTGGATAATCTGCAAAATTTGCAGTAGATGCCAATGATATCTTGAGGTAGTCACATTCAATATTAATATTTGGAAGAGCAAATTGAAGGTAGTCATCTTGTCAAAATGACATGATGTAGACCTCACAGTAGTGATGAATAATCTGCAAATGGTACAGTAGATGCCACCAATACCTTGTGATTCACAAATAAAATTTGTGCTAGTCATATTAAGTCTGACACCGTATAATTCTTATTAGAATTTGATTAAGATTTGCAAGAAAATTTATTTCTATTGCAAAATCATAGTTGTTGTCACAAATCATGTGTAATGCGAAGGGGTAAAGACAGAGAGGATGTCTTAAATTCCGATGGGATAAGATCGACTGTTGTTGCGAGCCGCGTGATGGATGATGCCGCTGTTGTGTGTCGCACTCCATGTGTGCCAGGAAACACCGCTGTCGTGCATGAGGGTGCGGCCGGTTACGTAATTTTTTCACTGCACCATGAGAGTGCGCTGTTGTAAAGAACATGGGTTGTGGGCCGTGACCGTCGTTGCTGGATGCGCTGGTGCGGTAGTTGCCTTTCGTGAGATGAAGGGATCAAATATGGATGGATCCATCTGTTTCCATGTGAAGAGGCGATTCTCATAAAGGTGTACATGCAAAAAGGATCAATAATCAGATCATTGATTTTAATTACAAGAAGACGAGCAAATTAGTATTCTCGTGGCTGACTTCCTGCGTGGTTGCATGCTGAGTGGACGATTGGCTCCTTGGGCAGGGCCGGTGCATGGCTGTAGAGCAATCAAGATGCGAGGATCTCAATCAAAACTATTTTGTCCAGCGATTCGTCGATAACTTGATCAACCATCTTGTCCAGCGATAATCCGAGATCAATTGCTCTCACCATGGAGAACAAAGTGCTGATAACGTGTTTGAAGTAAAAAGTAAAGAAACGAAAGAGATGAATGAAAGATGAATCATTAGTCTTTATTGATGATAGCAATGGGGTATTTATACCCGGGCGGAAGTACATATGTTGCTTGGGAGTCAAGTAACTTGAAGTTACTTAAGGGTCAAGTTATTACATAGTTTTCTTGAGATTCAAGAAAGTGCATGGTTGCTTGAGGACTAAGTAACCTATTTAAGAATTAACTTAATCCTAATTAGCTTAATTAATAGGCAACTAATTTATTCTTAACACAAACGAAAAAGAGGGTTTGGATGACGTGGATTAATAAAAGTGTCAGTCTTGTGTGAACTTGAACAGTGATGTCCGTCTTAATATTAGAGGGAGTAGACTGCAGATTACAGGGTCGTAACCATGTAGTAGATCTAGTTACGAAATTTCAATTCAGCCGAGTGTCTTACAAGTCTCAAACGTCTGGTCTAACCGACAACCCTCATATTCAGTTTAAATATGAGACGTCGTGCGAGGCAGGGGCGCGGGGGCAGCGGAGGCCCTCGCGGAGGTGAACGTTGGAAATATGGAGTCACACTCTCTGGTACCCCCGTATGATGCATCAGTGCGGGCACCGCAACCGCGTCGTAGTGGACGTGAGCTCCTTCTAGGAAGGATCCGTCATCGACCTCACCTTCACCAGCACCGTTCGGGTTCTGAGATCCAACGAAAAAGAATAGGGCATTGGAGATGGCGGGAGTTCGACTCCCGTGAGCTGGCTAGTGTTTCATGTCCTACTCTATCTCATTAACGACCGAACCGATACAATGAGGAACGCAACCAGCCGTCGAACATGAACATGACGAAGCCGGACGATCTCCGTTTAGTATTAGGTTTACCTTGCATGTAATAATATCAATTTAAGGTATTAATTGTGAAATCATTATTTAAAGACTAACCGGTCAATATCGGCCGACGTGCATGAACACGTTCGTTGATGTTTAAGGGATTGGATTAGCCGAGCTGTAGATACCCTATGGGAGCACGGTGCTAATTTCTTCTCTCTCGTTCAAAAGCAGTAGTACAACCAGTACTACTATATATATATTGCAAGAAAAGAATATGGAGTCAACTCCTTGACTCATGCCATAACGTCAGCTCATACGTACGTCGCCAGTCCATCCGCTTGTGGGCCCAGCAGCCACCGAAGCTGCTCCTTTCGATCCGCTGGCTTAAGCCGAGCCAGGATATGCAATGCTAGCTCTTTTGTTTTTAGGGAAAATGGCATCATGACTTACTTTATTTCAGGGTTTAGCAAGGGCTTACATCATTCACAAGGAGACCTAGTATAAAATCAGAGGGTTCATCGACCCAAATACAAGAAGAATTTGTTCTCCGTTAGCTGCATCCTGTATTGTTGGATTATTGATTTATTTCTCTCCCTCCCTCCCTGTCTCTCAACGCCTGTATATTCCCCTACATGTTAACTGAATTAATTAGTACCCTAGAACACGACGACATGTACATGTGGCCAGATAGTAGGATGTTATATATATGTTGCCAATTAACTACAAAAAAATGTAAACGCAGTGCATCCATATGTGCTGGGCAGTCGCGATCGCGTTGCACCAACTTAAACCACCAACCACTAGAGAGGGTCTAATTTCCTCTGACCTTCAACTAGTCAGAGCCGTGCAAACTCAGGCGATCAAGAAAAATACTCATAAATATGGCAAAGCCTGTCGTTTTTGGCCGCACCATATCTTGTTGACCGGCCAGTTAGAAGTTCAAACATGCTAAAAGTTCAAGTAAAAGAAAACATGTTGGATGTGTGGGCTCTGTCCGCAAACTCATGTTTAGTGTAGTATGCAAATTCGCATTTGCTATTCGTAAGAGCATCTTCAATTGAAAATGCAAATTTAAAGATGTAAAACAAGGGATGTAAAATTTTAGGCGTTTATGTACGGGCGGTGCGTTCGCTTGTGCCTTCTTGGAGTTGGAGTACGTCTGAAGTTCTCATCTTCGGTCGTGGTGCAGCTTTGAAGTTCGATGTACATCGTCCTCGTCATTCATGGTCGGAGGATGTGCAAGGTGAGTTTTGTTGCTTGGCGGTGTGGGTTGTGCTGTGCTTCGTGTGGCGTCGTGTTTGTATCGTGTAGCCTCTTGGCGTTGTATCGGCCATCTTTGGCCTCTTCTTCTATAATCTGATACACTCTGTGTGGATGTATCCTTGAAAAAAGATTTACATCTTAAAAAATGCATTTTACAATTTAAAGAAAAAAGACAACTCCAACACATGATGTAAATTGATGATGTAAAAGTGCAACTCCAATAGATGATACAAATGGAGATATAAAACTAGAATTGGGACGGCTGAGCGGCGGCGACCGAAAGACGACGTTTGAATCGGGGCGGCGACCGTGGGGCAAAAGTTGTGCGGCGGGGTGGCGGTGGTTGTAGAGGCTGGGTGGTGGCGGATGAGCGACGACGACGATGGAAACGAGGGCGGGGATGAACCGGGCGGCGGCGATGGTGCGGCAGAAAATACATTCAATTCACAGCGTGCGGGCGGAGCGGCGGTGCGCTGGTGGCTGGGTGGGTGATTGGTGATCGGGTTGTGGCCGCGATGACGGCAAAAACGACTAACGGGACGAACCGGGCGACGGCGAAAAATACTTCCTATTCGCGTCGTGCGGGCGGAGTGGCGATGTAGTGGTGGCTTGGCGGGTGCTTGGCGGTCGGGTGGTGGCTGCGGCGATGGCAGAAACGAGACGACGGGGTGGTGAATTAGGGCAACGATTTGTGGCCTAACAGCGAGGATGAACGCCGAGAGGGGCCGCTGGGGTGGTTGACGGCCGGAGGTGGCGTGGGCGTGGGTCAGCGACATTGTTGCGGGTGAATCAGGGCGGCGATGACTGTGAGGCGGTCGAAGAGAGGAAGAAGGAAAAGGAAATGAAAGGCGGTTGACGGTTGGCGCACGACCGACGTTTTCACATCCGAGTGAGTGAAGATGCAAATTTACATTGCGAGGTGTTGTATTTTAAATCTTCGGGAGGCGGAGATGTATTTTTTTCATCTACATTATCTGTTGAAGAGGGATTTTGGGCCTGTGATACGGCTTTAACGTATCGATAATTTTTAATTTTTTCATGCTATTATATTCTTAATTTTGGATACTTTATATGCAATAATATGCTATTTTATATTATTTTTAGAAGTAACCTATTAATCTAGTGCCGAGTGGGAGTTCTTTTTTGCGTGTTTTTGAATTTAGCAGAAAATCAATATAAAAAAGAGTCCAAACACGCTGAAACTTTTTGGTGATTTTTTTAAAAAAAATTGGACACATGAAGCTTGGGAAGGACGCCACACACTGCACGAGGGAGCGACAAGCCTGTAGGGCGCGCCCTGGGGGTAGGGTGCGCCCCTAGGGCTTGTTTCCTCCTCACCTAAATCCATTTCTATAAATCATGAAGTATTCCAAAAACATGAGAGAGACATCGAAAACACTTTTTGCTGCCCCAAATCTCTATTTCGCCATGATCCCATTTGGAGACCTTTTCCGGTGCCCTGCCGGAGGAGGGATCAATCACGGAGGCCGTCTACACCATCCTTGCTACCTTCATGATGATGTGTGATTAGTCCATCAGAGACCTACATGTCCATATTTAGCTAGATGGCTTCTTGTCTCTATATGATCTTCAATACAATGTTTGCCGCGATTCTTGCGATGATCTATTTGATGCAATCCTCTTTTACCGTGTGTTTGTTGGGATGTGATGAATTCTGGGTTTATGATTAGATTATTCATTGAAAGTAATTGAGTCTTCTCTAGATTCTATTATGCATGATTATTACAGCTTCATTTTTTTCTTCGATCTATCCGTTTGGTTTGGCCAACTAGATTGATTTATCTTCAACGAGAGTGGTGCGTTGTAGCAGGTTCAATCTTGCCGTGCACTATATCCCAGTGAGAGAAGGTGACAAGAGACGTATTTGTATTTTTACTACCAAGGATAAAACGATGGGGTTTGAACATATTGCTTATCTTATTTTGTCTACATCATGTCATCTTGCTTCAAGCATTATTCGGTTTGTCATGAACTTAATATCTAGAAAGGCAAGCATAGAAGCACTCTCGAAGTGGAGTAATAGTAGTAGACTCAGGATCGTTTCGGTCTACTTGTTTATGAACGTGATGCCTATATACACATAATCATTGCCATGAATAACATGTCAGAACTATGCGTTATTCTATCAATTGACCAACAATAATTTATTTATCCATCATGTGCTATGTTCGAGAGAGAAGCCTCTAGCAAAAACTATGGCTCCCGGGTGCACTTAATCCAATTGCAAAAGACCAAAATTACCTTCCTGCATTTTTTACTTTACTTCTTTTATTTATTTTTATTTATATTATCTATCTATCGGAATTAATCCTTGCAAGTAACGACTTCAAGGGGCTTGACAACCCTCTTGCCCGCGTTGGGTGCAAGTGTTTGGTTTTATGTGTGTAGGTGCTGACGACGAGAGTTTGTATGATTCTCCTATTGGTTCGATAATCTCGGTTCTCACTGTTGAAAATACTTATCTCTATTATGTTGCATCACCCCTCTTCTTTGGTGAAAAACCCAACATAGCTTACAAGTAGCATCCTTGAAGATGCAAAAGCTAGTTATTTTTTTCATCTACATCATCTATTAGAGATGCTCTAAGGCGCCTCAAAATCAAATTGGCGAAAGTCGCCGTATTTTTTGGTGTAAGTCTATTTTCAAAGAAAAGGAAGCGAGCGCGAGGCGGACCTCCAAGGCGAGGCAAGGAACAAGATAGAGACAGAGGCTACGCAAGGAAGAGGCTTGACAAATGCGGGTGGAGGGGAAATGCTTTTAGTTGTGTGTTGCCTTTCGGATTAGACATGACATCGTTAGAGGCACGGACAATGCGCGAGTGGTATCAAGGTGTGACCTTAGATCCGAAGGAGAAGCATGGAGGGAAGCCGCTACAGGAGGAGGAAAACAGAGGAGGGTCTAGAGAAGGAAGAAGGGTGCCCATCCAATGAGTGGACAAAATTGACTTACACAACTAACAAAACAACCAACTTAGTTTGGCCATTACGGGAATAACTTAGCTAGTAACATAACATCCTTCGAGGCAAGTTTGCTTATGTGGCAAGTAGTTAATAAGAAGAGAGGTGTTTGTAGTAACATATCGTAACATAACACTTCCAAAACCAAAATGAGCCTACATGTAAATAAATGAAGGATTGCATGGTACCACACATATGTTACTAGTACCTGCCATAAAGGTATATGGACTAGTGTCATATGCATGACACTAGTCTAAGTTACTGCCAGCTAGCTTTATATATAGTCGCTGATACGTCTTCAACGTATCTATAATTTTTGATTGTTTCGTGCTATTATATTATAAATTTTGGATGCTTTATATGCAATAATTGATGGGGAATGTTGCATGGGAAACAAAAAAATTCCTACGCACACGGAAGATCTATCTATGGAGATGCATAGCAACGAGACAGAGAGTGTGTCTACATACCCTTGTAGACCTTTAAGCAGAAGCATATACAACACGGTTGATGTAGTCATACATCTTCATGATCAAATCATGGTCCGTCTCGATCAAGCGCCGAATGGACTACATCTCCGTGTTCAACACACATGCATCTCGACGACTTCTCCGCCTCCTCGGTCCACCAAGCGAGGGTGGAGTAGTAGATGGGTTCTCTGGAAGCACGACGACGTGGTGGAGGTGGTGGTAGAGCTAGTCTAGCAGGGCTTCGCCAAGCACTACTAGAACGAGGATGGAGGGGAAATGAGAGAGAGGGAGGGCTGCCACGAGGGTGTGGGAAAGGTGCAAGGACAGCCCTCCCACCAATCCTCTATATAGAGGGGTAAGGGGAGGAGGCCGACCCCTTTAAGGTTTCCCCAAGGGGTGTGGGCGGCGCCCCTAGGGGCTGCCTTGGCCCCCAAGGCGAGGGGGTACCCTAGGGAACCCTAAGCCCTTGGTCGCATGGGCCTTATGGAGGGGGTGGCGACAAGCTCACCAGGGGCTGGTGCGCCCCCCTCTCAGCTTATAAGGCCCTCCAGGACAGGTGGACCTCCCTGGTGGACCCCCGGAACCCTTCTGGCATCCGAGACAAAAAACCGGTAAAATCCAGAACTTTTCCGAAACCCAAATACTAACTTGCCATATATGAATCTTTACCTCGAACCATTTCGGAGCTCCTCGTCATGTCTAGAGTCTCATCCGGGACTCCGAGCAACATTCGGTCACCAACTTATATAACCCAATAATACTATATTGTCATCGAACATTAATCATGTGGACCCTACAAGTTCGAGAATCATGTAGACATGACCGAGACACCTCTCTCATCAATAACCAATAGTGGGACCTACATGCCCATATCGGTTCCTACATATTCCATGAAGATCTTTATCGGTCGAACCACGATGTCAAGGATTCAGTCAGTCCCGTATGCAATTTCCTTTGTCCATTGGTATGTTACTTGCGTGAGATTCTATCATCGGTGTCTTCATACATAGTTCAATATCATTACCGACAAGTCTCTTTACTCATTGCATAATACAAGATCTCGTGAATAACTCCTTAGTCACATTGCTTGCAAGATTCTTGTGATGTTGTATTACCGAGAGGGCCTAGAGGCACCTCTCTATCATATGGAGTGACAAATCCCAGTCTCGATCCATGGCAACCCAACAAACACCCTCGGAGATACCTGTAGATCACCTTTATGATCAGCTAGTTACGAAGTAATGTTTGATGCACACAATTCATTCCCCCGGTGTGAGGGATGAAAGGATGTGGATGTCGCCTAGAGGGGGGGGGGTGAATAGGCGCTTTAAAATATTACGGTTTAGGCTGGAACAAATGTGGAATAAAACTAATGTTTAATTAGTCAAGCACAAACCAACTAGGCTCCCTATGTGCACCAACAACTTATGCTAAGAAAGATAAACAACTAAGTGATAGCAAGATATATGACATGAAACAATATGGCTATCACAACGTAAAGTGCATAAGTAAAGGGCTAGGGTAAGAGATAACCGAGGCACAATGCTCCCCAAGAATCCACGAGGGCCACCATTATCTCCTCACGCTCTCGCACAATGCAAGATGTCATGATTCCACTAAGGAACCCTTGAGGGTAGTCACCGAACCTGTACAAGCAAGGTTGGGGCAATCTCCACAACTTAATTGGAGGCTCCAGCAACACCACGAAGCTTCACCACAATGGATTGTGGCTCCAAGGTTATCTCAAATGCTTGGGGCAATCTCCACAACCTAATTGGACACCCCGATGCTTGCCTGGAGCTTTACACCATAATGATTGAGCTCCAAGACACCACCAACCATCTAGGGCACCAAAGCACCCAAGAGGAACGAGATCTAGGGTACCAAGCACCCAAGAGTGATAAGCTTCTCATCTTTTCACCTTTCACATATCACCGTGGAGAAATCAAACCGATGCAACTAATGCAATGATAAGAACATAGGAAGTGGTCAAGTCCCTCACACTCAAATCCCTCCACAACAACAAAAGCTATGGTGGAAGATGAGAGGAAGAACAAGGAGCTCACAAAGAACTTCAAGATCTAGATCCAATGGGTTCCCCTCACATAGAGGAGAAAGTGATTGGTGTAAATGTGGATCTAGATCTCCTTTATCTTTTCCCTCAAGAACTAGCAAGAATCATTGGAAGGATTGAGAGTTAGTGATACTTCTCCATCATATCTATAATTTTTGATTGTTCCATGCTATTATGGTATCATTTTAGAACACTTTTTATGAACTTATCTACCAAATTATATTATTTTTTAGCACTAACCTATTGACCCAGTGCCTAGTGCCACTTGCTGTTTTCTGCACGTTTTTCCACTTTTCAGGTTCCAGTACCAAACGAAGCCCAATTGAGCTGAAACTTTTTGTGATTTTTTTCTGGACCAAAACAAGACCGTGGAGCATCGGAAGACGGCCGAGAGGCACACGAGGCCCCCACAAGCCATCAGGGTGTGACATGGGGGGGAACTGGTGGCTTGTGTCTGCCTCATGGCTATCCCGACCCAGTTCTATGGCTTTTAAATTCCTATTTACCCTAAAAACTCCACAGGAGGTCCCGAAACACTTTTGACGCCGCTGCAAGTCTCCGTTTCGACAAGAGGCCATCTAGAGCTCCATTGCAGCACTGTCGGAGGAGGGATCGATCACGGAGGGCTTCTTCATCAACCTTGCTACCCTCGTGATGATGTGTGAGTAGTTCACCATAGACCTATGGGTCCATAGCCGTACCTAGATGGCATATCTCACTTTCTTTGATCTTCAATACAATGATCATCGCATCTTCACTTTGATCCACATGATGTAACTGTTTTGTATGGTGCATTTGTTGGGATCCAATGAATTGTGGGTTTATGTTCAGATTATTCATGATAAATATTTGAGTCTTCTCTGATATATAATATGATTCTTATGTGCATGATTATGATAGCTTCACAATTCTCTCCGATCTGTTGAAATAGTTTGGCCAACTAGATTGATATTTTTTCGGTGAGAGAGGTGCGTTGTAGTAGGTTCAACCTGGTGAGTTGTTGAGAGTATGCCCTAGAGGAAATAATAAATTATTTATTATCATATTTCCTTGTTCATTATAATCGTTTATTATCCATGCTAGAATTTTATTGATTGGAAACTCAAATACACGTGTGGGTACATAGATAACACACTGTCCCTAGTGAGCCTCTAATGGACTAGCTTGTTGATTAAAGATGCTCAAGGTTGCGTGGCCATAGACATGAGTTGTCATTTTATAACGGGATCACATCATTAGGAGAATGATGTGATGGACAAGACCCAACCTATCAATGTAGCATATGATCGTGTCAGTTTATTGCTACTGTTTTCTATATGTGAAGTATCTATTCCTATGACCATGAGATCGTGCAACTCACTAACACCGGAGGAGTACATTGTGTGTATCAAACGTTGCAATGTAACTGGGTGACTATAAAGGTGCTCTACAGGTATCTCCGAGGGTGTTTGTTGAGTTGACATGGATCAAGATTGGGATTTGTCACTCCGTGTGATGGGGAGGTATCTCATGGCCCACTAGGTAATAAAACATCACAACAAGCTTGCAAGAAATGTGACTAAAGAGTTAGCCATGAGATCTTGTATTACGGAACAAGTAAAGAGACTTGCTGGTAACGAGATTGAACTAGGTATGTAGATACCGACGACTGAATCTCGGGCAAGTAACATACTGATAGACAAAGGGAATTGTATACGGATCTATTGAATCCTTGACATCATGGTTTGACCGATAAAGATATTCATAGAATTTGTAGGAGCCAATATGTACATCTAGGCCCCGCTATTGGTTATTTGACGGAGAGTGTCTCGGTCATGTCTACATAGTTCTCGAACCCGCAGGGTCTGCACACTTAAGGTTCCGTGATGATTTGGTATTAGTGAGTTATGTGTGATGGTAATCGAGTGTTGTTCAGAGTCCTAGATGAGACCCCAAACGTCACGAGGAGCCCCAGAATGGTCCGGAGGTAAATATTTATATATGGGAAGTCATATATTGGCTACCGAAAAAGTTTAAGTTTTTTTCAGTATTGTACTAGGAAGCTTCTAGAAGATTAAGGAAACTTCCGGAGGAGTCCGGAAGTTAACCAAGGGTTCTACCACGTCCCAAGGGTTTGCATGGGCTCATGAGAGACATCGTGGCCTTATTGGGCCAAGCGCACAAGTCCCTCAAGGCCCATGTAGATGGGAAAGGTGGAAAGTCCACCATTTTTGGAAAGGAAGGTGGGGGGCTAGGATTCCACCTCCTCCCCCCTTGTCTGCGCCCTAGGGCTTGGAGGGGCTGTTCGCCACACCCCTCCACCTATATATAGAGGGGAGGGGGTGCCCCAAGATCACACACGAAGCCCTTGGCGCCCCTCTCTCTCCCTAGATCGTTTTCTCCTTCATTCGCGGTTTCGGTAGTGGTAGGCGTAGCCCTGTCGGGATAGCACCACCGCCGCCGCTACCACGCCGTCGTGTTGCCAGATAACTCATTTACTACTCCGACCTTGCTTGCTGGATCGAGGAGGCAAAGACGTCATCGAGCTATACGTGTGTTGAACACGGAGGTGCTGTTCGTTCTACGCTCGAACGGGAGTTCATGGGACAGATCATGATTGGATCACGAAGACGCACCACTACATCAATCGCGTTCTTTAACGCTTCCGCTTAGCGATCTACGAGGGTATGTAGCTACAATCTCTCCTCTCGTAGATGTGCATCTTTTAGATTGATCTTGGTGAGCGTAGGAATTTTTTTTGTTTCCCATGCAACGTTCCCATATCATGTCACTTATATGTTTTGCATGTGATGTTAATACTTTTATGCATCTTATTTTGCTTAGGATGACGGTAGCATTATAAGGTGGTCCCTCACTAAAATTTGAATATAAAATTGTGTTATCCCTGAGTGTGCACCGTCATGAAAGTTCGTCGTTTCGAAGCACCACGTGATGACCGGGTGTGATAGACTCTACGTTCGCATACAACGGGTTTTGCACATGCGGAACACTTGGGTTAAACTTGACTAGCCTAGCATGTACATACATGGCCTCGGAACACAGGAGACCGAAAGGTCAAACATGAGTCATATAGTAGATATGATCAACATGGAGATGTTCACCATTGAAACCACCTCATCTCATGTCATGATCGGACTTGGGTTGGTGGATTTGGATCATGTCACACTTGAACAACCTAAGGGATGTTGAGTTGAGTGGGAGTTCTTAAGTAATATAATTAACTGAACTCATTATCCTGAACATAGTCTAAGTTATCTTTACAAAGTATGTTGTAGAACAATAGCTCGCGCTGTAGCTCCCCTGTATTTTCGATGCGTTCCTAGAGAAAACTAAGTTGAAAGATGATAGTAGCAATTATGCGGACCCGGTCCGTAAACTGAGGATTGTCCTCGTTTCTGCACAGAAGGCTTATGTCCTTAATGCACCGCTCGGTGTGCTACGCCCCAAAGTGTCGTCTGTGGATGTTGCAAACATCTAACATGCACGTTTTGATGACTACATGATAGTTCAATGCTCATGCTTTACAACTTAGAATTGAGGCTCCAAAGATGTTTTGAACATGAAGGAGTATATAAGATGTTCCAAGAGTTGAAATTTGGATTTCAGGCTCGTGCCCGCATTGAGAGGTATGAGACCTCCGACGAATTATTTGCCTACAAGATGAACGGGAGTAGCTCAATCGACAAGCATGTGCTCAGATTGTTTGGGGTACTACAAACACTTTAATCAAGTGGGAGATGATCTTTGAGATAAGATAGTGATTGAAATAGTTCTCCAAAGTCACTAACACCAAGCTATTGGAACTTTGTGATGAACTATGTCATAACAAGGATGGAGATGATGATCCCTGAGCTATTCACGATGTTTGACACTGCGAAGGTAGACATCAAGGAGCATCAAGTGTTGATGGTTAGTAAAACCACTAGTTTTAAGAAGGGTAAGGGACCAAAGGGAACTTCGAGGATGACAAGCGAGTTGCTGCTCCAGTGAAGAAACCGAAGGGTGAACCCAAACCCGAGACTGAGTGCTTCTGTTATGAGGGGAGTGGTTACTAAGAGCAGAACTACCCGAGATGTTTGGTAGATAAGAAGACTGGCAATGCCAACAAAAGTATATTTGATATACATGTTATTTACGTGTGCCTTACTAGTGCTCGTTGTAGCTCCTGGGTATTTGATACAGTTCAGTTGCTAATATTAGTAACTCGAAATAGGAGTTGTAGAATAAACAGAGACTAGCTAAGGGAGAGGTGTCGATGTGTGTTGGAAGTGTTTCCAAGGTTGATGTGATCACCATCGCACGCTCCATCTACCTTTGGGATTAGTGGTAAACCTAAATAAATGTTATTTGGTGTTTGTGTTGAGCACGGAAATTATATTGATTTTGTTTATTGCGAGACGATTATTCACGTAAGTTAGAGAATAATGGGTTATTCTGTTTACATGAGTAATATCTTTCATGATGATCCACCCAATGTGAATGGTTTATTGAATCTCGATCGTAGTGATACACACGTTCATAGTATTTATGCCAAAATATATAAAGTTAGTAAAGATAGTACCACTTACTTGTGGCACAGCCGCTTAGGTCATATTGGAATAAAATGCATGAAGAAACTCCATGCTGATGGATCTTTGTACTCACTCGATTTTGAATCATTTTAGACATGCGAACCATGCCTATTGGTGTAAAACACATGAAGAAACTCCATGCTGATGGATCTTTTGGACTCACTTGATTTTGAATCTCTTGAGACATGCAAACCATGCCACATGGGCAAGATGACTGAAGGCCTCGTTTTCCAGTGAGATAGAACGAGCAAGTGACTTATTGGAAATAATACATTTTGATGTATGCAGTCCAATGAGTGCTGAAGCATGCAGTGGGTATCGTTATGTTCTTATGTTCTTACTTCACATATGATTTGAGTAGATACGGGTATATTTACTTGATGAATCACAAGTCTAAAATGTTGAAAACTTCAAGCATTTTCAGAGTCAAGTTGAAGATCATCGTGACAAGAGGATGAGATGTCTAATGTGGAAACTGTTTCACAACTCATGCCACCTTGAACACCATAATGTGATGGTGTGTCCGAACGTCATGGTCGTGCGCTATTGGATAGGGTATGTACTATGATGTCTCTTACTGATTTGCCACTATCGTTTTGGGGTTATGCATTAGAGACAACCACATTCATTTTAAATACGGTACCATATAATTTCGTTGAGATGACACCATATGAACTATGGTTTGGCAAGAAACCTAAGATGTCATTTCTTAAAGTTTGGGGCTACGATGCTTATGTCAAAAGGCTTCAGCTTGATAAGCTCGAACCCAAAGCGGATGAATGCATCTTCATAGGATACCCAAAAAAGTTGGGTATACCTCCTATCTCATATCCAAAGGCAAAGTGTTTGTTGCTAAAAACGGGTCCTTTCTCGAGAAAGAGTTTCTCTCGAAAGAATTGAGTGGGAGGAAGGGAGAACTTGATAAGGTTATTGAAATGTCACTTCATTTGGATGGTAGCACGACACAGAAAGATGTTTCTGCAATGCCTACACTAAATAAAGAGGAAGCTAATGATGATGACCATGAAACTTCAGACCAAGTTACTACCAACCTCGTAGGTCGACAAGGACACGTACTACTCTAGAGTGGTATGGTAATCATGTCTTGGAGGTCATGTTGTTGGACAAAAATGAACCTACGAGCTATGGAGAAGCGATGGTTGGCCCGGATTCCGACAAATGGCTGAAGGCCATGAAATCCGAGATAGGATCCATGTATGAAAACAAAGTGTGGACTTTGGAAGAACTACTTGATGGTCATAAGGTCATTAAGTACAAATGGATCTTTAAAAGGAAGACAAGCGATCATGGTAAATGTCACCATTTAGAAAGCTCGACTTGTCGCAAAGAGGTTTCCGACAAGTTCAAGGAATTGACTACAATGAGACTTACTCACCCGTAGCGATGCTAAAGTCGGTTGGAATTATGTTAGCAGTTGCTGCATTTTATGATTATGAAATCTGGCAGATGGATGTCAAAACATTGTTTCCTTAATGGTTTCCTTGAGGAAAGGTTGTATGTGATACAACCAGAAGGTTTTGTCGATCCTAAGAATGCTAAAAGGCATGCAAGATCTAGCGATCCATTTATGGACTGGTGCAAGCATCTCGGAGTTGGAATAAGTGCTTTGATATGTGATCAAAGCTTTCGGTTTATACAGAGTTTATGAAGAAACTTGTATTTCCAAGAAAGTGAGTGGAAGCACTATAGAATTTCTGATAAGTATATGTGGTTGACATATTGTTGATCGGAAATGATGTAGAATTTCTGGAAAGCATATAGGGTTGTTTTAAAGGAGTTTTTCAAAGGAAAACCTGGATTAAGCTACTTGAATATTGGGCATCAAAATCTATAAAGATAGATCAAGATGCTTGATAAAAATTTCAATGAATACATACCTTGACAAGATTTTGAAGGAGTTCAAAATGGATAAGTCAAAGAAGAAGTTCTTGCCTGTATTGTAAGGTTTGAATTTGAGTAAGACTCAAAGCTTGACCACAACAGAAGAAAGAGAAAGGACGAAGGTCGTCCCATATACCTTGGCCATAGGCTCTATAGTATGCCATGCTGTGTACCGCACCTTGTGTGAGCCTTGCCATGAGTCTATCAAGGGGTACAAGAGTGATCCAAGAATGGATCACTAGACAACGATCAAAGTTGTCCATAGTAACAAGAGGACTAAGGAAATGTTTTTCGATTGTGGAGGTGATAAAAGAGTTCATCGTAAAGGGTTACGTCAATGCAAGCTTTGGCACCAATCCGGATGTCTCTTAGTAGCAAACCGGATTTGTATACTGGAGCAGTCATTTGGAATAGTTCCAAGTGGAGTGTGGTAGCAGCATCTATAGTATTATATAGAGATTTGTAAAGTACACAAGAATCTGAATGTTTCAGACCCGTTTACTAAAACCTCTCTCACAAGAAAAACATGATCAAACCCCAGAACTCATTGGGTGTTAATCACATAGTAACGTGAAGTAGATTATTGACTCTAATACAAGTGGGAGACTGTTGGAAATATGCCCTAGAGGCAATAATAAATTAGTTATTATCATATTTCATTGTTCATGATAATCGTTTATTATCCATTCTAGAATTTATTGATTGGAAACTCAAATACATGTGTGGATACATAGACAACACACTGTCCCTAGTGAGCCTCTAATGGTCTAGCTCGTTGATCAAAGATGGTCAAGGTTTCCTAGCCATAGACATGAGTTGTCATTTGATAATAGGATCACATCATTAGGAGAATGAAGTGATGGACAAGACCCAACCTATTAATGTAGCATACGGTCATATCAGTTTATTGCTACTGTTTTCTCATGTCAAGTATCTATTCCTATGACCATGAGATCGTGCAACTCACTGACGTTGGAGGAGTACCTTGTGTGTATCAAACGTCGCAACATAACTGGGTGACTATAAAGGTACTCCACAGGTATCTCCGAGGGTGTGTGTTGAGTTGGCATGGATCAAGACTGTGATTTGTCACTCCGTGTGACGGAGAGGTATCTGAGAGCCCACTCGGTAATACAACATCACAATAGGCTTGCAAGCAATGTGACTATAGAGTTATTCACGGGATCTTGTATTACGGAACGAGTAAGGATACTTGCCGGGAACGAGATTGAACTAGGTATGGAGATACCAACGATCGAATCTCGGGCCAGTAACATACCGATAGACAAAGGGAATTGTATACGGGATTGATTGAATCCTTGACGTCGTGGTTCGACCGATAAATATCTTCGCAGAATAGGTAGGAGCCAATATGGACATCCAAGTACCGTTATTGGTTATTGGCCAAAGAGTGTCTCGATCATGTCTACATAGTCCTCGAACCCGCAGGGTGCGCACACTTAAGGTTCATTGATGATTTGGTATTAGTGAGTTACGTGTTGGTAACGAATGTTGTTTGGAGTCCTAGATGAGATCCCTAACGTCACGAGGAGCCCCGGAATGGCACGGAGGTAAAGGTTTATATATGGGAAGTCATATTTTGGCTACCGAAAAAGTTTCTCGTTTTTCCGGTATTGTACCTTGAGGCTTCTAGAAGATTCCGAAAACTTCTGGAGGAGTCCGGAAGTCCACCAAGGGTTCAACCTCGTCCCAAGGGTTTGCATGGGCCGAGGGGAGACACCATGGCCTTATTGGTCCAAGCGCACAAGTCCCTCAAGGCCCATGCAGATGGAAAAGGTGGAAAGTCCACCTTCGTATGGAAGGGAAGGAGGGGGACTTTGATTCCACCTCCTCCCCCTTGGATGGACCCTAGGGCTTGGAGGGTATGTTACCCACGCCCCTCCACCTATATATAGAGGGTAGGGGGTGCCCCAAGAGCACACATGAAGCCCTTGGCGCCGCTCTCTCTCCCTAGATCATTTTCTCCTCCGTTTGCGGTTTCGATAGTGCTAGGCGTAGCCCTACCGGGATTGCACCACCGCCGCCGCCACCACACCTCGTGTTGCCAGAGAACTCATCTACTACTCCTCCCTCGCTCGCTGTATCGAGGAGGCAGAGATGTCATCAAGTTGTACATGTGCTGAACGCGGAGGTGCCGTCCATTCGGCGCTCGATCGAGAGTTCGTGGGACGAATCGTGATTGGATCGCGAAGACGTACCACTACATCAACCGCGTTCTTTAACGCTTCCGCTTAGCGATCTACATGGGTATGTAGATACAATCTCTCCTCTCGTAGATGTGCATCTCCAATATTGACCTTGGTGAGCATGGGAATATTTTTGTTTCCCATGCAACGTTCCCTCATGACCCACAAGTATAGGGGATCGCAACAGTTTTCGAGGGTAGAGTATTCAACCAAAAGTTATTGATTCGACTCAAGGGGAAGCGAAAGAATATTCTCAAGTATTAGCAGCTGAGTTACCAATTCAACCACACCTGAAAGATTAGCGTCTGCAAGCAAAGTATCAGTAGCAAAGTAGTATGATAGCAACGGTGCTAGAAAATGGTCTGTTGACGGCAGACTATTCCTGACTTGTTGTATCAATGGCGCCAGTAAAGTGTTACATCGAGTAACATCAAAGTAACAAGTAACAACAGTAGTGACAGCAGTAGCAAGGAACAACAGTAGTGACAGCAGTAGCAAGTAACAGCAGTAGTGACTGCAGTAGCAAGTAACAGCAGTAGCGACAAAGTAACGGAGCAAGGACCAGTAGTAAAAGACTCGTAGGCATTGGATTGGTGATGGATGAGTATGCCGGATGTGATTCATCATGTAACAGCTATAACACGGAGAGATATGTAACTAGCTCCCGTTCGTCAATCTAATGTAGGCATGTATTCCGTATGTAGTCATACGTGCTTAGGGAAAAGAACTTGCATGACATCTATTGTCCATCCCTCCCGTGACAGCGGGGTCCTAATGGAAACTATGGGATATTAAGGTTCTAATAAATAACCGGACCAATGCATTAACACGTGGTGAATGCATGAACTCCTCATACCATGGTCATCTCCGGGAGTGGTTCCGGCTATTGTCACTCCGGGGTTGCCGGGTCATAACACATAGTAGGTGACTATGACTTGCAAGATAGGATCTAAAACACACATATATTGTCGACAACATAATAGGTTCAGATCTGAAATCATGGCACTCGGGCCCTAGTGACAAGCATTAAGCATGGCAAAGTAGTAGCAACATCAATCTCAGAACATAGTGGATACTAGGGATCAATCCCCGTCAAAACTAACTTGATTACATGATAGACCTCATCCAACTCATCACCGTCTAGTAAGCCTACGATGAGATTACTCACGAACGGTGAAGAGCATCATGGAATTTGCGATGGAGGAAGGTTGATGATGACGATGGCGACGATTTCCCCTCTCCAGAGCCCAGAACGGACTCCAGATCTGCCCTCCAGATGAAAAACAGGAGGTGGCGGCGCCTCCGTATCGTAAAACAGGATGAATCCTTCTCCCTGATTTTTTCCGGGCGAAACGGAATATATAGAGCTGAGTTTGGAGGCGGTGGAGTCTCGTGGGCCCCACAAGCCCTCACGGCGCGGCCAGGGGGGGTGGTTGCAGCCCCTGGGCTTGTGGCCCACTGGCTAACCTCCTCCGGTGGATCTTTGCGCATGTATTTTTCATTAATTCCAGAAAAATTCTCCGTAAATTTTCAGGTCATTCCGAGAACTTTTATTTCTGCACAAAAACAACACCATGACAATTCTGCTGAAAACAACGTTAGTCCGGGTTAGTTCCATTCAAATCATGCAAATTTGAGTCCAAAACAAGGGCAAAAGAGTTCGGAAAAGTAGATACGACGGAGATGTATCGTTCCCCAACACGAGTTTCTATATCCCAGTTACACAAGGGGAGAAGTTGTATCTTTGCGTTGCTGCTACTAAGGGTAAAACGATGGGGTTTATTCATAGTAGTTGAGTTTACTTTGTCTACATCATGTCATCTTACTCCAAGCATTACATTGTTTGTAATATATTTGCTTTTATTTTATTTTGAATTTTACAATTATCTACACACCTCATTTGCTTGCAAATAACGAGACCAAGGGGATTGACAACCCTCTTGCCCATGTTGGGTGCAAGCTATTTGTTCTTTTGTCTGCAGCCGATGAAGAGGGTTGTGGATTGATATTCCTATTGTTTATATAAACCTTGGTTTCATAACTGAGGATAATACTTACCCACTTTATCTTGCGATAACCCGTTCCTCTTCATGAAAAACCCAACACAGATCACGAGTATGAGGAAGGATTTTTGGCGCCGTTGCCGGGGAATATTGATGTCTGCTAGAACTACGTCGGTATTTCCCCAAAGAGGAAGCGATGATGCAGTATAGTGACGGTAGGTATTTCCCTCAATGATGAGACCAAGGTTATCGAACCAGTAGGAGAACCTCCTCACACCACGTAAACAACACCCGCACACAAATAACAAATACTCACAACGTCACGTGTTAAAGGGGTTGTCAATCCCTTTCGGGTACGTCGCCTCAAGATAGGCAAATAACTTGAGGTAAAAGTGGTAGATAGGATAAATAGATCGTGGAACGAATAAATTGTAGCAAGTTATTTTTGTATTTATGGTTTAATAGATCTGAAAATAAAAGAAAAGGAAAATAGATCGCAAAGGCAAATATGATGAAAAGAGACCCGGGGGCCGTAGGTTTCACTAGTGGCTTCTCTCGAGAAAAATAGCAAACGGTGGGTAAACAATTACTGTTGGGCAATTGATATAACTTCAAATAATCATGACGATATCTAGGCAATGATCATTATATAGGCATCACGTCCAAGATTAGTAGACCGACTCCTACCTACATCTACTACTATTACTCCACACATCGACCGCTATCCAGCATGCATCTAGTGTATAAGTTCATGGAAAAACGGAGTAATGCAATAAGAAAGATGACATGATGTAGACAAGATCTATTTATGTAGAAATAGACCCCATCTTGTTATCCTTAATAGCAACGATACATACATGTCGTTTTTCTTTCTGTTACTGGGATCAAGCACCGTAAGATCGAACCCATCGCAAAGCACCTCTTCCCATTGCAAGATAAATAGATCAAGTTGGCCAAACAAAACCCAAATATCAGAGAAGAAATACGAGGCTATAATCAATCACGCATATAAGAGATCAAATAAGACTCAAATAACTTTCATGGATAAAAATATAGATCTAATCATAAACTCAAAGTTCATCGGATCCCAACAAACACACCGCAAAAAAACTTACATCATATGGATCTCCAAGAGACAATTGTATTGATAATAAAGAGAGAGAGAGAGAGGAAGCCATCTAGCTACTAACTACGGACCCGTAGGTCTACAAAGAACTACTCACACATCATCGGAGAGGCACCAATGGACATGATGAACCCCTCCGTGATGGTGTCCGGATTGGATCTGGTGTTTCTGGACTTTGCGGTGGCTGGAATTGATTTTCGCCCCCCCCTTAGGGTTTCTGGAATATTGGGGTATTTATAGAGCAAAGAGCTGGTGCGAGAGGCCAACGAGGAGGGAACAACCCACTGGGGCACTTGGGCTCCCAAACGCGCCCTGGTGGGTTGTGCTCCCATCGAATCTCCCCTGAGGTGCCTTCCTGGCCCACTGGATGTATTCTGGCCCAAAAAATCCACAAAAGGTTTCGCTGCATTTGGACTCCGTTTGGTATTGATTTCCTGCGATGTAAAAAACATGCAAAAAACAACAACTGGCACTGGGCACTATGTCAATAGGTTAGTACCAAAAAATGATATAAAATTACTATAAAATGATTGTGAAACATCCAAGAATGATAATATAACAACATGGAACAATCAATAATTATAGATACGTTGGAGACGTATCAGCATCCCCAAGCTTAATTCCTGCTCGTCCTCGAGTAGGTAAATGATAAAAATAGAATTTTTGATGTGGAATGCTTCCTAACATGTTCATCACATTTCTTTTCTTTATAGCATGGACATTTGGACTTTTATATGGTTCAAAGCAATAGTCTAGTTTTGACATGAAGACTTTAATACTCAAGCATACCAAAAAGCAACCATCTCTTTCAAAATATCAACACTAAAGCAAGTTATCCCTAGCCCATTATGCTCAATCATTGATCCATTCATGAAACACACTCAAATATTAGCTACACCCAATGCTCAAATACGATCATAGTGCCCCTTAGTTGGTGCTTTATGAGAGAAGATGGAGACTCAAATTCAAAATAAAAATTGCATAAGTAAAAGAAAGGCCCTTCGTAGAGGGAAGTAGGGATTTGTAGAGGTGCCAGAGCTCAAACCGAAAATTGAGAGATAAAAACAATTTGGGAGGCATACTTTTCCCACCAACGAAAACGACTTAGAGCTCCCAAAACTTTCCATGCTAGATACATACATCATAGACGGTTCCCAAACAAAAAATAAAGTTTATTCCTTTTTCCACCGTTACTTTCACTTTCCATGGCTTGTTCATATCCATGAGCGTGCTCCATACCAACACTTTCCAAGGAATATATTATTTGTCAAGAAAAAGTAAATTCATTTTTTTTCATTTCGGGAGTGGGCATCCCTAATACCTTTGCCGTACTCTCTTGCAATGGCAAGTGAATAAACACTCATCGTGAGAATAACACATCTAGCATGGAAAATATTGGCCACCCCTCACCGCCTCGAAACCGGTAGAACACACAAAAGAGAAATTTATTTTGAAAATTAGAGACGGTACATGCAAATTTTCTTAGAACGGCACGGAAATACCGCATATAGGTAGGTATAGTGGACTCATATGGCAAAAATGGTTTAAAGGGTTTTGGATGCACAAGTAGTGATCATACTTAGTGCAAAATGAAGGCTAGCAAAAAGATTGAGAAGCAAACCAAGAAACGAAAAATCTCGTACCCAAGCATTAAGCATAAGTAACACCGAATAATGCACCATAAGTAGGATATAAATTTCATTGCATAACTATTGACTTTCGTGCTTGCATAGGGAATGACAAACCTTAACATCAGTATTCTTACTAAAGCACAATTACTCATCAACATGACTCACATACCATATCGTCATATCTCAAAACCTGTACTAAGAATCAAGTTTATTTTGTCCAATGATCATCATGAAAGTTTTTATTATATCCTCCTTCGATATCTATCACTTTGGGACTATTTTCATATGTTGCTTTCGATAAGCTCAAACAAATTTAAGTGAAGAACATGAGCATAATGTTTCTTTCTCTCAAAATAATCTAAGTGAAGCAAGAGAGAATTAATGAATTTTTTTTATGAACTCCCAAATAAATATAAGTGAAGCATGAGAGCATTTCTTCAAAAATAACAAAGCACACCATGCTCAAAAAGATATAAGTAAAGTACTAGAGCAAATCCATGGCTCTAAAAATTTAAGTGAAGCATAGGAGCAAGCATAGCATAATTTTTGGCTCTCTCAAAAAGGTGTGTCCATCAAGGATTCAAGACTTAAAACACAAAGCAAAACAAGCAAAGACTCATATCATACAAGATGCTCCAAGCAAAACTCATAACTAATAATATGTGACGAATAAAAATATAGTTTCAAGTAAAATACCGATGGTTGTTAGAATAAAGAGGTAGTGCCACTCGGGGGCATCCCCAAGCTTAGTTGCTTGCTACTTCTTGAATATCATCTTGGGGTGCCTCGGGCATCCCCAAGATTAGCCTTTTGTTAACCCTTATTCCTTCATCCATCATAAGATCACCCAAAACTTGAATACTTCAATCACACAAAACTCAACAAAACCTTCATGAGATCTGTTAGTATAAGAAAGCAAACCACTACTATAAGTACTGTTGCAAACCTATTCATATTTTATTTTTGCATTTTATATACTGTATTACAACTTTTCTATGGCAAAAACTCATCAAAGAAAAGCATAGAATCATCAAAACAAGCACACAACGCAAAGAAAATAGAATCTGTCAGGAACAGAACAATCTGTAGAAATCTGATTACTTCGAATACTTATGTAACTCCAATTTTTTTGAACAATTAGGAAAACGTGAATAATTTGTTTATTAATCTTCTTAAAAAAGAATCAACTCAAAATCACTCTTTTGTTAAAAATGAAAAATAATTTCGTGAGCGCAAAAGTTTCTGTTTTTCGGCAAGATCAAATCAACTTTCACCCAAATCATCCCAAAGTCCTTGCTTGCCACAAACACTAATTTAAACCAAAAAACACATCTATTTATTAGTTCAAGATCCCTCTTACTAACTGTAATAAAAGAATTAGTAGATCTAATCTGCCCAAAAAGGGAATGTGCGCTAGGGTTATGAACTTATAATCATGCAAAAAGATACAAGTTGAGTTGCCTCCCAACAAGTGTTATCGTTTTACGCCCCTAGCTAGGCATGACGCATAGGATCTAAGTGTTGTCATGTTTGTTTCTAGATCCATATGGTGCCCTCATGATTGATTCACATGGTGGCCTAATTTTTATTCTAAGGAAGTGTTCCATTCCCTTCCTTAGTGGAAATGGAGATTTAATATTGCCTTCTTTCATATCAATCACGACACCAATAATACGTAAAAACGGTCTACCAAGTATAATTGGACAAGACGAATTGCAATCAATATCGAGAACAATAAAATCTATGGGCACATAATTCCTATTTGCAAGGATAAGAACATCATTAATTGTTCCCATAGGCTTTTTAATAGTAGAATCCGCCAAGTGCAAATTTAAAGAGCATTCTTCAATATTGGTAAGACCAAACACATCACATAAAGATTTTGGAATTGTAGAAACACTAGCACCCAAGTCACATAAAGCAAAACACTCATAATTTTTAATCTTGACTTTGATAGTAGGTTCCCACTCATCATGCAATTTTCTAGGAATTGAAACTTCTAATTCCAATTTTTCTTCAAAAGCTTTCATCATAGCATCAACAATATGTTTAGTACAAGATTTATTTCGTTCATAAGCATGGGGTGAATTTATCATGGATTGAAAAAAAGAAATACAATCAACCAAAGAGCAACTATCATAATTAACGTCTTTATAGTCCAAAATAGTGGGCACATCACTAGTTAAAGTCTTGACCTCTTCAAACCCACTTTTATCAATTTTCTCAACAAGATTTTCACCCTCCGAATCATAGGGACGCCTTCTAACTAAAGTTGATTCTACTTGAGTCCCTTTTTCATCAATATTGATTTTACTAAACAAAGAACAATAGAAGAAACACCAATCATTTTAACATCTTCATCACTCTATGGAAGTAATCACTAGAAAACGCTCTTTCTAAAAATTCTCTTTTAGCTCTAAGCATAGAGGTTCTTTTCTTACTTTCATCCATAGAATCATAAAGAGATTTAATTGATTCTTAAACTTTAGGCACAATTTTTTTCATTTTGGGAGTTTCTACATCATTAGAAATTCTATCAATACTTCTAGACAAATCATCAACTTTATTCAACCTTTCTTCCATAGAAGTATTGAAAGCTTTTTGACTATTGATAAATTATTTAATATTGTTCTCAAGATGAGAGGTGTTTCTATTATTATTATAATTAGAATTACATAGGAATTACCATAAGTATTAGAGGAATTACTAGAAAAAGTCCTAGGATTAAAATTACCTCTATAAGCATTGTTATTGAAATTGTTTGCGAAATAAAATTTACATCTTTGGCATCACTATTTTGCTCAATCAAAGTAGACAAGGACACATCATGAAAATCAATAGGAGCACTTTTATTGGCAACCAACTTCATAAGAGCATCAACTTTTTCGCTCAAAGAATTTATTTCTTCTACCCAATTGACCTTTTTACTAGTAGGAGCTCTTTCAGTATGCCATTGCGAGTAATTGGCCATAATATTGTCTAGCAACTTAGTAGCTTCACCCAAAGTATTTTTCATAAAAGTACCCCCTGCGGCGGAATCCAAAAGATTACGAGAAACAAAATTCAACCCCGCATCCAAAGATTTAACCCATGAGTTGGGATATTCCTTAGCATAATTTTCATCATTTCCCAAGATTGTGCAACATGCTCATGTTCAGGTTGCATGAAATTCACGATCTGGGTTCTAAGGGAAATAATTTTTGCAGGCAAAAAATACTTAGTAATAAAAGCATCCTTGCACTTGTTCCAAGAATCGATAATATTGCGAGGCAAAGAAGAAAACCAAAATTTTGCACGATCTCGCAAAGAAAACAAAAATAATTTCAACTTCACAACATCATTGTCCACATCTTTTGTCTTTTGCATATCACATAATTTCACGAATGTGTTAAGATGGGACGCGACATCCTCATTAGGAGTACCGGCAAATTGATCGTTCATAACAAGATTCGGCATGGTAGTATTAATATCACAAGACTCCACACTAGTGGCGGGAGGAGCAACCGGAGTGCTGATAAAATCATTGTTGTTGGTATTTGAGAAATCACACAACTTGGTGTTCTCTTGAGTCATGATGACTTCACAACAAGATTGCACTCAAGAACAGATCTGACGAGAAAACGGCGAACGAAAAAGAGAGCGAATAAAACAGAAATCTTTTGTGAAGTGGGGGAGAGGAAAACGAGATTCAAATGGCAAATAATGTAAATTGCAAGGAGATGAGATTTGGGATTTGGAACCTGGTTGATGTTGAAGATCCTCCCCGGCAACGGCGCCAAAAATTCCTTTTGATGTCTGCTAGAACTACGTCGGTATTTCCCCAAAGAGGAAGGGATGATGCAGTATAGCGACGGTAGGTATTTCCCTCAATGAGGAGACAAGGTTATGGAACCAGTAGGAGAACCTCCTCACACCACGTAAACAACACCTTCATACAAATAACAAATACTCGCAACTCGACGTGTTAAAGGGGTTGTCAATCCCTTTCGGGTACAACACCTCAAGATAGGCAAATAACGTGAGGTAAAAGTGACAGATAGGATAAATAGATCGCGGAACAAATAAACTGCAGCAAGGGATTTTTGTATTTTTGGTTTAATAGATCTGAAAATAAAAGCAAAGGAAAATGGACCGCAAAGGCAAATATGATGAAAAGAGACCCGGGGGCCGTAGGTTTCACTAGTGGCTTCTCTCGAGAAAAATAGCAAACGGTGGGAAAACAATTACTGTTGGGCAATTGATAGAACTTCAAATAATCATGATGATATCTAGGCAATGATCATTATATACGCATCACGTCCAAGATTAGTAGAACGACTCCTGCCTGCATCTACCACTATTACTCCACACATCGACCGCTATCCAGCATGCATCTAGTGTATTAAGTTCATGGAAAAATGGAGTAATGCAATAAGAACGATGACATGATGTAGACAAGATCTATTTATGTAGAAATAGACCCCATATTGTTATCCTTAATAGCAATGATACATACTTGTCGTTTCCTTTTCTGTCACTGGGATCAAGCACCGTAAGATCGAACCCATCACAAAGCACCTCTTCCCATTGCAAGATAAATAGATCAAGTTAGCCAAACAAAACCCAAATATCGGAGAAGAAATACGAGGCTATAATCAATCACACATATAAGAGATCAAAGAAGACTCAAATAACTTTCATGGATAAAAACATAGATCTGATCATAAACTCAAAGTTCATCGGATCCCAACAAACACACCGCAAAAAGACTTACATCATATGGATCTCCAAGAGACCATTGTATTGATAATCAAGAGAGAGAGAGAGAGAGAGAGGAAGCCATCTAGCTACTAACTACGAACCTGTAGGTCTACAAAGAACCACTCACGCATCATTGGAGGCGCACCAATGGACATGATGAACCCCTTCGTGTTAGTGTCTAGATTGGATCTGGTGTTTCTGGACTCTGGGGTGGGTGGAATTGATTTTCGCCTCCTCCCTTAGGGTTTTTGGAATATTGGGGTATTTATAGAGAAAAGAGGCGGTGCGGGAGGCCAATAAGGAGGGCACAACCCACCGGGGCGCGCGTGGGCCCCCAGGCGCGCCCTGGTGGGTTGTGCTCCCAGCGGAGCTCCCCTGAGGTGCGTTCCTGGCCCACTGGATGTCTTCTGGCCCAAAAAAATCCACAAAAAGTTTCGCTCTGTTTGGAATCCATTTGGTATTGATTTCCTGCGATGTAAAAACCTGCAAAAAACAGCAAGTGGCACTGGGCACTATGTCAATAGGTTATTACCAAAAAATGATATAAAATGACTATAAAATGATTGTAAAACATCCAAGAATGATAATATAATATCATGGAACAATAAAAATTATAGATACGTTGGAGACGTATTAAATGTCATCACCAACTATCACGTAACTCCGGAGAAAATTTCATTCCCTTTTTACTCTTTTTATTTTCTGGTATATTTAGTTTGTCTCCTATAAGAATAAAAATACAAAAATATTTATCCTTTCTTGCTTAGCTTGTCACTAGATTGCATCTTCGTTCTCTAGTTTGCTTGTTACACTTGTTACTTTGCTCTCGTAGTCACCATGTCTCAAGATACCACTAAGTTATGTGACTTCTCAAATACTAATAATAATGATTTTTTAGTACTCCTATACCAAACGCCACTAGTGTGGATGCTTTTGATATTAATGCTTCATTTCTAAATCTTGTCATGAAAGATCAATTTTCGGGAAGTCCTAATGAGGATCCCGTTTCACATCTCAATACTTTTGTGAAACTTTGTTATATGCGAAATAAAAAGGACCTGGACAATGATATTGTGAAATTAAAATTATATTGTTTTTCGCTTAATGCTAAAGCAAAAGCTTGGTTTTCATCTTTGCCACGTAATAGTATTGGAACATGGGATAAGTGTAAAGATGCTTTCATTGCCAAGTATTTTCCTCCTGCTAAGATCATCCCCCTAAGGAATCAAATAATGAATTTTAAACAGCAAGAACACGAACATGTGGCCCAAGCTTGGGAGAGAATGAAGTTGACGATAAGAAATAGTCCAAGTCATGGTTTAAACTTATGGATGAATATTCAAAATTTCTATGCGGGACTAAGCTTTTCATCCAGAAATCTCCTAGATTCTGCCGCATGTGGTACCTTCATGGAGGTGACCCTAGGAGAGGCCACCCAACTTGTGGACAACATCATGGTCAACTATTCTCAATGGCATACCGAACAAGCTCCAACAGGTAAGAAGGTAAATTTTGTTGAGGAAATCGCTACTTTGAGTGAAAAAGTGGATGCTCTTATGAACTTGGTTGCCAATAAAATTGCTCATGTTGATCCCAATATTATGCCTTTGTCTACCTTTATTGAACAAAATAATTATGCTAGTGATGTTAGCTTTGTCTCTCAAAATAATTTTAACAAAAATGCTTATAGAGGTAATTTCAATCCTAGACGGTATCCTGGTAATTCTTCCAAAAACTATGGAAATTCTTATGGTAATTCCTATGAAAATTCTTCTAGAAATTCTAATAGGATGCCCTCTGATCTTGAGAACACAATTAAGGAATTCATTGATTCTCAACAGGTTTTCAACACTATGGTAGAGGAAAAATTGCATATTGCCGATACTTTGGCTAAAAATGTGGATATAATTGCTCTTGCTGTAGAAACTCTTAAAAGTAAAACTTTGCCTCCTAAGAATGATTTTAATGAGACTATTAAATCTATCCAAGTTTCAATCAATAGGAGTAAGGAGAGGACCGCCAAATTGAAAGCTAAGCGAGAATTCCTAGAAAAGGCTCTTCCACGTGATTTTTACCATAATCATGATGAAGACCTTAAAATGATTTGTACTTATCCTATTGAATCTTTGTTTAATCCTTTGAATACTAATGATAAAGTGACTTGATATGATTCAACTTTAGTTAAGGAGCATCCCATTTTCTTAGAGAGTGATGATCCTAATGATAAAATCGAGAAAAGTGGGTTTGGAGAGGTCAAAACTTTAACTAGTGATGTGCCCACTATCTTATATTACAAGGAATTTAATTATGATAATTGCTATTTAGTAGAATGTATTTCCTTGTTGCAATAAATTATTAGATCACCCAATGCTTATGAACAAAATAAAGCTTTTACTCAACATATAGTAGAAGCTGTGGTAAAAGCTTATGTTGAGAAACTTGAGCTTGAAGTTTCTATTTATAGAAAGTTGTATGATGAGTGGGAACCTACTATAAAAATTAAGATAAATAAATATTAATGCAATGCTTTGTGTGACCTTGGTGCTAGTGTTTCAACTATACCTAAAGTTTTATGTGATGTGCTCGGTCTCACTAATATTGAAGAATGTTCCCTTAACTTGCATCTTGCGGATTCTACCATTAAGAAACCCCTAGGTAGAATTAATGATGTGGTTATCATCGCAAATAAAAATTATGTTCCTCTAGATTTTATTTTGTTTGATGTTGATTGCAATCCTACTTATCCTATTATATTTGGAAGACCTTTCTTACAAACTATAGGTGCAATCATTGATATGAAAGAGGGCAACATAAGGTTCCAATTCCAATTAAAGAGCATAAAAAACCTTATGAATATATCATGAGGGCCACTTATGGATTAAATTCCAAAGATGACAACACTTGAAACTATGCAATATGCCTAGCTAGGGGCATAAAACAATAGCGATTGCTGGGAGGTAACGCGATAGTTATCTTATTTTTTCCTTTACTTTCTGTTAGTGCATGATAACATGATTATTGCCTCTGTAATAATTGTGTTTTTGTTTTAATTATTGTTTGTGCCAAGTAAAGCCTTTGGGATTATTTGCATGATGAGTAGAATTGATATGGTTCAAAAACAGAAACTTTGACGCCCAGTGCAGAATTTCTCTGATTTTACTAAACATTTTTTTAAGATGATTTTTTTACACAATGCTGATATAAAAATTCACCAGATAGTACTAATTTGTCAGAATTGTTGGAGTTATAGAAGTATGCAAATAAATATATCAGTATAGACTATTCAGTTTTAAGCAGATTCTATTTTTGCATGCATAGTTTGCTTGTTTTGATTATGCTATGGATTATATCGGGGGGAATAAGCCATGGAGAAGTTAGAATACAATACCTTATGCTGAAATAAAATAAGAATAAATTTATAACAGTACCTAAAAGTGTTTATTCTATTTGCCATACTAACAGATCTCACGAAGTTTTGTGTGATTGGAGTTTTCAAGTTTTGGGTATTATCACGATGGACAAAGGAATGAGAATGGCAGGAGCCTAAGATTTGGGATGCCCAAGGCACCCCAAGTTAATATTCTAGGAAGACTCAAGCGTCTCACACTAGTGGAATCGCAGAATTTGCCATCCGTCTTGTCTTTGTCGTCTGCTGGCTCATGGCAAAGAGCCTCTTTGCCGTCAGCTAGAAGCACAACAGATGACAAAAGCTTGGATGATGGCAAAGGCAATATTTGCCATCCGCCAAGCCTTTGCCGTCTGCCAGCGGACGACGTAGAAGGCCCCGACAGACGACAAAGGGGCGAGGCCCCATCCCCACACTTTGTCGTCTGCCAGCTGACGGCACAAAAGGCCCCGAAAGACGACAAAGGGAGAGCCCCCCCCCCCCCCCCCCGTGATGGCTGGCACCAAACCCACCCCACCCAAAACTTTGCCGACTGCCTCCTCCCCTTTGTCGTCCTCCAGCAGACAGCAAAGGGACGATAGTAACGGTCAGTGCCGCCCCCACTCCACCCACTCTCGTCCCACTCTCTCTCTCTCGCCCTGCCCTCCCCGTCGCACCACCACAACCGCCGCCGCCGCCACCGTGCGATGCCACCCTCCTTCCCTACCACCGGCTCCACCCCCTTCTTCCCCACCACCGGCACCACCCCTCTTCCCTAACGCGACACCCACCTCCCTGCGGTGAGCCCCCCGCCAGATCCCCAATGCCACCTCGCCATCGCACCTGCCCACCTCGCACGCAGCCCCGGTGCCCCACTGCCCCGGAGCCCTTGTCGGCCCCGGTGCCCCAACACCCCGGAGCCCCTGCGTAGCCCTAGTGCCCCACCGCTCCGGTAATTTTTTCCTTTTTTCTGATGTTTAGTTGATTAATTAGTTTAGTTTAGTTTTCTATTATTTAGTTCATTAGTTTAGTTTAGTTTTCTGTTATTTTGTTCATTAGTTTAGTTTAGTTTTCTGTTATTTAGTTCATTAGTTATGTTATTTAGTTAATTAGTTTAGGAGAAGAGGAGAAGAAAGAGGAAAAATGAAAATAAGGAGGAGGACGAAGAAGAAGAAGAAGAAGAGAAGAAGAAAAGAAGTAGATGAGGAGGAGGAGGAGAGGAGGAGGAGGAGGAGGAGGAGAAGAAGAAGAGGAGAAGAGGAGAAAAAAGAGGAAAAATGAAAATAAGGAAGAATAATAATAAGAAGAGAAGAAGAAAAGGAGAAGAAGGAGAAGAAGGAGAAGTAGGAGGAGGAGGAGGAGCAGGAGGAGCAGGAGGAGGAGAAGAAAAAGAAGAAGAAGAAGAAGAAGAAGATGAAGAAGAAGAGAAGGAAGAAGAGGAAACAAAGAAGAGGAAGAAGAAGAAAACGACACCCTCACACCCCGACATGATGCCCCGACACCCCGACACGACGCTCCGACACCCCAACACAACTCCTCGACACGACATCTCGACACCCCGACACGAAACTCCGCGGAGCTGTTAATACGCCGCCCCCGACGCCACTGACCCCAACCCCCGACCCCTGACACCTCTTCGGCCTCTTGTTGACCGAAAAGGTGATCTTAGGCCTTCCAGAGGCTGCTGGCCACGGACCTCACCAAGAGAATGCTCGGAGAGGAGAGGAGAGGCAGACAAGAGAGGTCTCCAGAACCGGAAGAGTTGGCGTGCTGACCCTTTGACCATGCGTCGCCATACCTGAGGGCGCTGGGGACGAGTGAGTTAGGGGGTTCCTCGATGTCGATGGAACCCTAAATGACATCTATATAGGTCATATAGTTGTGTTAGCTCATATATTTTTTGATTTTATTAATGAAAGCAAAATATTTGTGTTGATCAGGTGGATTTACATGTGCAGTTGTCACGTCGTTGCGAGGTGTGCTGTTTAAAGACCACCCCGTGTGTTCGATAAGCTCTGCCCCTGCGTTCGTGGGTGAGTACAAATGACATCTCCTCCTCGCCCCTTAATTTGCTTTGGGTCGGTCTTCAGATGAAACTTGCTAGATATAGGTATATTAAATTATCCGTATGCGTGACCAGTATGCGTCTCCCGTTCGAAAGGATTACAATTATAAATATGCATGCATTTGCATATATTTATAACCGTGATTCTTCCGAATTTTCCAACATTATCCATGGTCAGCCCGAGTATGTGTAGAGTGGGTTCATTTTCCCATATGCTTTGTTCCGGATCTGATGCATAATTTCGTCAGTGCCTCCCTATTGTTCTCCGGATATACATCCTCTTTGTTTATTGCCGAGACGTGTATCAGGAGAACAGTGGGGAGGTGTTGTCGAAATTTTACGTTTGATCTGGAGCAGAGCATGGGAAAACGAACCCAATCTACACATACTCAGGTGGGATTAGGACCTATCTTTACCTATTAGCGTGTAGGTTCATTGACGTAATAAAACTGGCGAACTTGATTAACTCATGAATATATATGCCAAATTATATATATATTTCTTGTGTGTTTAGTAGCTAGGCAAGATGAGTGATCGTGCGTGGATGTACACCGGTCACCCTAATCAGAAAGAGATGACAAAAGAATGGTTTCTAAAAACCAAGGACTTTGTGAAAGCCGCATTTGCAAATGGCAAGGAAACAAACTGGTGCCCCCGTCCATAGTGAAATAACTATAAAAAGAGGACAAAGGCTGTAATGATTAAACACCTGGAGAGGAGTGGTTTTAAGGCTAATTATACGGTGTGGACATTTCATGGTGAGTCTATAGAACGCACCAGAGCTGAGGTGGTTCATCGTCGCACCGACGAGCATGGTACCGGGATCGAAGACATGGTGCAAGACTTCGATGATGCTCGGGATTCGGACGATGAGATGGAGGAATATGCAAAGGCCTTCTATGAAATGTTGGAGTCTTCAAAATGTCCTCTCTACGAGCACACTGTGCTTTGTCAGCTGGATGCCATTGCACAAGTAATGGCTCTGAAGGCTTAGTTCAACTTGGGAAGAGAATGCTACGACGCGATGATGACACTATTTGGAAGCTTTCTACGCAAAGGCCATGTCATGCCTGCAAACTTGTACTAGACGGACAAAATACTTCTTGTACTTAAGATACCCTATGAGAAGATAGATGCCTATGAGAAAGGATGTGTCTTATTTAGGAAAGAGTATGCACACTTGGACTATTGTCCCAATTGCAAGTCTTGTAGGTATCTTGTGGTAGACAACGGTATGGGTGAGAAGAGGCATACCAAAATCGTAGTTAATGTTCTTCGGTATATGCCAATCATACCAAGGCTTCAACGTCTTTTCATGGTCGAAGAGACAGCCGGACAGATGACATGGCACAAATTGGGCAAAAGAATCGAACTAGATGTGGATGGGAATAAGATGGCGGTACACACATCGGATGGGGAAGCGTGGAAACATTTCGATGGATTACATCAGGATAAAGCGGCAGATCCAAGGAATCCTCGAGTGTTCATCGCCACGGATGGGTTCAATCCCTTCGGCATGACGGCAACCCAATACAATAGTTGGCTTGTATTTGTCATTCCACTCAATCCCCCCGGGCAGATTATGCAAAGAAAGAACATGTTCCCGACGTTGATAATTCCAGGGCCCAACTATCCGGGGAAGAATATGAATGTGTGCATGCAACCGCTTATGGATGAAATGTAAGCTTGGGATAATGGGGTCAAGACATATGATGTCTCTAGAAAAGAAAACTTCAAAATGCATGCGTGGTACATGTACTCGATGCATGACTTGCCAGCGTATGCGCTATTCTCTAGATGGTGTGTGCATGGAAGGTTCCCGTGCCCCTTGTGTAAGGCATCTCTTCAGTTTCATTGGTTGCAGGCGGGTGGGAAGTATTCTTGCTTTGACTTGCATAGACAATTCCTGGATCCTCACAATTAGTTTAGAAAAGACAAGAAGAACTTTACCAAAGGTAAAGTAATCAAAACCTTGACACCACGTGCGTTGACAGGCCAACAAATCCTGGATCAGTTAGACTCCCTTGAGCCTGATCCAAAGCGTCCAGGGTATTTCAAGGGGTATAATTCAGAACATGCCTAGACTCACAAGCCATGCTGGTGGGATCTGCCTTACTTCAAATACCTCTTTCTTCCACACAACATCGACATGATGCACACTAAAAAGAATATCGGAGAGGCCATTTTTGGTACATTGTTCGGCACAGATGGGAATACTAAGGATAATCCTAAGGCTAGAGTCGATCAAGAGACAGTATGTCATAGAACGTTACAAAACACGTAAGAAGGCAAAGGAAAGCAGAAGTTGTTGAAGCCAAAGGCCTGGTTCAATCTTGGAAGGCCAGCTATGAGGGTAATTATCTTGTGGGTCAAAATGGACTTGATGTTCCTCGATGGGTATGCAACGAATCTAAAGAGGGGAGCGAGTCCTGAAAAATTAAAAATATTTGGTCTAAAGAGTCATGATTGACACATATGGCTTGAGCGGGTAATGCCGGTGATGTTACGTGGCTTTATTCCTGAGGATGAATGGATAGTACTGGCGGAGCTGAGCTATTTCTATCGTGTTCTTTGTGCAAAAGAACTATCGCCTGGCGTGGTAGAAGATATGGAGGAGTTTGCACCGGAGTTGTTGTGCAAGTTAGAGAAGATCTTTCCGCCGGGCTTCTTTAATCCAATGCAGCATTTGATTTTACATCTACTGACCGAGGCAAGATTGGGTGGGCCCGTGCAAAATCATTGGTTCTTTGCAACTGAGAGGATGCAGAAGACGCTTCAAGGTAAATGTAAAGATAAACGTAGAATTGAAGCATCGATAACCGAGGCATTCATTACTGACAAGGTGGCTAACTTTGTGACAGCACACTACGCAGCCAAAAATCATCATTTGCATAATCCAAAGCCTCGATACAAAGATGCCGATCGTAAAAAAGGTGGATCCAGCCTCAGCCTATTCAAAGGGAAGCTTGCACCAGCCGGTGCTTCGAAACCAATAATGTTGGATGTCGAAGAATGGCAGAACATTTCGTTGTATATCTTCAACAACCTAACAGAAGTGCGGCCGTACATCAGTAAGTTCTCGTCACATATTTGTAACTTCTAATTCCTTTGAACTGTACTTATTCCCGGATATTTGATACAATCGTTACGTTGCCAAATTCTCGGATGGAGCGGTGATCCAAAATGATTCCGTCGAAGAGTGTGATCTTTTGGCAAAGCATGGAGACGGCTATCCCGGTTTCATCTCTTCGTTCAAACAAACGGTAATTATCAATAATGGACCATTTCATTCCTTTGTCTAACTTGCGGCTAATGCAACAATCGTTTCGTATTAAACTTGTAGGCTAATTCAGAGTCTATGGATGCCGAATTGAGACAAGCCGCTAATGGTTTTGACTAAGGTCCGTTCATTTGAGAAATACAACATCAATGGGTATCACGTTCGTACCTTTGGCAAAGAGCTATCTATGACGGACCGAAAATCTACAAATTGTTGTGTCTTTGCTATCGGCGAAGGTGGTATCGAGTATTGTGGAAGAGTTGAAGCAATTTATGAACTTCAATTCTATGGTGAAAACCCACCGAAGGTTGTAGTCTTCAAATGTTATTGGTTCCAGCCGAAGGAGACTAGAAGGAATCATGAACATATAGGGCTGGTCGAAATCAATCCAAGCACCCATTTAGATGTTCCTGATGTCTATATTACGGCTCAAGAGGCGACCCAAGTTTTCTATCAACCGTGGGCATGCCAAACTGATAAGAATATGAATAGTTGGTATGTTGATTATGAAGTGCCGCCACGTGTTAGACCCCCCGAGATGAAGAGGATTATGAACCCCACATTAACCCAGACACACATGACGGAGAATTCTTCCAAGAAACACATCTTTCCTAGATACGTTTCAAGAACAACCGTGCTTCACCCCAGAACATGGAAGTAGACAACGACAGTGAATCCGACTTCACCCCTGAGCCAGAACAAGCAGAGACGGAACTAGAAGAGGTCACTACTGCGGATGACCTGTCAATGCTTGACCTATTACATAAAGTCCTTCCACAACTTCATGTCGTTGAACCCGATGAGCATGTCATTCATGACGACATGCATGATAGTGATGATGATTATGCATTTATTGATCCAGACAATTATTAATTTGTATGCATCCTAACTTAAATTATATATGTACATATTATTATTCATGTCAGGTATTCAATTTTTTATGTTGTACTAATTTCTTCTACTCTTTATCATGGCAGGTGTTGAAAGATGGTGGGCGCATGTCCAGATCTTTGTCGGCGGCCGCGCGAGGGGTGGTACTTCCATTCCACCCCTATCTCTCCATAGAGCCTTGGCAGACATTCTGACAACACCACCCGTGGATGCTTCTTCGTCGACGGTGTTGCCCACTGCGAGAGGAGGTCGGGAAGGGAAGAAGGGGAAAGGTATAGGACGTGGCCGCGGGAGAGGTAGGCGGACTGCTACGTCGTCCTCGCCACCACCATCAGCTCACTCACCCGAGCACGGGACTACTATGGTGGACCCGTTTGCGGTGGATGCTATGGGGACTCCGGTCTAGGTACCTCGGGTCGATGGGCATTCCTCCCATGAGACTCCGGTCCACGAGCCTCGGGTCGACGGGCATTCGGCCCATGAGACTACGGTTCCTGAGGCTACGTCCCAGGAGACTCCTGCCACAGAGGCTTCGGCTAACGTGTAGACGTCCGGATTGGGTGCCTGGCCAGATCGGACCGAGGGGCCGGGTGGCCATTCTATTGGTGGTGGGGATGATTCTACGGATTGTGAGGGCGACATGGTGGATGGGTTCCCCGTGTACAAGCGTGGTAGTACACGTCTCCCGGTCGTACCGGCAACCCGCGAGCAGAGGCGGGTGATTAAGCCTGAAGGGAGAGGTAAGTGCATTTACTCTTTTTTTTACCTTTTGCGTTCAAGTTTCTTCAAATATGTAATGTGTTGACCTTGTCATACTGCAGGGGTTGGATACACCCCCTTGGAGTCCGCAAGCCGAACACCGTCCTTGGTGTGCTTTGCCGGACAAATTTCCCGGGGTTTGTCACGTTGCCCGGTGAGGGTCAGGTTCATACACTAGGATTTACTTGGGAGCACTACCAGGCTGCACAGGCCCCGCCAGAGGAGATTATAGATGGTGTCTTGTGCCACATGAGGGTCGAGATGGTGATCAACACCTTCTGGGTAATTTATCCTTTTACACAATCTAAAATTAATAGTATAGCTAAATATTGTACTAATAGGTGTTGTCTCGTTTGATTCCCGACCTTCTATAGGTGTGAGGATGGATATGAGGAGGCGGCGTCCAATGTTCTCGAGGCCGAATGCAGGTGTCTATTATAGAACTTGCGCCACGAGGCTCGGCCACACGCTATTCGAGACAACTACGCCACACATGGTGTTAAGAAGCAGAAGGAGTGCCGTGGAAAGTATGTGAAGAAGGAGGAGTACATGAAGGTAATTACCTATTCTTAAGGCCTTGTATGTAGTTTTCTTGATTTTATTCGTAGGCGTAGTGCTCAAAATTCTTTTTACTAACTTATAGGTTCCCCCGAGATGGTGTGCCGATAAGATGGATTGTTGGGAGGCGTTGGTGGATGAGTGGTTGATGACCCACAAGTGTAGGGGATCTATCGTAGCCTTTTCAATAAGTAAGAGTGTCGAACCCAACGAGGAGCAGAAGGTACTCACAAGCGATCTTGAGCAAGGAATAACTGCAAGTACTGAAAGGTAACTTTTTGATGGGTTTTCTGGTATAAGCAACAAGGAAATAAATGAAAGAAAAGTAAATGGTGCCGAGGTGCAGCAAGTGGCCCAATCCTTTTGAACACAAAGGATAAGCCGAGGGACTAAACTTATAAAGACTAAGGCATTCCTGAGGACACATGGGAGAGATAGTCAAGTGCTTTCACCATATTCCGTCTAGTACTATGTTTTGTATTGATAAGTGTTATGTGGGCGGATCTTAACTAGTGCATCGTCTAGGCTAAGACCAGTACACTCTTATGGTTAAACCTCTTGCAAGCATCCGCAAATACAAGAGAGAAATTAAGGCAAAGCCTAACCATAGCATTAAGCATTAGGATCCAACACTCCCTTGTGCAAAAGCATGCGAACTGGGGTTCAGGTTTCTGTCACTTCGGCAACCCACCATAAGCTTTCTTTATACACGATGCATTCCCCTAGGTCCTTAAAAAGCCAAAGTGTTATGTAGTCGACGTTCACATAACACCACTAGAAGAATAACACCATAACTTAAATATCAATCAACACATATTACTTCAACATCATATGACTACTAGCAACTAGACTTCTCCCATGTCCTCAAGAACTAAAGGAACTACTCACAAGACATAAAAGAGATCATGATCAGAGGTGATGAAAATATGATGAACAATCTGGTGATAACAATAATTCTCCAACAAAACTCAATAGCATTCACCACAAAAGAGTAATCAACACCGGTAGAGTAGAGGGGATGAATAGTGCATGGTGCAACTCTGATTGCAATGGTAAAGTGAGATGGCGTGAAGATGGAGATGGTGCTGGGGATGAAGATGATGGTGATGATGATATCGATGATGCACGTGATGATGGTGATGACAATGATGACAATCTCCCCTTCTGGGAGGAGTTCTCCCCGACGGAATCTGCCCGCCGGAAAGGTCTTTTCTTCTCTATAGGTTTCAGTTGCGGAGCGGCTACGAAATTGCGAAAAACTCTTCGTTCCCCGGGATTTTTAGGTCACGAGGGTGATATAGTGCAAAGTGGGGCACCGGAGGTGGGACCCACCACCCAGGTTGCCTGGGTGCCTGGTGGCCCCCCTCCGGCCCTTCTTCAGCATGTCTTCGTGATTTGTTCAAAAAGTCCTTCCCCGTGAATTTCAGCTTAGTTGGAGATGTTCCGATATGGCAACTCTTCATGCTCTTTTCTCTGCTGAATCCTGCGTCTGCTGTTTCGGCACCGGAAAGTTGTAAACTGTGTAAAATAAGCCAAAACACTATAAGAACATCATCATATTGTGAAATATATTAATGAATAGAGACAAATTACGATAGAAAATAGTGATGCATTTTGGACGTATCAACTCCCCCAAGCTTAGACCTCGCTTGTCCCCAAGCGAATACTGAGCTCCGTAAACTTGTCCACAAGTTTAGAGAGTGAATTGTCGATAAATAAGAATACGGACAAGAAGCATCATAATTTCTCTACTAAACTCAACCATCCTCAAAAACAATCTCAACTCATAAGGCACATATGAAAGAGTAATATCAATTACAATCAAAAGTAGGGCTAAGGAAACTCATCAAACCATGGAAAACATGTCCTTGCTGAAAGAACAACTAATAACTTTTAACTTTTGCTCTTCCACTTATATTTTGATGAGATCAATTGAAGCTTTTTGAAAGAACATCTTATTAGTCAAGAAGTGAAAATGCTAACACAAAGGAAGATGTTTGCTTTAGCTAGGCTTAACAAACAACTTACTTATCTTAATGATAATGTAAACAAAAATGTGATATGACAATTCTCAATGAAACAATATAAATGCATGCATCTTTGTAAACATAAGGTGTCTCCTCTTTTATAGGATAGAAAGAAGTAGGTTTACTGACTCAACATAAAAGTAAAAGATTAGCCCTTCACAGAGGGAGGTAGGGAAAACTCATGTGCTAGAGCTTTTAGAGATTTTGAAATCAATAAGATTGTAAAATAGGCTTTTGAGAGATGCATATTTTGTCAACGAATGCTAGCAGATAGCCCAATACTTCTCATGCTGGACAAGTTTTGGGGAACGACTCCCAAAGTGGGGACGATCACATCCCCTTAGTCTCCTTTGTTTATCACTATCAAAGTTTTCTGATTTCTCATAAACAAAGCGTGAAGGAGGTTTTGTTTGTTGATGTTATCTTTTACGAGGTAGGCGCACTCTCATGCCAGTCCCTCCTTGTATTAGGGGTTCGCAGATTAGACATGCAAACCCCGGATAAAGCTTGTCTAGTATGAGAAGATCGTGAATTATCTACTACTTCCGCATGAGCTAAAACAGAGGCACAAAATAGGGAATGATATTTTTAAGGTTTAAAGATAGCACATGAGTAATATACTTTAGGAGTGGCGGTGAAATACCATATATAGGGAAGGTATGGTGGACTCTTGGGAAGGTTGAGGTTTCAAGGTATGGGTGCACAAGCACTATTCCCGCTTAGTACAAGGGTTGGCTAGCAAAGGCTTTTGAGAGTATACAAATGATGTTGACTTGGATGCAAAACAATATAAATTTTAACATAAAGAATTGGCATGAAACATCAAGTTGTCTTCCTCGTCAGCATAACATTTCAAGCATAAGAACATAAAGGTTTTGGCTATGTCGCTACTAGAAAAACTCATTCTTGTTGTTATGACCAATGTTATATTTGCCAAGATTAAATAAAGTTTTCAAAGCCATACCTGATATATAAGATCAATACTCCCATAAGAATCAGCATATAAGGTCGATTGCATGAAGAGAATACCATGTGTAGCGAAGAAACCAATAGACTTCTCATTAATATTCCATCATAGACAACTACACACTGACGGATACAAGACTCTCCACAAAGGAGTGTTAGACCTCAATACAAACACCTATTTCATAAGATAACTTCCCTAGACATGATACGACACTAGACTTGACCATAAAAGATAAAGGATAAAGATAAAGATACAGGGCACTCCCCCAAGCTTGGAACAAGCTAAGGGAATGCCATTACCCATAAAGATTTCACTCTTCATCCTACTTGTTGTTCTTCAAATTCGCTATTATGCGACGAAGGGTTTGATTTTCATCTTCCAATATGGCCACCTGTACTTTAAGCACCTGGAAGTCTTCACAGAATTGTTTAGTGGTTCTATAAGCTTTGGCTATAGCAGATGACATATGTGGAGATTCCGGTAGAGGGATAGTTCCTGAAAGGTTCGTAGAAAGATCATGTTGAGGGTTAATAAACCCCACAAGGATGGGGTTGTTGGAGCAGGATCCTCGTGATGAAGGATCTCCTTTGTGCTAGATGGTGACTATCTTGACTTCCTCTCTCACGGAGCGCTCCATCTCTGCTTGTCTTGCGGCAATTTCTTCATTAGTAGCCCATCCAGTGACCTTCCCTTGGTTGGTATCTTGCTGGACACGGCGGAGACGACGACCCGTGTAGTCTTCCCCGCTTGAGTCGCAAGAAGACATCTTGAACAATAGCTTCTTAGCCTAGCAGAAAAAGATCAAAAGATAAAACACACGGAATCGCAAGATACAAAACCGGGACGATCCAGGAAAATATATAGCAAAAATTTCTGCACAAAAAGGAAGGTAACAATGCAAAGTGGGGTCGGAGACGGACTCCGGGTCGTCCAGGCAGCCTCCTGGCGCGGCCAGGCGGTAGCCCGCGCCACCAGGTCTCCTGGAGCCCCTGGAGCTCCTCTCCGGCTCCACTCCGGCTTGGAATTTTCCTAATTTTGCAAAAACACATAATACTGAACTTTTATTGGTGTTCGCGAAGTTTCCTTACCGTATTTCATACCTATTCTTATTCTGCTTCTGCTGGTGTCTGACATAGTATTGCAATATGTTCTTCATGAGTAGCCACGTGTATCACATCCACCTCTACATTGATGGGGTCTCCTGCCATGTAATGCTTGAGTCTCTGCCCATTGACAACATGTGGTTTGGTGCCTTCAAAATTGTTAATCTTGATTGCACCAGAGCGGTAGACTTCTTCGATATGGTACGGTCCTTCCCACTTGGAAAGTAATTTACCTGGAGAAAACCTGAAACGAGATCTATACAACAAAACTTTATCACCAACATTAAATTCACGTTTAAAAATTCTCTTGTCATGCCACTTTTTTACCTTTTCTTTGAATATTTTGCACTCTCGTAAGCTTCACTTCTCCACTCATCTAGAGAAGTCAAGTTCATCAGTCGCCTTTCACCAGCAAGCTTTGGGTCAAGATTAAGCTCTCTAACAGCCCAGAAAGCTCTGTTCTCTAACTCTAAAGGTAGATGGCATGCCTTTCCATAGACCATCTTATACGGAGACATTCCCACGGGATTTTTGTAAGCAGTTCTATACGCCCACAAGGCATCGCCTAACTTTTTGGACCAGTCCTTTCTAGAATTTTTCACTGTCTTTTGCAAGATCAACTTGATCTCTCTATTTGTGAGCTCAACTTGCCCACTTGTTTAAGGGTGGTAAGGTGAAGCAATTCTATGATTGACATCAAATTTTGCTAGAGCTTTTCTAAAAGCACCATGTGTAAAATGTGATCCTCTGTCGGTCATGAGGTACCTAGGTACACCAAACCTAGGGAAGATTACATCCTTGACCATTTTCAAAGATGTCTTGTGATCAGCACTTTCAGTGGGGATTGCTTCAACCCACTTGGTCACATAATCAACAGACACTAGAATGTGAGTGTACTTGTGTGAAGGAGGAAAATGACCCATAAAATCAAAATGCCAACAATCAAAAGGCTCAATGACTAGAGAATAATCCATAGGCATCTCATTTCTCCTACTAATATTACCAACTCTTTGACACTTATCACAAGATAAAACATAATTTCTAGCGTCTTTAAAGAGAGTAGACAAATAAAAACTTGATTGGAGAACCTTGTTTGTGGTCCTCTCACCGGCATGGTGTCCTCCATAAGGATTGCTATGACATTGTCTCAAGATATCCTTGTGCTCATGCTCCGGTATGCATCTCCTTACGATCCCATCCACACCTTCTCTAAAAAGATGTGGGTCATCCCAAATGTAATACCTCAAGTCGTGGAAGAATTTGTTCCTTTGCTGGAATGTTAAACCTGGAGGCAAAAACTTTGCAACAATAAAGTTTCCATAATCTGCATACCATGGATCGGAATTAGATTATACCTTCAAAACAGCTAACTGTTCATCAGGAAAACTATCATTGACCGGAATAGGATCATGTGGTATGTCCTCCATCCTGGAAAGGTTGTCTGCTCCCTTCCTATCAACAATCTGCAAATCAAATTCTTGAAGAAGAAGGACCCATCCGATGAGCCTTTGTTTGGCATCCTTCTTTTCCATAATATATTTAATAGTAGCATGATCAGTATGAATGATGACTTTGGAATCCACAGTATAAGGCCTAAACTTATCACAAGCAAACACTACAGCTAAAAACTCTTTTTCAGTAGTAGCATAATTCTTTTCAGCACTATCAAGGGTTTTGCTAGCATAATGTATAACATTCAATTTCTTATCAACCCTTTGTCCTAACACATCTCCAACAGCAAAATCACTAGCATCACACATGATTTCAAAAGGCAAATTTCAATCAGGTGGTTGGACTATAGGGGCGGTTATCAAGGCTTTTTTAAGAACTTTGAAGGATTCCTTACAATCTTCATCAAACACAAAAGGAATATCCTTCTGGATAAGATTAGTGAGGGGTTTTGAAGTCTTAGAAAAATCTTTAATAAATCTTCTACAGAAACCAACATGACTGAGGAAACTACGAATACCTCTGATGTCCTTCGGATAAGGCATCCTCTTGATTGCTTCGACCTTTGCCATGTCCACCTCGATTACCTTTTCAAAAATCTTGTGGCCAAGAACAATTCCCTCATTGACCATGAAGTGGCACTTCTCCCAGTTGAGTACCAAGTTCGTCTCCTCACATCTCTGCAAAACTTTGTTAAGGTTGTGGATACAATGGTCAAAAGAGGTTCCATAGACGGAGAAATTGTCCGTGAAAACCTCCACAATTTCCTCACAAAAACCATGAAAGATAGCAGACATACACCTTTCAAAAGTAGCAGGAACATTGCATAAACCAAAAGGCATACGTCTATAAGCATAAGTACCAAAGGGACAAGTAAAATTGGTCTTCTCTTGATCGGCGGTGTTAACATGAATTTGAGAGAAGCCAGAATACCCATCAAGATAGCAAAAGTGAGTATCTTTGGATAACCTTTGAAGCATTTGGTCGATGAACGGTAGCGGGTAGTAGTCCTTCCTAGTTGCCTTGTGCAGCTTCCTGTAATCAATACACATTCTATATCCAATAATAATTCTTTGAGGTATTAGTTCATTCTTATCATTAGGAACCACAGTCATACCTCCTTTCTTGGGAACACAATGTAAAGCACTTACCCACTTACCATCAGCTATAGGGTAGTTAATACTTGCGGCTAGAAGCTTGAGGATTTCAGTCCTCACAACATCCTTCATCTTCGGGTTCAACCGTCGTTGATGATCAACAACTGGTTTAGCATCAAGCACAAGATTGATAGTATGCTGACAAATAGGTGGACTAATCCCCTTAAGATCATCAAGGGTATAGCCAATAGCACCTTGGTGTTTACGAAGGACTTCTAATAATCGCTCTTCTTCATATCCTGAAAGGTTAGCATTGATAATAACATGATATACTTTCTTTTCATCTAAATAAGCATACTTGAGCGTATTGCGAAGAGGTTTAAGATCAAACACCGGGTCTTCTTTTGGTTTTGATAGAATTCCCAAAGGCTCAACCGGAAGGTTGTGCTTCAGGATAGCATGTTGTCTCAAGAATATATCATCTAGCTCATTCCTTTCCTGCATATGCATATCATTCTCGTGGTCCCACATAAATTGTTGCAAAGGATTGTTAGGAGGAATAGCAATAGTAGCAATCTCTTCAATAATTTTACCATTACTAGGCAAATCAATACCACGAGCTTCCTTCGAGAATTTAGAAAAGTTAAATTCATATGTCTCACCATTAAATTTAACAAATACTTTTCCTTTCCTGCAATCTATAATAGCTCCACAAGTTTTGAGAAAAGGCCTAGCGAATATAATAGGGCAAAAACTTTCTTGCACTGAACTAAGTACTAGAAAGTCAGTAGGATATTTTACCTTTCCACATAGGACTTCAACATCTCGCACAATTCCAATAGGAGAGATAGTTTCTTTGTTTAGAAGATGAATAGTAACATCAACGTCTTCATTTTCACATGGTAGAATCTCATTCATCATATCTTGATAAAGTGAAAAAGGAATAGCACTAGCACTGGATCCCAAATCACATAGCCCGTAATAATTATGATCTCCTATATTAACAGATACAAATGGAGTACCTGAAATTGGGCCTTTATTCTTGGCTGTAACAAGGTTAGTAGAAACAACACAAAAATTTATATTGGAATCCTCAATATTACTAGTAACAAGATCCTTGACTAATGCAACTTGAGGATCGAACTTAATGAGGTCCTCATGCTCATCAGCCGTTCTTTCACTTTTATTCTGTATGCGTGTGACAAAAGAATGCTCCCTCATCCTTGTGGGAAAAGGGAGCTTTTCATATAAAACTGCAGACAAGATAGGGTCAACAACATCGATATCAACAGGTAATTCCTTAAAAGGTTTATGGTGTTGATCCTCCCTCTTCTTAGAAGAATCAATATGAGAGGCAAAGTCTTTGCAAAAATCAATGAGAAGATAGGAATCAAGACTAATCTTAGCACGGAAGGTATTGAAGTAATCCGTTTTCACATAGCTCTCAATGTAATCATGCTCATAATTTATAATGGGTCCAATACCTTTATCAATCTCCCAATCTTCAGTGTTCTTGTGGATCCTTTCAATAAGATCCCACCTAGCTTCAGTGCTTCTATTGGAGAATGCCCCACTAGAGGAGGCATCAAGCATCTCTTTATCTTGACGAGAAAGCCTTGCATAAAAATTTGTAAGAATAATTTCCTTGGGGAGATCATGATTGGGACATTTGAGCATTAGGGACTTCAATCTCCCCCAAGCTTGAGCGATGCTTTCTCCATCACGAGACCAAAATTTATAAATATAGTTCCTCTCTCAATGTATTTCATGAAGAGGATAAAACTTTGCATAAAAGAGAGGCATAAGATCTTGCCAATTTAGCAAATGAGAGTTATCAAGAAGCCTATACCAATCCAAAGCCTTATCTTTTAATGATAGCGAGAATAGGTTTCTCTTAACAAAATCCATCGATATACCTGCAAGCTTAAATAAGGAGCATAGTTGTGAAAGATATAGCAAGTGTTCACCTGGATATCTATCTCCTGCATATCGATTAGCCAAGACACAATCAATAATAATAGTTGGTATTTTAAAGGGCACAATTTCCATAAGTGGAGGAGGCTCCTCCACCACAATAGCGTTGGGGCGGTTCCCCACAAGCAACAAACGAAGAGCAGAGTTGTCCATAGGGACAAAAAGCAGAAACAACAAAATAAAAATAGCACGTACAACATAAAGGTTTCCTTACCAATTTCACTTACCAATAGTGCTACACTCCCCGGCAACGGCGCCAGAAAATGGTTTTGATGACCCACAAGTGTAGGGGATCTATCATAGCCTTTTTGATAAGTAAGAGTGTCAAACCCAACGAGGAGCAGAAGGTACTGACAAAACTCATCATAAGCTGATTAGAGTGGTTAGTTCCCGTAATAAAATAATTCATTATCTGCTGAAAACAAAGATTTTCATGAAAAGCTACTGCTTCTTATGAATGCCAAAAGGTTTTTGCAAATAAATAGCAAGCTTAGGAGTTGCAAAACAATGAAAATGCAAAACATGACAGAATCTGTGAAAAACAGAACAACACGTAGTAAATAATTTATTCGGGGAACTTCTGCAACTCAAATCAAAAAACTCGGAACAGAAGCCAGAAAGACAATTACATAGAGTATGCTGGCAAATAGGTGGACTTTGGTCGTCACAACATCCTTCATCTTCGGGTTCAACTGTCGTTGATATTCAACAACCGATCTCGCATCAGGCTCAAGATTGATAGTATGCTGACAAATAGGTGGACTAATCCCCTTAAGATCATGAAGCGTATATCCAATAGCGCCTCGGTGTTTATGAAGGACTTCCAATAATCGCTCTTCTTCATATCCCGAAAGGTTAGCATTGATAATAATAGGATATACTTTCTTTTCATCTAAATAAGCATACTTGAGCGTATTGTGAATAGGTTTAAGAGCAAACACTGGGTCTTCTTTTGGTTTTGATAGAATTCCCAAAGGCTCAACCGGAAGGTTGTGCTTCAGGATAGCAGGTTGTCTCAAGAAGATATCGTCTAGCTCATTCCTTTCCTGCATATCATTCTGGTGGTCCTCCATAAATTGTTGCAAAGGATCGGTAGGAGGAATAGCAATAGAAGCAATCTCTTCAATATTTTACCATTACTAGGCAAATCAAAACCACGAGTTTGCTTTGAGAATTTGGAAAAGTTATATTCATATGGCTCACCATTAAATTCAACAGATACTTTTCCTTTCTTGCAATCTATAATAGCTCCTCAAGTTTTCAGAAAAGGCCTAGCAAAGATAATAGGGCAAAAACTATCTTGCACTAAACCAAGTACTAGAAAGTCGGTAGGATATTTTACCTTTCCACATAGGACTTCAACATCTCGAACAGTTCCAATAAGATAGATAGTTTCTTTGTTTGCAAGATGAATAGTAACATCAACGTCTTCAATTTCACATGGTAGAATCTCATTCACGATCTCTTGATAAAGTGAAAAAGGAATAGCACTAGCACTGGATCTCAAATCACATAGCCCGTAATAATTATGATCTCCTATTTTAATAGATACAACTGGAGTACCTGAAACTGGGCCTTTATTCTTGGTTGTAACAAGGTTAGTAGAAACAAGTCCTCAATATTACTAGTAACAAGATCCTTGACTAATGCAACTTGAGGATCGACCTTAATCAGGTCCTCATGCTCATCAGTCGTTGTTTCACCTTTATTCTGTATGCGTGTGACAAAAGAATGCTCCGTCATCCTCGTGGGAAAAGGGGGCTTTTCATATAAAACTGCAGACAAGATAGGGTCAACAACATTGATATCAACAGGTAATTCCTTAAAAGGTTTATGGTGTTGATCCTCCCTCTTCTTAGAAGAATCAATATGAGAGGCAAAGTCTTTGCAAAAATCAATTAGAAGCTGGGAATCAAGACTAATCTTAGCACATAAGGTATTGAAGTAATAAGTTTTCACATAGCTCCCAATGTAATCATGCTCATAATTTATAACAGGTTCAATACCTTTATCAATCTTCCAATCTTCAGGGTTCTTCTGGATCCTTTCAATAAGATCCCACCTAGCTTCAGTGCTTCTGTTGGAGAATGCCCCACTAGAGGAGGCATCAAGCATCTCTTTATCTTGACGAGAAAGCCTTGCATAAAAATTTGTAAGAATAATTTCCTTGGGGAGCTCATGATTGGGACATTTGAGAATTAGGGACTTCAATCTCCCCCAATCTTGAGCGATGCTTTCTCCATCACGAGACCAAAAGTTACCAATATAGTTCCTTTCTCGATGTATTTCATGAAGAGGATAAAACTTTGCATAGGCATAAGATCTTGTCAATTTAGCAAATGAGAGTTATCAAGAAGCATATACCAATCCAAAGCATTATCTTTTAATGATAGAGAAAATAGCTTTCTCATAACAAAATCCATCGATATACCTGCAAGCTTAAACAAGAAGCATAGTTGTGAAATATATAGCAAGTGTTCACCTGGATGTCTATCTCGTGCATAATGATTAGCCAAGACACAATCAATAATAATAGTTGGTATTTTAAAGGGCACAATTTCGGTAGGTGGAGGAGGCTCCTCCACCACAATAGCATTGGGGCGGTTCCCCGCAAGCAACAAACGAAGAGCAGAGTTGTCCATAGGGACAAAAGGCGGAAACAAAAAAACACGTAATCAAGAGCTTAAACGTCTCCTTACCAATTTCACTTACCAATAGCGCTACACTCCCCGGCAACGGTGCCAGAAACTGGTCTTGATGACCCACAAGTGTAGGGCGTCCATCGTAGCCTTTTCGATGAGTAAGAGTGTCGAACCCAACGAGGAGCAGAAGGTACTGACAAGCGATCTTGAGCAAGGAATAACTGCAAGTACTGAAAGGCCACTTTTTTATGGGTTTTCTCGTATAAGCAACAAGGAAATAAATGCAAGGGAAGTAAATGGTGCCGAGGTGCAGCAAGTGGCCCAATCCTTTTGAATACAAAGGATAAGCCGAGGGAGTAAACTTATAAAGACTAAGGCGTTCCTGAGGACACACGGGAGAGATAGTTAAGTGCTTTCGCCATATTCCGTCTAGTACTATGTTTTGTATCGATAAGTGTTATGTGGGTGGATCTGAACTAGTGCACCATCTAGGCTAAGACCAGTTAACTCTTATGGTTAAACCTCTTGCAAGCATCCGCAAATACAAGAGAGAAATTAAGGCAAAGCCTAACCATAGCATTAAGCTTTAGGATCCAACACTCCCTCGTGCGAAAGCATGCGAACTGGGTTCAGGTTTCTGTCACTTCGGTAACCCACCATAAGCATTATTTATGCACGATGCATTCCCCTAGGTCCTTAAAAAGCCGAAGTGTTATGTAGTCGACGTTCACATAACACCACTAGAAGAATAACACCATAACTTAAATATCAATCAACACATATTACTTCAACATCATATGACTACTAGCAACTAGACTTCTCCCATGTCCTCAAGAACTAAAGGAACTACTCACAAGACATAAAATAGATCATGATCAGAGGTGATGAAAATATGATGAACAATCTGGTGATAACAATAACTCTCCAACAAAACTCAATAGGATTCACCACAAAAGAGTAATCAACACCGGTAGAGTAGAGGGGATGAATAGTGCAAGGTACAACTCCGATTGCAATGATAAAGTGAGATGGGGTGAAGATGGAGATGGTGCTGGTGATGAAGATGATGGTGATGATGATATCGATGATGCCCATGACGATGGTGATGGCGACGAGGACGGTCTGCCCTTCCGGGAGGAGTTCTCCCTGACAGAATATGCCTGCCGGAAAGGTCTTTTCTTCAGTGTAGGTTTCCACCGCGGAGCATAGGCGAAACTGCAAAAAACTCTTCTGTCCCCGCGACTTTTAGGTCACGAGGGTGATATAGGCCAAAGAGGGGCACTGGAGGTGGGACCCACCACCCAGGCCGTGCCCCCAGGTCTCGTGGGTGCCTGGTGGCCCCCCTCCGACCCTTCTTTGGCATGTCTTCGTGATTTGTTCGGAAACTCCTCGCCTTGAATTTCAGCTCAGTTGGAGATGTTCTTATATGGCAACTCTTCATGCTCTGTTCTCCGTTGAATCCTGCGTCTACTGTTTCGGCACCGGAAAGTTGTAAATGTGTAAAATAAGCCAAAACACTATAAGAACATCATCATATTGTGAAATATATCAATGAATGGAGACAAATTATGATACAAAATAGTGATGCATTTTGAACGTATCAGTGGTGCACAGGCAACTGGCGAGCCATCCACGACAATGCGAAGGAGCGGCGTGCCCAAATGGTTGGTGTGTGATGACGAGTTGATGTATATACTTCTCGCCCCTCGTTGGATACCCCAAGTGGAAGGTTGAGATGTAGTCAGCAGCAAATTTCCCTCACATGGAGACGGTAAGGTTTATCAAATCCAGGAGGACTCCTTGGCTCAACAAGTAGGTGCCTTCCACCCTGGCGCTAGCAGAAGACGTGGACCTGCACACACAACAAATAACTTTTCTCCCAACGAGTACAGAGAAGTTGTCAATCTCTCCGGCCTTGTAGTTTGCAAAGGATCAAAATACAAGCGGGAAGGTAATAGTGATTGCAACGGAAAAGTAAATGAAAGCGGTAACTGACGGAGGTGTAAACAATGATGGTGATATGGACTGGAGTCACATGATGTTCACTAGTGATGTCTCTCTCCCAAAAGACGATAAACAACTATGCTAGGGTAAACAAATCACAGTTGGGCAATTCACAAAATTATGATCGCACCGCAATGCTAATTATGTTCCTTGATAGTTAGAGGTTCAATAGTAATGGGAAATATGCAAAGACAAGTAGACCGTTTATTCATCAACATCTACTTACTAATCATCCACCTTGAGATATCCATCGAGAACATCTCTCCGATATTAAGTTGCGAGCCCCACCCAAAGTGTAAACTCAAAGCAACGGACAACTACATTAACAAACTATGCATAAGGTAAACAATCCTTGCAACCGTGGTCACAAGCACCGTTCTTTTCTCCCTGGTGGCAACAAGCACATCCCCTAGTATCATGTTTCTGTCACTCAAGCTAGACATCGAGGGGGCCGAACCCACAATCATGCATAATGCTCCCTCTTCGAGTTACGATCTACTACTTGGCCAAAGCAATAAAAAGCAACGGAGAACATGCATGAATCACTAAGGAACATAATATAAAAGGAAGAGGATCCCAACATAATATGAATCACTCATAACAATCTGAACATAATCTCATAATCCATCGTATCCCAACAAACTGAGAATAGCAAAAGCAAGAGGATTACATAGATGCCTTGATCATGTAGGGCAGCTCACAAGGACTAACCATTGAAGCACAAGATTGGAGAGAAGACATCACATAGCTACTGGTCATGGACTCATGGTCCAAGGTGGCCTACTCATGGCACGTTTGGGAAGCATCCATGGCGGTGGAGAAGCTCTCGGAGGTCAATACTCCCTCGGGCAGGTTGCCGGGAAGAGGTCTCTTGACGCTCCCGATCTTGGAAGCGTTGCGGCGGCGGAACAATGGAGAAATTCGTGAATCCAGAAAGTCTACGAGGGTTTCCTCACGGAACACTAAATATAGGCCAAAGGAGGGAACCGGAGGAGGTGGGACCCACCTAGGTGACCTCGTGGCGCGGCCTAGGGCCTGGCCACGCGAGCAGGCCGCCTGGGAGGCCCCTGGCCCTCCTTCGTTGATCCTGAATCTTCTGTTTTGAAGATGTTTTTATATATTTTTCTGGATTTTTTCGGGCTTCGGAAAATTGGGTAAAAGCCCCTGCAAAATATACATCAGTAGACAAAAACTGGCACTGGGTGCACTGAGTTAGTAGGTTAGTCCAAATATGTGTAAAATGATATAAAAGTGTGGCAAAACATATAACAATGTCACCCAAAAGATCATGGAACAAGCAGAAATTGTAGATACATTTGGAACGTATCAACATCCCCAAGCTTAATTTTTGCTCGTCCTCGAGTAGATAAATGATAACATAATTATTTCTGTGGTGACATGCTAACACACATATAAGAACTTCAAAGTAAAGCAAGTGAGATATGCAATTCAAGTCAAGACAATAGCAAGCAAGAGTCTATATCTAGTATTGAGTTTAGCAAAGTAAGAACATAAAGGTGCAAGAGCTATCGCTGTTCGTGACTTGAATGTCTCCAAATGGTGTTTGCGTGCAAGAAGTGGGAGATGGATCAGAGATAAAATATTTTTAATTTGAGAAATCAATCTACTAAACCTCACACTTAGTCTCCTTCGGAATCTTATTTTGACTCATCCCCACACCACTTGTCAGGCACAAGTCAAAATGATCCTTTCCCTTTCGATTTTGAGCACTCATGTAATGGATGAGTGTAAGCAAGATATGTTGGCACTTAGGATGGCGAATAGAATAATGATGGGGAAGGAAGACAAAAAGAGTGTGAAAGGCTCACATCAATGAGGACAACCATAGGCGAGAGAAAGCCAAATGATAGATATGATGTGAGGAGTAGGGATTGCCATGTAACAGATGCACATATGAGCTAAGGTAAGCTCTCCAATGGAACTAGTGGGGGTGCATCCAACTTCTTTGCTCATGACGACCTAGATCTCATTTGAGGAGGCTCATCATTGGAATATGCAAACCAAATTCTATAGTGTAAGAGTCCCCAAATAGTTATTCATGAATGATAATCTCTATGTAGTACCAATATAGTAATGGAGTACGAGTGTGGATCTTTCAAAAGGAATAGTAGTATTGCCCCTTTCTCTCTTCTTATTTCTTTTTCTTTTTCTCTTTTTATTTATTTTTGCGGCCTCTTTGGCTCTTTCTTTTTATCTCTCATTTTTCCTCTTTGGGATCTTTTGTTTTGTCCACTTTGGGATCTTTTCCTCACTTAAGGGCAACACTCTATGTTTTACATGAATAGAAAGAAAAATCATCACACATTTTGTAATAAGTACTCAACATAAATACAAGTGAAAACTATCATGATGTATGCAAATGTATGCCTCTGCTAGTGTAGCAGGATATGTAATGATACTAGCGCGTCATGTAGCAGTAAGGCCCAACTAGCATGCGAATCTATGATCAAGCAAAAGCATGTATGAGATGAAGATCAAGTCATGAGCTGGTGGATGTTGCATGGCAATGTATCTCGGAAAGGCTATGGAAATGCCTTAATAGGTAGGTATGCTGGCTGTTTTGAGGAAAGATATAATGAGGTTTATGTATGACAGAGCGTATCATGTCATGGGTTTGGATGCACCGGCGGAGTTTGCACCAACTCTCATGTGAGAAAGGGCAATGCATGGTACCGAAGAGGCTAGCAAAATATGGATGGTGGAAGTGCCAACAATCGAATACTCACATTAGTTCGAAGAACTCATACACTTATTGTCGGTAACTCTCTATCTAGTTAGGAAATTCACAAAGAGACAAGTACCCCGAGGAGGAATGTTTGGGGGTTTGGTTATCCTTGCGCATCCTCGACTCATGGTAACGTGAGGGTACTCTATATATTCCAACCCCTCGAGAGGTTAGGGATCAATTTAGTAGCTAGAGTTCTCAACTAATTTTAGTTTTTGAAAAACACAAGGATTTCCCAAAATATGACACCTGTCACTAATAGGCTCAAGCTCTTGGCACTAATAGTCCAAACATTACTCAAATCAATACCTCAAATCTATTGCAAGTTACTACTATACTTAAATAGCAACCTCAGTTACCTACTCATGAGAGACACACAACTCAGTGCAACGAACCAACTCTCTAAACAAGATAAGCAAGATAACTCAAGAGAGTTCCAAAATCAACCTAAATAATAGCTCTTAAAAACATAAGCATGAAAACTAAGAGCTAAAGAGTAGCTACGAAAAGATGGAGAACACACAGAAAAGATAAGCATGAAAAGCTATGTTGTGTTCTAGAGTGGAATGGAGCGTGTCTCTCCCCCAAAAAAGGTAGTCTAGGTTCCGAGTTGTTATGACCAGCAACTAAACTAAAACAAAACTAAAAAGCAAATAGTGGGACGCTCCAAGCATAGCACATATCATATGAAGTGATGAAAATATAGCATGGAGATGGATGAACTGATGATTGTTGATAGAGAAGGGGATACACGAGGGTATCCCCAAGCTTAGACGCTTGAGTCTCCTTGAATATTTCTTGGGATGCATGTGGGCATCCCCAAGCTTGAGCGTTTGACACTCCTTTATCTTCTTTCATCATCTCTCCCATCGCATACTTGAAAACTCCCTTCATACAAAACTCATCATAAGTTGATTAGAGTGGTTACGTCCCTTAATAAAATAATTCATCACCTGCTGGAAAAAAAGATTTTCATGAAAATCTACTACTTCTTATGAATGCCAAAAGGTTTTTGCAAATAAAAAGCAAGCTTAGGATTTGCAAAACAATGAAAACGCAAAACATAGCAGAATCTGTGAAAAACAGAACAACAGGTAGTAAGTAATTTATTCGGGGAACTTCTGCGACTCAAATAAAAAAACTTAGAACAAAGCGAGAAAGACAATTATATATAGCATGCTGTAAAAAAATTAATATAAAAAAATAATCTGGTGATTTTTGGCGAATTTTTCCCTCAAGCAAACATAATTTGTTTCTGGACAGCATGTCACAATTTTTGAACTTCCTTGCAATCGGAGGCTAAAACTTGGCACAAAGCTTAAAATAAAGATACAATGATATTTCTATAGTAGTAACAAGCATCAAGACCACTAAAAACTAAAGTAAAAACTCAAAGTAAATATAACAAGGGTTGTCTCACTAGAGCTCTTTCTTTATAGCCATAAAGATAGGCTTAAGATTTTAATGATGCTCTCGTAGGAATAAGAGTTGTAGAAGAAAATAGAGCATCAAGAAGCAAATACCAAACACATTTAAGTCTAACATGCTTCCTATGCATAGGAATATTGCAATAGAATAATTCATTGAAGCACAAAGCAATAAGCATAGGAAGGCAAAACAAGTGCAGCTTCAAAACCTTCAACATAAAGAGAGGGAACTTGATATTATTGAAATATCTATAAGAATATGTTCCCTTATCATAATAATTTTCAGTGGGATCATGAATAAACTCAACAATATAAGTATCACATAAAGCATTGTTACCATGATCCACATGTAACAAAGGTACTCTTACTCTCCACATAAGCATAATCTTTGGGGAGCCCATGGTTAGGACATTTTTGCATTAAAGTTTTCAGTCTCCCCCAAGCTTGAGCTATGCTTTCTCCATCACGATACCAAAAGTTATAAATATAGTTCATGTCTCGATGTATTTCATGAAGAGGATAAAACTTTGCATAAAAAAGAGGCATAAGATCTTGCCAATTTAGCAAATGAGAGTTATCAAGAAGCCTATACCAATCCAAAGCCTTATCTTTTAATGATAGAGAGAATAACTTTCTCATAAAAAAATCCATCCATATACCTGCAAGCTTAAATAAGGAGCATAGTTGTGAAAGATATAACAAGTATTTGCCTGGATGTCTGTCTCCTGCATATCGATTAGCCAAGACACAGTCAATAATACCATTTGGTATTTTAAAGGGCACAATTTCCGTAGGTGGGGAGGCTTCTCCACCACAATAGCCATGGGGTGGTTCCCCACAAGCAGCGAACTAAGAGTGCAGTTTTCCATAAGCCTAACTATTCATGCCAATCATTAAAAGGAAACTAACAAGACTAAAAACCAGAGGTAAAAGATAGCGTGCAACTCCCCTATCTTGAAGACTGGAGTCCCCAACAACGGTACCAGAAATTCGCTTGAGGACGAGTTGATGTATATACTTCTCACCCCTCATTGGATACCCCAATTGGAAGGTGGAGATGTAGTCAGCAGGAAATTTCCCTCACACGGAGACTGTAAGGTTTATCGAATCCAGGAGGACTCCTAGGATCAACATGGTAGGTGTGTGATACGTCTCCAACGTATCTATAATTTTTGATGGTTCCATGCCATTATCTTGTCAATTTTGGATGTTTTATATGCATGAATATGCTATTTTATATCTTTTTTGGGACTAACCTATTAACTCAGTGCCAAGTGCCAGTTTCTGTTTTTTCCGTGTTTTTGGCCCATTTTCAGACGGAGTCCAAATGGAATGAAACTTTACGATAATTTTTTTGGGACCAAAACAGACCCCCGAAGCTTTGGGAGAAGGCCAGATGGGCCACGAGGGAGTCACAAGCCCTCACGCCGCCACCACCCCCCCCCCCCGATGGTGGCGCGCAGGCTTGTGACCTCCTCGTGGGCCCAACTGACGCAATTCCACCGCCATAAATTCCTATAAATTTAGAAACCCCCAAAAAGAAACCTAGATCGGGATTTTTGCCGCCGCAAGCCTCTGTAGCCACCAAAAACCAATCTGGAGCCTGTTCCGGCACCCTGCCGGAGGGGGAATCCATCTCTGGTGGCCATCTTCATCATCCCGGCGATCTCCATGATGAGGAGGGAGTAGTTCTCCCTCGGGGCTGAGGGTATGTACCAGTAGCTATGTGTTTGATCTCTCTCTCTCTCTCTCTCTCTCTCTCTCTCGTGTTCTTGAGATGTCTTGATCTCGATGTACCATGGGCTTTGCTACTATAGTTGGATCTTATGATGTTCTTTCCCCTCTCCTTCTTGTAATGAATTGAGTTTCCCCTTTGGAGTATCTTATCGGATTGAGTCTTTGAGAACACTTGATGTATATCTTACACGTGTCTATCTATTGTGATCAACTTGCGGGTTTGTGACAATTGGGAACCTATGCATATGGGTTGGCACACGTGGATTCATGTGAGTACTTGATGTATGTTTTGGTGATCAACTTGCGGGTTCGTGACATTGGGAACCTATGCACACGGGTTGGCACACGTTTTGACTCTCTGGTAGAAATTTTGGGGCACTCTTTGAAGTTCTATGTGTTGGTTGAATAGATGATTATGAGATTGTCTGATGCATATCGTATAATCATACCCACAGATACTTGAGGTGACAATGGAGTATCTAGGTGACATTAGGGTCTTGGTTGATATGTGTCTTAAGGTGTTATTCTAGTACGAACTCTTGAATAGATCGATTAGAAAGAATAACTTTGTGGTGGTTTCGTACCCGACAATAATCTCTTCGTTTGTTCCCCGCTATTAGTGACTTTGGAGTGACTCTTTGTTGCATGTTGAGGTCTAGTTATATGATTCAATTATGTTATCATTGTTGAGAGAACTTCACTAGTGAAAGTATGAACCCTAGGCCTTGTTTCCACGCATTGCAATACCGTTCGTGCTCACTTTTGTTACTAGTTACCTTGATGTTTTTGTAATTTCAGATCACAAAAATCTATATCTACCAGCCATATTGCACTTGTTTCACCATCTCTTCACCGAACTAGTGCACCTATACAATTTACCATTGTATTGGGTGTGTTGGGGACACAAGAGACTCTTTGTTATTTGGTTGCAGGGTTGCTTGAGAGAGGCCATCTTCATCCTACGCCTCCCGCAGATTGATAAACCTTAGGTCACCCACTTGAGGGACAATTGCTACTGTTCTACAAACCTCTGCACTTGGAGGCCCAACAACGTCTACAAGGAGAAGGTTGCGTAGTAGACAACAAGCTCTTTTCTGGCGCCGTTGCCGGGGAGGCTAGGTAAGCGGCACTCACCTCCCGTCAACGAAGCTCTTTTCTAGCGCCGTTGCCGGGGAGGTTAGCGCTTGAAGGTATATCTTTAGATCTTGCAACGAATCTTTTTGTTTCTTGTTATTTCGCTAGAAAACTACAAAAAATGGAATTGAGGATGCCTCATATGCTCCATCTTTTCAATGTCTTTCGTCAGCATGATGGGAAGGAAAATTGTGCTCAAGTGATGAAAGAAGAATTACATAGAATGCTTGGCATAGAATATGTGAATGATGAGCATGATTGCAATATTGTTAGCATGAATTCTATGAATACCCATGATGCTAATGATATGCAAAGCCACAAGCTTGGGGATGCTAAATTTGATGAATATGATCTTTTTGGTTCTTCCACTTTGAATGATCAAAATTATTTTGATGAAAGCATGCCCCCTATCTATGATGATTATTGTGAGGATACTTATGCTTTAAAGAAGAGGGATGATAAAACTTGTCATTCTTTCGGAAACCCCTTTGCTAAACCTTGCTTTTTCATTGTGGACACAATTTGTAGTGCTCAAGTCTTTTACGATACTCCCACTACTATTCTTGAGAATAGATTTCCTTATGTGGAGAGTAGTAAAATTTCTATGCTTGTAGATCATGAAAAGAATGTTTTAGGTGCTGGTTATATTGTTGAATTCATTCATGATGCTACTGAAAATTACAATGAGAGAGGATCATATGCTTCTACTTATTGCAATAGTATCAAGCTTCCTCTCCATATGTTGAAATTTTTGAAGCTATGCTTGTTTTGCCTTCCTATGCTTGTTGATTCTTGCTCCAACAAGTTGTTTGATCACAAAATCCCTATGCATAGGAAGTGGGTTAGACTTAAATGTTCTAGACATTTGCTCCATGATGCTCTCGTTGTGTTTCAATCCTTACCTTTTATGTGAGCATCATTGAAATCAATGCCTAGCTAAGGGCGTTAAACGATAGCGCTTATTGGGAGGCAACCCAATGAATAAATTTTTCTTTTATTTTTTGCTTCCTATTTTGTTTTCTCCACACCATCATAATTCTGTTATGATTGTGTCTTTTGTGTTTCTTATTGTGTTTGTGCCAAGCAAAACCGTTATGATTAGTCTTGGTGATGATTGTTTGATCATGCCGGAAAAAGACAGAAACTTTCTGCTCACAAAAAGAATTTTCATTTTTATTCTGTAAGAGATTTTGAGTTGATTCGTTTTGCTGCTGATTTCTATGAAATTTCTTCAGACTGTCGTAAGTTTTCAGAATTTCTGAAGTACCAGAGGTATACGAAATATACAGATAGCTACAGACTGGTCTGCTGTTAACAGATTCTGTTTTTGTTGAGTTGGTTGCTTATTTTGATGAAACTATGGATAGTATCGGAGGGTATTAGCCATGGAAGATTGAAAATACAGTAACCCAACATCAGCATAAGTAGAATTTAAGTTTTATACAGTACCTAAGGAAGTGGTGGTTTGCTTTCTCATACTAATGTTATCACGAGTTTCTGTTTAAGTTTCGTGCTGTGAAGTTTTCAAGTTTTGGGGTGAAGTTCTTATGGACAAAGAGATAAAGAGTGGCAAGAGCTCAAGCTTGGGGATTCCCAAGGCACCCCAAGAGATTCAAGGATGCCGTAAAAGCCTAAGATTGGGGATGCCCCGGGAAGACATCCCCTCTCTCGTCTTCAATCCATCGGTAACGTTACTTGGGGCTATATTTTTATTCACCACATGTTATGTGTTTTTGCTTGGAGCGTCTTGTATCGTACGAGTCTTTTATTTTTGTTGTGTCACAATCATCCTTGCTTCACACCTAGAGAGAGAGACATGCACTCACCGTGATTTTGTCGAGCTTCACTTATATCTTTTGGTAGACAATTCAGCTCACATGTGCTTCACTTATATCTTTTGAGCTAGATAATTTTGCTCTGTGTGCTTCACTTATATCTTTTAGAGCACAGCGGTGCGTGGCTTGGTAGTTGATCTATGCTTTGAAAGTAGTCTCAAAAGGGGTAGTTATCCAAAGGGATACGAAAACGTTCACCTTCATGTGCATTGAATAGTTAGAGAAGTTTGATTCATCTCAATTAGTTTTGAGTTGTGGTTTTGGTAATATTGAAGTCATGCTAGTAAGGTGTTGTGGATCTAGAAATACTTGTGTTGAAGTTAGTGATTCCCGTAGCATGCACGTATGGTGAACCGCTATGTGATGAAGTGTGAGCATGATTAGTCTTTTGATTGTCTTCCTTTGCATGGCGGTCGGGATCGCGCGATGGTTTATACCTACCAACCCTTCCCCTAGGAGTATGCGTTGAATGCTTTGTTTCGATTACTAATAAAACTTTTGCAACACGTATATGAGTTCTCCATGACTAATGTTGAGTCCATGGTTTAGATGCACTTTCACCTTCCACCATCACTATCTTCTTAGTGCCGTGCAACTTTCGCCGGTGCACAAAACCCACCATTAGCCTCCCTCAAAACAGCCACCATACCTACCTATTATGGCTTTTTCAAAGTCATTCTGAGATATATTGCCATGCAACTACCACCATGACATGTGCCACCATGTCTACATTGCCATTGCATGATCGTAAGATATCTAACATGATGTTTCCATTAATGTCTATGCCATGCTAGATCATTGTCACGGTACACTACCGAAGGCATTCCATATAGAGTCATCGTTGCTCTAAGTTTTGAGTTGAAAGTATGATGATCATCATTGATGGAGCATTGTCCCATGTGAGGAAATAAAAGAGGCCAAAGATGCCCACCAAAAAAAAAGAGGCCAAAGAGCCCACCAAAAAAATATAAAAAAATGAGAGAAAAAGAGAGAAGGGACAATGCTACCACCTTTCCACACTTGTGCATATTAAGCACCATGATCTTCATGATTGAGAGTCTCTCATTTTGTCACCACCATATAGCTAGTGGGAAGTTTTCATTACATAACTTGGCTTGTATATTCCAATGATAGGCTTCCTCAAAACTGCCTTAGGTCTTTGTGAGCAAACAAGTTGGATGCACACCCACTAGTTTTCTTTAAGAGCTTTCACATACTCGTAGCTCTAGTGCATCATTTGTATGGCAATCCCTACTCATTCACATTGATATCTATTGATGAGCATCTCCACAGCTCATTGATATGCCTAGTTAATGTGACTATCTTCTCCTTTTTTGTCTTGCAACCTCCACCACACTCCACACCACTTATAGTGCTAAAACCATGGCTCATGCTCATGTATTGCGTGAGAGTCGAAAAAGTTTGAGAAAGTAAAGGTGTGCAAATAATTACTTGGCCAATACCTAGGTTGTGCATGATTTAAATTCGTTGTGCAAGGATTATAGAGCATAGCCAGACTATATGATTTTGTAGGGATAACTTTCTTTTGGCCTTGTTATTTTGAAAGTTCATGATTACCTTGCTAGTTTGCTTGAAGTATTATTGTCTCCACATCAATAGCAAACTATTGTTTTTGAATCTAACGGATCTGAACATTCATGTCACGTGAGAGAAGTTACAAAGGACAACTATGCTAGGTAGCATGCAACATCAAAAATTCATTCTTTATCACTTCCCTACTCGAGGATGAGCAGGAGTTAAGCTTGGGGATGCTTGATACGTCTCCAACGTATCTATAATTTTTGATGGTTCCATGCTATTATCTTGTAAATTTTGGATGTTTTATATGCATGAATATGCTATTTTATATCTTTTTGGGACTAACCTATTAACTCAGTGCCAAGTGCCAGTTTCTGTTTTTTCCGTGTTTTTGGCCCATTTTCAAATGGAGTCCAAATGGAATGAAACTTTACGATGCTTTTTTTGGACCAAAAGAGACCCCCGAATCTTTGGGAGAAGGCCAGATGGGCCACGAGGGAGTCACAAGCCCTCACGCCACCGCCACCACCCCCCCCCCCCCGTGGTGGCACGCATGCTTGTGACCTCCTCGTGGGCCCAACTGACGCAATTCCACCGCCATAAATTCCTATAAATTCAGAAACCCCCAAAAAGAAACCTAGATTGGGAGTTCCGCCTCCGCAAGCCTCTATAGCCACCAAAAACCAATCTGGAGCCCGTTCCGGCACCTTGCCGGAGGGGGAATCCATCTTCGGTGGCCATCTTCATCATCCCGGCGATCTCCATGACGAGGAGGGAGTAGTTCTCCCTCGGGGCTGAGGGTATGTACCAGTAGCTATGTGTTTGATCTCTCTCTCTCTCTCGTGTTCTTGAGATGTCTTGATCTCGATGCACCATGGGCTTTGCTACTATATTTGGATCTTATGATGTTCTTTCCCCTCTCCTTCTTGTAATGAATTGAGTTTCCCCTTTGGAGTTATCTTACCAGATTGAGTCTTTGAGAACACTTGATGTATGTCTTGCACGTGTCTATATGCTCTGATCAACTTGTGGGTTTGTGACAATTGGGAACCTATGCATATGGGTTGGCACACGTGGATTCATGTGAGTACTGGATGTATGTTTCGGTGATCAACTTGCGGGTTCGTGACATTGGGAACCTATGCACACGGGTTGGCACACCTTTTGACTCTCTGGTAGAAACTTTGGGGCACTCTTTGAAGTTCTATGTGTTGGTTGAATAGATGATTCTGAGATTATGTGATGCATATCGTATAATCATACCCACGGATACTTGAGGTGACAATGGAGTATCTAGGTGACATTAGGGTCTTGGTTGATATGTATCTTAAGGTGTTATTCTAGTACAAACTCTTGAATAGATCGATCAGAAAGAATAACTTTCTGGTTGTTTCGTACCCGACAATAATCTCTTCGTTTGTTTCCCGCTATTAGTGACTTTGGAGTAACTCTTTGTTGCATGTTGAGGGCTAGTTATATGATCCAATTATGTTATCATTGTTGAGAGAACTTCACTAGTGAAAGTATGAACCCTAGGCCTTGTTTCCACGCATTGCAATACCGTTCGTGCTCACTTTTGTTACTAGTTACCTTTCTGTTTTTGTAATTTCAGATTACAAAAACCTATATCTACCATCCATATTGCACTTGTTTCACCATCTCTTCGCCGAACTAGTGCAGCTATACAATTTACCATTGTATTGGGTGTGTTGGGAACACAAGAGACTCTTTGTTATTTGGTTGCAGGGTTGCTTGAGAGAGACCATCTTCATCCTACGCCTCCCACGGATAGATAAACCTTAGGTCACCCACTTGAGGGAAAATTGCTACTGTCCTACAAAGCTGTGCACTTGGTGGCCCAACAACGTCTATAAGGAGAAGGTTGCGTAGTAGACATCAATGTGTTCCACCCTGGTGCTAGCAGAAGACATGGACCTGCACACACAACAAATAACTTTGCTCCCAACAAATACAGAGAGGTCGTCAATCTCTCTCGCCTTGTAGTTTGCAAAGGATCAAAACACAAGCGAGAAGGTAATAATGATTGCAACGGAAAAGTAAATGAAAGCGGTAAATGATGGAGTTGTAAACAATGATGGTGATATGGACTGGAGTCACATGACGTTCACTAGTGATGTCTCTCTCCCAAAATACGATAAACAACTATGCTAGGGTAAACAAATCACTGTTGGGCAATTGACAGAATTATGATCACACCGCAATGCTAATTATGCTCCTTGATAGTTGGAGGTTCAATACTAATGGGCAGTATGCCAAGACAAGTAGACCGTTTATTCATCAGCATCTACTTATTAATCATCCACCTTGAGACATCTATTGAGAACATCTTTCCGGTATTAAGTTGCGAGCCCCACCCAAAGTGTAAACTCAAAGCAACGGACAACTGCATTAACGAACTATGCATAAGGTAAACAATCCTTACAACCGTGGTCACAAGCACCGTTGTTTTCTCCCTGGTGGCAACAAACACATCCCCTAGTCTCATGTTTATGTCACTCAAGCTAGACATCGAGGGGCCCAAACCCATAATCATGCATAACACTCCCTCTTGGAGTTATGATCTACTACTTGGCCAAAGCAATAAGAAGCAACGCAGAACATGCATGAATCACTAAGGAACATAATATAAAAGGATAATCAAATATATAACTCATAACAATCTGAACATAATCTCATAATCCATCGGATCCCAACAAACCGAGCATAGCAAAAGCAAGAGGATTACATAGATGCCTTGATCATGTAGGGAAGCTCACAAGGACTAACCATTGAAGCACAAGATTGGAGAGAAGACATCACATAGCTACTGGTCATGGACTCATGGTCCAAGAAGTACTACTCACGACACGTCCGGGAAGCGTCCATGACAGTGGAGAAGCTCCCAGAGGTCAATCCTCCCTCCGACAGGGTGCCGGGAAGAGGTCTACTGACGCTCCCAATCTTGGAAGCACTGTGGCGGTGGAACGATGGAGAAATTCACAATTCCAGAAAGTGTGCGAGGGTTTCCTCACGGAACACTAAATATAGGGCAAAGGAGGGCACCACAGGAGGTGGGACCCACCTAGGCGACCTCCTAGTGCATCCTAGGGCCTGGCCGCGCCAGCAGGCCGCGTGGGAGGCCTGTGGCCCCCCTCTGGCCCTCCTTCGGCTGTCCCGAAGCTTCTGTTTCGCTGATGTTTTATGTATTTTTTTGGATTTTTTCGGACTTCGAAAAATTGGGTAAAAGCCCCTCAAAGTAGACATCAGCAGACAGAAACTCGCACTGGATGCACTGAGTTAGTAGGTTAGTCCAAATATGTGTAAAATGATATAAAAGTGTGGCAAAACATATAACAATGTCACCCAAAAGATCATGGAACAAGCAGAAATTATAGATACGTTTGGGACGTATCAATGTGCCACACCATCAAGGCAGCGCCAACTTAATTCAGTTCGGACGGAACTCGGTACGTGGTTTGCTTCCTTATTCATGGAATTAATTCTTCATGCTAGCTTGAGCCCTGTACTAATACTTTAATCCTCTCTTTTAGGCGCATCACAATAAGACGGAGGTGTCAGAGTTGTATGACCATTGAGTCTGACCTGGATCATCCAGAGAAGTTAACCAACATCTCCTCCCACCACAAACTCGTGAAATACAAGGATGTGGGGAAGGCTAGGAAAGGGGAGGACTTTAACCCAAGCTAGGAACCTTTCGATCCAGAGCTGGTGATGATATCTGGTGGTGGGAGGCCCCGTGGCTTGATAGCCATCGAAGATGGGATAATATGTTGTCCACTCACTCTCCCAGAGATAAAGGCGCGCCAGTCGAGGTCCTGTGCTGAGATAACACCTCGTCCACGGCCAGACGGTCTCGCCATCGAGGTTAGTTGTACGGACTCAAAAAACTTTCATCCACTTCATTGTGTGTGTGGCCATCAATCATTACAGTGTTAACGAAGAATCGTGTTGCAGGCTACTCTTCAGAAAGAGATCGTCGCAAACCAGGTTGCTCTTGAGAAAGAGAGAGTGGCAAACCAGGCTGCTCTTCAGGCTTCCCTTGAGGAGAGGGACCAGACCACGGCTCGGTTGTTGGAGGAGGAGAGGACCCGAAATGAGGCGGGTCACCTGGCCATGTACGAGCTTATTGTGGTAAGTTCCTTTTTCGCATTAGCCAAATCATGCGTGTAACGTCTGTTTCATTACTAACTAATACGACCGACTCTTCAAAACCAAATGTGCAGTCTATGTGCGAGAAGACCGGTCAGCCCCCTCCGCCGATGCCTGTCTTTTCTGCGATTGGCACAGTGAGTTTCATTTCAATGGTCATTAAAAACTACTATTAACATTTGGGTGTCGTCATGCTAACAAGACATTGCAAAATATACTTTCTGTAGAATAACTTCCGAGCGGCATCGCACGACCCTTCTCAAGGGCAACCGTCTCCAAACGCAACCGGTCTGAGCAACATTGGTGCTTCTCCTAGATGACCATGACGGTAAGTTTTCTCTAGTTCATTTATGACATAATTAGCTAATTTAGGTCCAAAATGACGTAATTAGCCAATTTAGCTCCGAAATGACGTAATTAGCTAATTTCTCCTCTTTCTTCTCCTCTTTCTTCATCTACTTAGCTTATTTTCCCAACAAAGACATACTTAGCTAATTATCCTCCAAAATGACATAATTAGCTACTTTAGCTCCAAAATGACATAATTAGCTTAGTTATGTAAAAACCATCACAAGAACCTTGGTTAGCTCATAACTTAGTGTATCTTCCTCCTAAATGACATAATAAGCTCAAAATAAGAAAAATATTGTAATCATCCTCTTCCTCTTCTTCTCCTCCGTCTTCTTCTTCTTCTTCTCCTCCTCCTTCTTCTCCTTCTTCTTCTCCATCTTCTCCTCCTCCTCCTCCTTCTTCTTCTACTTCTCCTTCTTCTTCTTGTTCTTCTTCTCCTTCTCCTCTTTATTCTCCTCTTTCTTCTTCTCCTTAGCTTATTTTCCCAACAAAGACACACTTAGCTAATTATCCTCCAAAATGACATAATTAGCTAATTTAGCTCCAAAATGACATGATTAGCTACTTTAGCTCCAAAATGACATAATTAGCTTAGTTAGGTAAAAACATCACAAGAACCTTGGTTAGCTCATAACTTAGTGTATCTTCCTCCTAAATGACATAATGAGCTCAAAATAAGAAAAGTATTGTAATCATCCTCTTCCTCTTCTTCTCCTTCTTCTTATTCTTCTTCTTCTCCTCCTCCTTCTTCTCCTTTCTCCTCCTCCTCCTCCTTCTTCTTCTCCTTCTCCTCCTCCTCCTCCTCCTCCTTCTTCTCCTCCTCCTTCTTCTTCTCCTTCTTCTTCTTCTCCTTCTCCGCTTTATTCTCCTCTTTCTTCTTCTCCTTAGCTTATTTTCCCAACAAAGACATACTTAGCTAATTATCCTTCAAAAATGACATAATTAGCTAATTTAGGTCCAAAATGACATAATTAGCTACTTTAGCTCCAAAATGACATAATTAGCTTAGTTAGGTAAAAACATGATAATAACCTTGGTTAGCTCATAACTTAGCGTATGTTCCTCCTAAATGACATAATAAGCTCAAAATAAGAAAAGTATTGTAATCATCCTCTTCCTCTTCTTCTCCTTCTTCTTCTCCTCCTCCTCCTTCTTATCCTTCTTCTTCTCCTCCTCCTCATTCTTCTTCTTCTTCTTCTTCTTCTTCTCCTTCTCCTTCTTATTCTTCTTCTTCTTCTCCTTCTCCTTCTCCTCTTTATTCTCCTCTTTCTTCTTCTCCTTAGCTTATTTTCCCACCCAAGACATATTTAGCTAATTATCCTCCAAAATGACAGAATTAGCTAATTTAGCTCCGAAATGACATAATTAGCTACTTTAGCTCTAAAATGACATAATTAGCTTAGTTAGGTAAAAAACATCACAAGAACCTTGGTTAGCACATAACTTAGTGTATCTTCCTCCTAAATGACATAATAAGCTCAAAATCATAAGAACCTTGGTAAGCTCATAAATGTTAGCTTATTTTCCTCTAAAATGACATAATTAGCTTAGTTAGGTCAAAAATGGCATAAGGACATTTGTTACATCATAAATGTCATAGTTAGCTTATTTTCATCCAAAATGACAAAATTATCTTAGTTAGGTCAGAAATGGCATAATAACCTTGGTTAGCTCAAAAAGGTCATATACTTTGCTTATTTTCCTCCAAAATGACATAATAAGCTCAAAAATGTGATATATTGTTCTTCTTCTTCGAACTTTCTTATTCCCATTTTGCAAATTAGATTTACTACATGGAAGCTGGCATTGATGAAGTACTTTAGTTTTTGTTTTGATTTGAGTTGATGAACAATGTGGAACCATATGTATGTATATATGGATGAACAGTGTAAAACTTTGTATGTTGGTTCTTTCGATGTATTTGATGTGATTGATGAACAAATTGCATTGATGAACTTTATATGTATATCATATATGTGTTGTGAACTATATATATGTGTTGTGAACTATATATAATATATGTGTTGTGAAATATATGTATATCATATAAGTGCTGCGAAATAACATAAAATAAACAAAACAATGACAATATGGGCTCTTTGCCGTCCGCGAGCAGATGTCAAAGGCGTTTTCCATCAGCTCGCAGACGACAAAGGGGCCACGTGGCAGATAGGTGTACAAACCAGGCAACAGGCGGCTGGCCCATATGGGTACTTTGCCGTCTGCTACCCCGGAAAGCAGACGACAAAGGGTTTAACAAAGCAGACGGTAAAGGTTTTAAAGAGACGGATGAAGGATAGCTGTGCAAACTGGGCAGCACGTGGCTGGCCCATATGGGTACTTTGTCGTCTGCTGCCCCGGAAAGCAGACATCAAAGGGCTTAAAAAAGAAGACGGTAAAGAGCTTAAAGAATGCAGACGACAAATGCTCCATTAGCCACCTAACAGAGTAGTTGCGTGTCGGCTGCCGTCAAACACCTTTGCCGTCTGCTTGCACCTCTGACTGACGGCAAACCCCTTTGTCATCCGCTTCGCCCAAGCAGACGACAAAGAAGGACATTTACCGACGACATGCCTTGTATATTCTAGTGGGAATCAAAAAAAATACAAAGTTGGCTTGTATATTCCGATGACGGGCGTCCTCAAATGCCCGAGGTCTTCATGAGCAAGCAAGTTGGTTGCACACCCCACGCAGCTTCAGTGGAACTTTCATACACTTATAGCTCTAGTACATCATTTGCATGGCAATACCAACTCCTTGTATCGATATCTATCATTGGGCATCTTCATAAGCCGTTGGTACGCCTAGTTGATACGAGACCATCTTCTCCACTTTTCAACCCCTTTGAAATGTACCACGTTATTCTATTCCACCTATATGCTATGTCCAATGGTTCACACTCATGTATTACGTGAAGAATAAAAAGTTGATGCATATTCAAAAAGTACGATCCAATTGTGTGACTTGGGCACCATGGTGCTTGATATTTGTAGTTATGTGTTGAAGATGGAGCCATGCCTTGCTAATATAATAAAGATGGAAAGGGTTGAAACAATCTTCGAGGATCGTACACTTTGAAAGATTAATTTTTTTGTGTTAATATGTATTAATTCATCATTTCTTAATGAGCATACATGCATAAGAATACATCAAGGATAGCATGTCACACAAAAAATTCAGTTTTTATCATTTACCTACTCGAGGATGAGCATGAATTAAGCTTGGGGATGCTTGATATGTCTCCAAGTATCTATAATTTTCTATTGTTCCATTCTATTATTTAATCATTTTAGAACACTTCTTATGAACTTATCTACCAATTTATATTCTTTTTGAGCACTAACCTATTGACCCACTGCCTAGTGCCAGTTGTTGTTTTCTACATGTTTTTCCACTTTTCAAGTTCTAGTACCAAATGGATCCCCGTTGACCTAAAACTTTTTGTGATTTTTTCTGGACCAAAACAAGACCGTGGAGCATCAGAACAAGGCTGGAGGGCACACGAGGCCCCCACAAACCATCAGTGCGCGACGTGGGGGGGGGCATCTCGGCCTGATGTCTTGTGGCTGCCTCGTGGCTCACCTGACCCCGTTCTCTGGACTATAAATTCATGTTTACCCTAAAACCTTCAGACAAGGTCCCGAAACACTTTTTACACTATCACAAGTCTCTGTTCCGATGGGAGCCCTCTAGAGCTTCATTCCGGCACTCTGCCAGGGAGGGGGTCAATCACGGAGGGCTTCTTCATCAACCTTGTTGCCCTCATGATGATGTGTGCGTAGTTCACCACACACCTATGGGTCCATAGAAGAACCTAGATGGTTATCTCTCTCTCCCTTGGATCTTCAATACAATGATCATCGCATCTTCGCTTTGTTCCATATGATGTAACTCTTTTGTACGGTGCATTTGTTGGGATCCGATGAATTGTTGGTTTATGTTCAGATTATTCGTGATAAATATTTGGTTCTCCTATGATATATAATATGATTCTTATGTGCACGATTATGATGGCTTCGTAATTCTCTCTGATCTATTGAAATAGCTTGGCCAACTAGACTGATATTTCTTCGGTGAGAGAGGTGCGTTGCAGTAGGTTCAACCTGACGAGTTTCTATATCCCCGTGACAGAAGGGGACAAGTTGTGTATTTGTGTTGCTGCTACTAAGGGTAAAATGATGGGGTTTATCCATATTAGTTGAGTTTACTTTGTCTACATCATGTCATCTTACTCCAAGCATTACTTCGTTTGTCATGAACTTAATACGTAAAGAGGCAAGCATAGAAGCACTCTTGAAGTGAAGTAATAGTAATAGGTGCAGTCAGGAGTCGGCCTATTTGTTTATGGACATGATGCCTATATTTACATGATCATTTCTATGAAAATCACATAACTATCTGCAATTCTACCAATTGCCCAATAGTAATTTGTTTACCCGCCGTATGCTTATTTTCATGAGAGATGCAACTCGGAAAGCTATGTCCCCCGGGTCTATTCACAACATATTGCTAAAACCTCCAATACATTGTTGCCATTTATTTTCTTTTATTTTATTTTGAAGTTTCAAAATTATCTACACACCTCATTCGCTTGCAAATAACTAGACCAAAGGGATTGCCAACCCTCTTGCCCGCATTGGCTGCAAGCTATTTGTTCTTTTGTGTGGAGCCGTTGAAGTCGGTTGTGGATTAATATTCCTATTGGTTCGATAAACCTTGGTTTCATAATTGATGGAAATACTTACCCACTTTGTGTTGCGAGAACCCGTTCCTATTCACGGAAAACCCAGCGCAGATCATGAGTATCAATTAGCAAGATCGAAGAAGCTCAATAATGGGGAACAAATACGAGTTCAATGGATATGGTTCAATGGGGAAGAAGAACCCCTTTTATAGGAAGGGGAAAATCCAATTGTTACCTTCTCAGCCCCCACACAAGCGGTACTACCACTCGAGGGACCGGTACTACCGCTGCCAGGAGAGGTACTACCACCCATAATGGGTTGTACCACCTCCTATGTCTGCTCTAGATCCGCTGAGAGTCGAGCCCAAGAAAACCTGGGCGGAACTAGCGTGGTAGTAGTAAGCGGTACTACCGCCCAGAACTACCGCTCCAGAAACCGCTCAATCCGACATGAAAAGTGTCAAGCCCCTGATGAGAGCGATACTACCCCTGACCAAGGCAGTACTACCTCGGATAAGAGGTAGTACCACTCCTGGTAGAGGTACTACCACTTGGGTGTTTTTAGGCTAGGACAAAGGCAACAGATGAAAACACGTACGACCAGAATTGCCATAACTTCTGCAAATGAGCTTCGAATTGAGCAAACTCAAGCTTGTTGGAAGAGTAAATTATGAAAATGCCAATGATATAAAGATGTGAAACCTCTATGGATGAAGAACCAACAAAAACTCCAACATAAAAAACATCCTAGAAGATGCACATGAACTCCGTTTTCGATGAACTCGAGCTTGTCATGAAGATGAGCATAAGCTCAAGAACCCACATAGAGAAAAGCAAACCAAGAACCAAGAAATATGATGATGCCAAGAGTGCAATGGTTTGAGCTCTCAACGAACGATACGATCGAGCTACTCACTTGAGAGCCCCCCTTAATAGTACGACAATCAATCCTATAACCAGGTCTCCAAACAAACACTATGGGACCAGTAAAATAGAAAACCTATCAAGGGCAAACCTTTGCCTTGCGCATAGTCCACTTGAGCTAGATGATAAAGATGATGTCCTCCTCAAGATGGACCACCATTCTTGATTGCACCGACTCGGTGAAGACTAGTAGATTGCTCCCCCATACTCCACTATGGGTGAGCTACTCTTCAGCACATATTCACAAGTCCATTGCCAGCATAATGGAGGGCAAGCTTCAAGCATGATCTCTTCGTGATGATCCACTTGAACTTGCACGTCGCAATCTTAATGACAATCAACAGTTGATGTCATCCTCCATGGGTTATATGAGATCTTCATCTTGATGCAAGCCCATGGAAACATACCTAACCCCACATAGAACTCTCACGTAGAACCTGGGTTAGTACACAAAGCATAATGGACAATGCTTACCATACCATGGGATCACTTGATCTCTCTTGGTACATCTTGTACGCTTTGTGTGTTTATCAACTTGATTCACTCTTTGACCTAGTCTTAATCAACCTTGTGTCTTTATGACCAATCTTTGGATAAAACCTCGAGTACCACTTTGATTGAAAAGTATGATGCTACTCTCTACAAATCTGAATTTTTTTCCATACTTAAATATTGTTATGAAAATAATACTTCTAAAGCTTATGTTAAAGAATTTCTTGAGAGAATGTCTGCTGCATTGGAAGAAAATTATGATGACATTGATTTGATTGAAATATCCCCTCTTGATGATCATGATGCTTTCTATTCTTATGTACAAGATGCCAATATTAATGATGCTTATGGAGGTGAACTTGCTATAGTTCCCTATGTTGAGAATGAAATTATTGATATTGCTCCTAAAAAGCATGATTGCAATGATGTTAGTATAAATTCTATTAATTCCCACTGTGCTAGCAATATGCCAAGTTATAATCTTGGGGATGATGTAAGTGCATCTAGTGCCCCTTAGTGATTTTGGTGTACTGAAGACTTATAGGTTAAGAGACCGATGTATTTGTGAGTGTACACAAGCTCTATAAATCGCTGAAGAGTTTGAGTTATTCGAAGAATATAAACCCCTAAAAATGTATGTATTCGACTGAAGACTTTGGTATTTCCTCGAAGACTTTGAAAGTGAGAAAATTGGTGTGTCCGTGAAGAAATTGACATAAGGAATTTGAAGCATGAAGACTTCTGTTTTCGTAGTTTCATTTCCTGTTTTTGAGTCATAGGACCTCCGTACTTTTAAAGGGGGTCGCGGTAAAACTAAGGAAAAGTTTCCAAGTGATGCTCATCTGAAAGCGCACACATAGCAATCCTTCGAGTGAAGCCTTTGGAAATCTTTTATAGTTTAGTCAAATTCTTCAGTGACAGAGACGAAGATCTTCTGGTCTCTGAGGAATTTTCTCTAACCAAGGAGTTAGGTTTTCGCTAGTGCGAATTACCTACCAGCAAGGAACATGAGTGACATGAGGACTTTCATAGTTGAAATGTTCTCACCGTTGTTTCGCCGCACGCCAGTGATAACCCACAAGTATAGGGGATCGCAACAGTTTTCGAGGGTAGAGTATTCAACCCAAGTTTATTGATTCGACTCAAGGGGAAGCGAAAGAATATTCTCAAGTATTAGCAGTTGAGTTGTCAATTCAACCACACCTAAAAGATTTAGTGTCTGCAGCAAAGTATCAGTAGCAAGTTAGTATGATAGCAGCAGTAGGAACAGTAACCAGTAGCAGCAAAGTAACATGAGTAGAAACAGAGTAATAGCAGCAGCGGTGACAGCAGTAGCGGCAAAGTAACATAGCAAGGACCAGTAGGAAAAGACTCGTAGGCATTGGATCGGTGATGGATTATTATGCCGGATGCTATTCATCATGTAACAGTTATAACACGGAGAGATATGCAACTAGCTCCCATTCGTCAATCTAATGTAGGCATGTATTCCGTATATAGTCATACCTGCTTAGGGAAAAGAACTTGCATGACATCTATTGTCCATCCCTCCCGTGGCAGCGGGGTCCTAATAGAAACTACGGGATATTAAGGTTCTACTTTTAATAAAGAACCGGACCAACGCATTAACACTTGGTGAATACATGAACTCCTCATACTGTGGTCATCTCCGGGAATGGTTTCGGCTATTGTCACTCCGGGGTTGCCGGGTCATAACACATAGTAGGTGACTACAACTTGCAAGATAGGATCTAAAACACACATATATTGGCGACAACATAATAGGTTCAGATCAGAAATCATCACACTCGGGCCCTAGTGACAAGCATTAAGCATGGCAAAGTAGTAGCAACATCAATCTCAGAACATAGTGGATACTAGGGATCAATCCCCGTCAAAACTAACTTGATTACATGATAGATCACATCCAACCCATCACCGTCCAGCAAGCCTACGATGAGATTACTCACGAACGGTGAAGAGCATCATGGAATTGGCGATGGAGGAAGGTTGATGATGATGATGGTGACGATCTCCCCTCTCCAGAGCCCAGAACGGACTCCAGATATGCCCTCCAGATGAAGAACATGAGGTGGCGGCGCCTCCGTATCGTAAAACGCGATGAATCCTCTCCCTGATTTTTTTTCCGGACGAAACAGGCTATATAGAGCTGGATTGAGAGGCGGTGGAGCGTCGCAGGCTCCACAAGCCTGCCAGGCGCGGCCAGGGGGGCCGCGCCTGGTGGGCTTGTGGGCTCCATGCTCCACGTCCTCCGCTGATTCTTGGACCAGTATTTTTCATTAATTCCAGAAAAATTCTCCGTAAATTTTCAGGTCATTCCGAGAACTTTTATTTCTGCGCAAAAACAACACAATGGCAATTCTACTGAAAACAACGTTAGTCTGGGTTTGTTCCATTCAAATTATGCAAATTAGAGTCCAAAACAAGGGCAAAAGAGTTCAGAAAAGTAGATACGACGGAGACGTATCAACTCCCCCAAGCTTAAAGCCTTGCTTGTCCTCATGCAATTCAGTTGACAAACTGAAAGAGACAAAAGAAAAACTTTGACGAACTTTGTTTGATCTTGTTGTTGCAACTATGTCTAACTCATAACCAGAATTTCAGCAAGATCACAAGCAAACCACATAAGCAAATGACATCTAGGTCTCACGGTAAACTCATATCAATGGCATAATCAACTAGAGAGCAAATAATAATAAGTCTCAAACATCAACACTTCAATCAAAACAATCATGAAGCAGTACGAACAGATGGTATCTCGCTAGCTCTTTCTGAGACCGCAAGACATAAATGCAGAGCACCTTCAAAGACCAAGGGCTGACTAAACATTGTAATTCATGGCAATGGAGATCCAGTCACAATCATACTCAACACAGTTAAAAGCAAAGCATAAAAACGATAGAGGTGCTCTCTAATTGGTGCTTTTATAAGAAGAGGATGACTCAACAGGAACATAAATAGACAGGCCCTTCGCAGAGGGAAGCATTGATTTGCAGAGGTGCCAGAGCTCAAGCTTTGTAAACAGAGATAATAATTTTGGGTGGCATGCTTTCATTGTCAACGCAATGACTAAGAGTTCTCACCATCTTCCACGCTACACATGCTATAGGCGGTTCCCAAACAGAAAAGTAAAGTTTTGACTCCCCCACCACCAATCAATCACACTCCACGACTAGCCGAATACTCGGGCCCGTCCATACCAACATCAATCCAGGGGGAGTTTTGTTTGCAATTATCTTTTCGATTTGAGCATGGAACTTGGAATTCCAATTAACGGCCCCTTTCTCGTGAATGATAGTGAATAAACACATATCGAGGATAACACGCCTAGCATGGAAGATACTGATAGCCCCCTGTCACCACATGAGCGGTTCGAGCATGCAAAACAGATTATTTGTTGAAGGTTTAGAGAGTGGCACATGCAAATTTACTTGGAACGACAGGTAGATACCGCATATAGGTAGGTATGGTGGACTCATATGGAAAAACTTTGGGTTTATGGAAGTGGATGCACAAGCAGTATTCTCGCTTAGTACAAGTGAAGGCTAGCAAAAGACTGGGAAGCAACCAACTAGAGAGCGACAACGGTCATCAAAATGCATTGAGATTAACTAACATTGAGTGCAAGCATGAGTAGGACATGAATCACCATGAACATGAATATCATAGACCCTATGTTGATTTTGTTTCAACTACATGCGTGAACATGCGCCAAGTCAAGCCACTTGAATCATTCAAAGGAGGATACCATCCTATCATACTACAACACAGTCATCTCAAAATTCATGTGGGCATCCAAGATAGACCATTATAAGCTCCTAGCTAAGTAAGCATGGCATAAGCAACTATGATCTCTAAGTTGTCATTGCAAACATGTTTCTCTCACAACAAAGCTGAATCAGGCACGATGAGCTGGTCATATTTACAAAAACAAAATAGATCGAGTTCATACCAGCTTTTCCAGGCTCAGTCACTTCATCATATATCGTCATTATTGCCTTTAACTTGCACGACCGAACGATGTGAACAATAATAAGAGTGCTCGTGCATTGGACTGCGCTGGAATCTGCAGGCAAACACAAAGGAGAAGACAAAGTAATATGGCTCTTTAACAGCTAAACAAATATGCATGCGAGAGCCACTAAACATTGTAACCATGATCTTCTACCTTGACCCAAAGAAAAAGAAAACTATTTACACGCGAAAGCTCCCAACAAGCAAAAGAAGAACAAGAAAATATTTTTGGGTTTTCTCAAACTAGACAGACACACGAAAAGAAAACGAGAAAAAAATAAACTAGCATGGATGATACAGTGGCAAAGTGTGAACACCGACGAACAAAGTGAAAGCATAAGCAAGAATGTAAAGTCGGTGAGAAACACGTACTCCCCAAGCTTAGGATTTTGGCCTAAGTTGGTCTACTCCCAAGGAGGGAAATAACCAGCTCCGGGGTACTCCGGAGTGGACTTAGGATGCCACTGCTGTGTGAGCTCCTCTGGCTCCCACTGATAAACTGGCGTCTGGTACTCGACTGGTGGCTCGGGCACGGGCACCTGTGGTTGGGCTAGGCCCCAATATGCGTAGACGTCCGAGGGCATAATAATGTACCTGCCTGCATGAAGATTGAACAAAGAAGGAGCAGGCAAAGTAATAGTCTCACGAGTACCCTGACTAAACACCAGGTTATAAATCATCCTTCTATTTATATCTCTATCAAGAAAGTCATGGCGAACCATGCTATTGTAATCTAGATATCTCTCGGGAAGAAGAATCTCTTCTTCCTCCTCCAGTCTAATAGGTATCTCAAAGTGTCTAGCAAGATGAGTAGCATAGATACCTCCATAGACAATGCCTTTAGAACGGTTCGTGTTCAACCGTTGAGCTACTATAGCACCCAAGCTATAAGTTTTATCATTATAAAGGGCTTCGCGCAAGACCGCAAGATCTGGGGAACTAAGTGACCCAGCTTTCCCACGGCCAATCAAACATTTTCCCACAAATAATGAGAAGTACCGAAGTACGGGAAGAATGTATGGTAGCAGCTCTAGCGCAAGACACTCCTCTCTCCTTTCCTACAACAATTGTATCGATGAAAGCTTCCAAGTCCCGTGGGCGAGGTTCCTGAATATCCCCAACGTAAGGTAATTTGCAAACATTGCAAAAATCCTGGAGTGACATGCGCTGGGGGATATCATAAAGTTTGAACTCAACCATAGGAGGATTCTTCCTCGGATAGAAGTTAAAGCTTTGTACGAAGATATTAGTGAGGAGGAGGTATTGCGGACACTTATCTTCAATGAAGGCGGTAAGACCCGCGTTCTCCACCAAGTAGTAAAAGTCCTCATCAAGTCCAGCGGCGCGTAAGAACACATCGCTTGGCCACTCACACGCTCGAACTTCTGCGACTCGAGGGACCAGATACTTGGGCTTCTTCTCACTTCCATCATCCTTGGGGTCATGGCTTGAAGAGCCTCTTAAGAACCTCCTCATCTTTTCCCTTTTCTATCTCTGAAATTTTTAGTGATTCTAAGGAAAAGCGAATAAGGCTCAACTAAACTCATAGCAACTACTCCCACAAGTGCCTAGAGGCCATATTACGCATCAAAACTACTTGGGACCAGCTAAAATTAGCATGCAAAGCTCAAGAACATGGTCACCCAGGCAGCAAAAATACGCGAAGTATAAGGCACTAGAGCAAAAACTAATTGGACCAATGGAGGAGTCACTTACCAAGGAGTAATTTCCCCAAAACAGTTCGGAGAATGGTGCTTTGAGCAAGGAGATTCAAAATCCCAGCAAGAGGAGCAAGAACACGGGTTTGAGATGCAAAACGATTTTTTCTAGACATAGGAGAACCAGATGGGAGCAATAATGAGTGGAGGGGGTGCATGTGGGCCCCACAAGCCAGGTAGGCGCGGCCAGGGAGGTGCCCGCGCCTCCAGGGCTTGTGGCCCACTTCTGCAGCCCCTTGACTAGCTCTTCGTCTTAGTATTTTTCAAAAATTCCAGAAAAAAATCATACTTGATTTTCAGGACATTCGGAGAACTTTTATTTTCGGGGTACTTTTCCACGGGACGCTAACAGCAGAAAACAGGGAAAACTAAACTAAACCTATCATTTTTCTTCTAAGCAATCAAAGGTGAAAGCTTGGAACAGAGGTTGTGACTCCTTGATTCATCCATCTCATGGTCATCGAATGAAATCCGTCAATGAGGTTGATCAAGTCTCCTCGACAAACCTTTTTGAATCGCAAAAGAGAACGGATAATTTTCAAATAGTCACTAGGTCACCTCAATGGGGATGTGTATTTCCCCAACAAGCAAGTCATACTTCATTTTGACACGAGGTATAGGACATTCAAAGCTCCCAATAAGAATCGATGAAGTTTTTTCGATAGCATTGATGCAATGTACTCGATATTGTTTCTTCGGAAAGTGCACCGTAAGCTCATTACCGTTGACATGGAAAGTGACATTGCCTTTGTTGCAATCTATAACAGCCCCTGCAGTGTTTAAAAAGGGTCTTCCAAGGATGACCGCCATGGAATCGTCCTCGGGAATATCCAAGATAACAAAGTCTGTTAAGATAGTGACATTGGCAACCACAACAGGCACATCATTGCAAATGCCGATAGGGAAAGCAGTTGATTTGTCGGCCATTTGTAGAGAGATTTCAGTGGGTGTCAACTTATCCACTTCAAGTCTATGATAAAGAGAGAGAGGCATAACACTTACATCGACTCCAAGGTCGCATGAAGCAGTTCTAACGTAGTTTCCTTTAATGGAGCAAGGTATAGTGGGCACACCGGGATCACCTAGTTTCTTAGGAGTTCCACCCTTGAAGGTATAGTTAGCGAACATGGTGGAAATCTCAACCTCAGGTATCCTCCTCTTATTAGTCACAATATCCTTCATGTACTTAGCATACGGAGACATTTTGAGCATATCTGTCAAACACATTTGCAGAAAGACAGGTCTAATCATTTCAACAAATCGCTCAAAATCCTCATCATCCTTTTTCTTGGATAGTTTAGGAGGAAAGGGCATGGGTTTCTGAACCCATGGTTCCCTTTCTTTACCATGCTTCCTAGCAGCGAAGTCATTCTTATCGTATCTCTTATTCTTAGGCTGTGGGTTATTAAGATCAACAGGTTCAATCTCCACATCCTTATCATTGCTCGGTTGAGCATCTTCATGAACATCACTATTGATATTATCATTAGGTTCATGTTCATTAACAGATTGTTTCTCAGCATCACAGACAGAGTCATCGTTTTGACTCTCAGGTGTAGCAGCAACAGGGTTGCTAGCGTGCAGGTTCCTATCATCTTTCTTCTTCTTTCTAGGATGACTAGGTGCATCAGTGCTAACTCCTTGAGAATCTTGTTCAATTCTCTTAGGATGACCCTCACGATACAGAGGTTCCTGGGTCATTCTACCGCCTCTAGTAACGACTCTGATAGAATTGTCATTCAACTCATTGAGCAAGTCATTCTGAGCTTTAAGTACTTGTTCTACCTGCGTAGTAACCATAGAGGCATGTTTACTCAGAAACTTAAGATCATTGGCATTTCTGTCCACACAAGCACTTAAATGACTAAGCATACGACCATTCTGTTCCAATTGTCTGCTAACATAATCATTGAAACTCTGTTGTTTGGCAACAAAGTTATCAAATTCATCCAGGCATAAGCTAGCAGGTTTATCAAAAGGAATATCACTCTCATGAAACCAATGCAGAGAATTTACTTCTACTACCTGTATCGGGTTATCAAGACCATGGATCTCTTCGATAGGTGGTAGATTTTTGACATCTTCAGATTTAATGCCTTTCTCTCGCATAGATTTCTTAGCTTCTTGCATATCTTCAGGACTGAGGAATAGAATACCTCTTTTCGTCGGAGTTGGCTTAGGAGGTGGTTCGGGAATAGTCCAAGCATTCTCGTTGCACAAGATGTTATTCAGTAGAATCTCAGCTTGTTCTATGGTTCGTTCCCTAAAAACACAACCAGCACAACTATCTAGGTGGTCTCTAGAAGCATCGGTAAGTCCATTATAGAAGATGTCAAGTATTTCATTCTTCTCAAGAGGGTGATCAGGCAAAGCATTCAGTAGCTGGACGAGCCTCCCCCAAGCTTGTGGGAGACTTTGTTCTTCAGCTTGAGCAAAGTTGTATATTTCCTGCAAGGCAGCTTGCTTCTTATGGGCAGGGAAATATTTTTCAGAGAAGTAGTAGACCATATCCTGGGGGCTATGCACACAACCAGGAGCAAGATAAGTGAACCAAGTCTTAGCATCATCCTTTTGCGAGAAAGGAAACAGCTCGAGGATATAGTAGTGGCGGATCTTTTCCTCACTAGTGAATAGGGTGGCTATATCATGCAGTTTGCTAAGATGGGCTACAACCGTTTCAGACTCATAATCGTGAAAAGGATCAGATTCGACCAGAGTGATTAACTCAGGGTCGACAGAGAATTCATAATCCTTATCGGTCACAAAGATAGGCGAAGTAGCAAACTTCGGGTCGTATTTCATCTTAGCGTTCAAAGATTTTTCTTTCCACTTGAGCAGTAATTTCTCAACATCATAGCTATCCTTACACGCAGGAAAGACCTCAGCTATCTCTCCCTCCATAACATAACACTCACGCATATCAGGCAATTCATGTCTAGGAGAGCTAACTCTAGCACGCAAAATAGAAGGTTCTACTTCAATAGTATCATCACTTTCAGAAGTATCATCACATCTAGCAGCAACTCTAGCAATTTGTGCATCAAGGAATGCACCTAGTGGCAAAGCAGTATCAAGCATAGCATCATCAGGCAAAACAGTATCAAGCATGGCATCAGCAAGCACAGGCGACATATCAAGATTTCTAGCAGGAGGCGATGTCGCAAACTTACTCATAACTGAAGGTGAATCAAGTGCAGAGCTAGATGGCAGTTCCTTACCTGTCCTCGTAGTTGAGGGCAAGACTTTAGTTGTTGGATCTATTAGCTTCCTCATAGTGACCAGCACACGTCAATCCCAAGTGACTCAGAGAATATAGCTGTGCTTCCTCGGCAACGGCGCCAGAAAATAGTCTTGGTAACCCACAAGTATAGGGGATCGCAACAGTTTTCGAGGGTAGACTATTCAACCCAAATTTATTGATTCGACTCAAGGGGAAGCGAAAGAATATTCTCAAGTATTAGTAGTTGAGTTGTCAATTCAACCACACCTGAAAGATTTAGTGTCTGCAACAAAGTATCAGTAGCAAGGTAGTATGATAGCAGCAGTAGCAACAGTAACCAGCAGGAGCAAATTAAGAGCGGTAGCAACAGAGTAACAGCAGCAGCAGTGACAGCAGTAGCGGCAAACTAACGTAGCAAGGACCAGTAGGAAAAGAATCGTAGGCATTAGATCGGTGATGGATGATTATGCCGGATGCTATTCATCATGTAACAGTTATAACACGGAGAGATATGTAACTAGCTCCCGTTCGTCAATCTAATGTAGGCATGTATTCCGTATATAGTCATACGTGCTTAGGGAAAAGAACTTGCATGCCATCTATTGCCCATCCCTCCCGTGGCAGCGGGGTCCTAATGGAAACTACGGGATATTAAGGTTTCCTTTTAATAAAGAACCGGACCAACGCATTAACACTTGGTGAATACATGAACTCCTCATACTATGGTCATCTCCGGGAGTGGTTCCGGCTATTGTCACTCCGGGGTTGCCAGGTCATAACACATAGTAGGTGACTACAACTTGCAAGATAGGATCTAAAATACACATATATTGGCGACAACATAATAGGTTCAGATCTGAAATCATGGCACTCGGGCCCTAGTGACAAGCATTAAGCATGGCAAAGTAGTAGCAACATCAATCTCAGAACATAGTGGATACTAGGGATCAATCCCCGTCAAAACTAACTCGATTACATGATAGATCTCATCCAACCCATCACCGTCCAGCAAGCCTACGATGAGATTACTCACGAACGGTGAAGAGCATCATGGAATTGGCAATGGAGAAAGGTCGATGATGACGATGGCAACTATCTCCCCTCTCCGGAGCCCAGAACGGACTCCAGATCTGCCCTCCAGATGAAGAACATGAGGTGGTGGCACCTCCGTATCGTAAAACGCGATGAATCCTTCTCCCTGATTTTTTTTCCGGACGAAACGAGCTATATAGAGCTGGATTGAGAGGCGATGGAGCGTCGTGGGCTCCACAAGCCTGCCAGGCGCGGCCAGGGGGCCGTGCCTGGTGGGCTTGTGGGCTCCACGCTCCACGTCCTGTGCTGATTCTTGCGCCAGTATTTTTCATTAATTCCAGAAAAATTCTCCGTAAATTTTCAGGTCATTCCGAGAACTTTTATTTCTTTGCAAAAACAACACCATGGCAATTCTGCTAAAAACAATGTTAGTCCGGGTTAGTTCCATTCAAATCATGCAAATTAGAGTCCAAAAGAAGGGCAAAAGAGTTCGGAAAAGTAGATACGATGGAGACGTATCAGCCAGTTGTCCCTAACCTTATCCACCTAACGGTCATATCATTGGGGCATTTATGTCAAATCATGTCGGGATTACTCCGAGGCTATAAATAGACGCCCCCATAACCACTAGCTGGCTGGCTGCTCAAAGACTTTGAGAGAAAATCATAAGTGGGGAAAACCCCCAAACACACAAACCAAAACCCAAAAACCCCAAAGTGATTGAGCATCACTGAAGAAATTGTTCCTATGTGGAACCGATGCTTGTTACCTTTGAGGATTGTGTATCCTCCAGACGGTTAGGTGTCACTTGTCTAGAGCATCCATTAGTCAATTGTGGATCACCGGGTGACCAAGTTTGTGAGGTCGTGGATGTCTGCCCTGAATACTTACCACGAGTGTTGGGCGAGGACTGTGTGTCCTTAGCTCAAGGAGAATACGGTAAGGACTGTGTGTCCTGGGACTATGTGTCCTTTGGATTAAATACCAAGCCACTCCAAACCAGACGTACGACTATCACAACAGTAAGAACTGGGTCATCAAACCAGTGTCTTCATCGAGTACCTGGTTCTATTTCCTCAACCCTTTCATTTCCTCAGTTGTATGTTGATGAAATTGATCATTACTGATTGAAGAATTTGAATGAAGACTTCCACAATTTCCTCACCCCAAATTCTTTACTTCACTTGTTCTTCACCTACATATCCTGAACACGCTACTTGTGCAAATCGAATGTTTCATTTCATCATGAAGACTATGTTGTCATTGTTTCGCATGTTTGCCTAAGTACTTAATTCTCTGCTTGGTGTTCGCATCTGAGGAACTTCGTCACAAGGAATTTCCTCAGTGAAGAATTCATAAAAATTACCTATTCTCCCCCTCTAGTCGATATAACGCACTTTCACATGATCATTTTGTTATGTCCAGTACTTATTGCAATGATCATGATTGGGGTGATGATGTCCTTTTGATCTTGAAAATATATTTAAGCCCCATGATGAATATGTTATGGATAATAATGTTTGCAATAATATTGAAAGTGGATTTGGAAGAGTGTCAACTAAGAATCCCATATATTTGGAGAGTGTTCAATCTTATGATTTTATTCATAAAAGTGGGTTTGGAAAGTTCATGACTTTACTTAATGTTGATCCCACTACCTTGGAAGATTGTAAAACCTTTGTGCATGTAAATCATGGAGAAAATATTATGATAGATATATAGTTGAATCTGAATATGATCCTACATGCAATTATTATGAGAGAGGCAAATACGGTTATAGAAACTTTCACCTTACTCAATTGCCTCTCTTTGTGTTGAAATTATTAATGCTTCACTCTTCCTATTTGAATATGCTACATTTCTCTTGTCTTGATAATTTACTTTCCTACAAAATTCCTATGCATCCGAAGTGTGTTAGACTTAGATGTGTTTTTCACATGCTTTATGATGCTCTCTTTGTGCTTCATTTTTTGTCTATTATGTGAGCATAATTATTATCACAAGCCTATCTTAATGACTACGAAGGTTTGGGTGGTGATTTAGTCAATCTCAAGATGATGTGTCGGCTCAATCTCGTGGAGGGGTAGGGTGTGCGTGCATGAATTCACAGTAGTGATTGTATGTGTGTATGTATAAGCATCTCCGTATGTATTGTGTTAAGAAAACTCTCATTTTTTGCATAAGAGTTTTCTCTTAGTAAATTTCACCTTTTACCATCAACTCATCAAGTCAAGCCTTACGCTAATGGGCACATCATTTTTGTTAGCCAAAACAGTTGGGAAGACCCTACTATAACTCTTCTACTTTTTTATTAATATGGAAGTATATACGATGTGGGAGTTATAGGAGATGTAGAGTACAATAGGAGGCATACTAAAAGGTATCAATCCATGCTTGCATACCATCTTTAAGGTTAGGCTTGGCTCTCTTCATTATTGTCTGGAAATATTCATTGAAACATTTAATACAATAGTTGAGGTCCTTCAATTTATGGTAAAAAATGATGCTATTTATCTGGGTACATATGCTCCAACATCTTGCAATGATGATTTCTTTGTAGTAATCCATGTTCATTCTCTATCTCCCTTCTATTAGCATATCACATATCCACTCGATTCCCAGATTAGTCCAAAAGTTTTGGCTGCAATCACATGATCTTCCAAATTATTATTGTTGCATAGGACACAACTACCAGATTCAATGTAGAACTGCTTTTTTGATAAATAGGCCCCTTGAGTTAACCCTATCCTTGATTAGAACTCGAAAAAGGAATCTTTGTTTGGACAAACAAATAGACTTCGAGATCCATTTAAATGTTGCATCAGCAGCACGGGGATTGCCTATTAGGTATTCATAGATTTTCTTAGTGGAGTATTTATTGCCAACCATATGAAAGACACTTAGTAGTACTCGTGTGATGTCTTTTTCCACATTTTCACTCTCAAACTAACATGACATATGTATGTGTGAGGATGACATGGAAGGTGACTGGATGGACAAAGTTGTGGTACATGGTCCTTGTGTCTTTTGTGCTTCCTCGTAAGCCTGTCGTGGCCTTCACCCCCTCCTTATGCTCGCCATGCCAGATCTGGCTCACTGGATGGAGGGTGTGAAGATCACACGACATGTGCGGTGCCTATTTCATTGTCATTCATTGGTGTGTCAATGTGCTCGGTGAGTTGGAGGTGCATTTGTTCACATCTATATAGTTTGACTATTTTCTCTTAATTAACCGATGATTTTATGGACATGGAGTTTCTACTCCTCGTGCACATGCATCCGAAGGTACATGAAATGTGAAAGGGAAAAAATATGTTGTTTCTTCAACATACATTTTTCACTGTTCTATTATCGTGCAAAATTTTGTCAAAAAGTAACATTCGATGTGTTGTGGGAAAAAAATCTTGTACTCTAAGAGCTTATCCAACGGAGTGGGTTAACTTGTCCTCAATTTGTCCGCGAACGCGTCCGAATAGTTTATGGATGTGTCTACTCTGAACCCGTATTTGTCCGTGCACACAACAATGTGTTGGAAATATGCCCTAGAGGCAATAATAAAATAGTTATTATTATATTTCCTGTTTCAAGATAATCATTTATTATCCATGCTATAATTGTATTGAATGGGAACATAAATGCATGTGTGGATATATAGACAAAACTATCTCCCTAGTGAGTCGCTAGTTGACTAGCCTGTTGATCAAGGATGGTTAAGGTTTCCTGGCCATAGACAAGTGTTGTCACTTGATGACGGGATCACATCATTAGGAAAATGATGTGATGGACAAGACCCAAACTACGAACGTAGCATATGATCGTGTCATTTTGTTGCTATTGTTTTCTGCATGTCAAGTATTCATTCCTATGACCATGAGATCATGTAACTCACTAACACCGGAGGAATGCCTTTTGTGTATCAAACGTTGGAACGTTACTGGGTGACTATAATGGTACTCTACAGGCATCTCCGAAGGTGTCCGTTGAGTTAGCATGGATCAAGACCGGGATTTGTCACTCCGTGTGACGGGGAGGTATCTCGGGGCCCACTCGGTAATACAACATCACATATAAGCTTTGCAAGAAATGTGACTAAAGAGTTAGTCACGAGATATTGTATTACGGAATGAGTAAAGAGACTTGCCGATAACGAGATTGAAATAGGTATAGAGATACCGATGATCGAATCTCGGGAAAGTAACATACCGAAGGACAAAGGGAATGGTATACGGGATTATATGAACCCTTGGCATAGAGGTTCAACCGATAAGATCCAATATGGACATCCAGGTCCCGCTATTGGATATTGACCGGGGAGTGTCTCAGGTCATGTGTGTATAGTTCTCGAACCCGCAGGGCCTGCACACTTCAGGTTCGGTGACGTTTAGGTATAGTTGAGTTAGAGCTGCTAGTGACCAAAGTTTTGTTTGGAGTCCCGGATACGATCCCAGACGTTACGAGGAATTCCAGAATGGTCCGGAAACGAAGATTGATATATAGGAAGTTGATATTTGGATTCCAGAAGAATTTCGGGCAATGCCGGCAGTATACCGGGAGTGAAGAATGGGTACTTGGGGCCCACCAGGTGGGCCCACCACTCCCCAAGCGGGCCACATGGACTTGATGGTGGCACAGTAGCTCTTAGTGGGCTGTCTAGTCAACCAAAGAAATCTCATGTGGAAAAAGGTGGAAAATCCAAAAGAGGTGGACAATTTGGGAAGGAGTCCTAATCCAAGTAGGATTGGAGGAGGACTCCTCCCTCCTTTGGTTCGGCCGACGCCAAGGGGTTTCCCTTGGTGGACAAGGCTTCCTCCACCCTCCTCCTATATATACTAGAGGTTTTAGGGGTTTTGAGACACAATTTCAGCCACGTGCAACCCTCTCCTCTAGTTTGTAGTTCCTCCTCTAGATCGGATTTCTGCGGTGCTTAGGCGAAGCCCTGCAGGAATAGATCACCACCATCACCGGCGCGCCGTCACGCTGCCGGAGAACTCATATACTTCCCCGTTTCTCTTGCTGGATCAAGAAGGCAGAGATCTTCATCGAGTTGTACGTGTGTTGAACGCGAAGGTGCCATCCGTTTGGTGCTTGATCAGGACGGATCGTGGGACGGTGGCGATTTGGATCGCGAAGACGTTGCACTACATCAACTGCGTTTATTAACGCTTCCCGCTTAGCGATCTACAAGGGTATGTAGATCCGATCTCCCTCTCATAGATGATCATCACCATGATAGGTCTTCGTGTGCGTAGGAAATTTTTTGTTTCCCATGCAATGTTTCCCAACAGTGGCATCATGAGCAAGGTTCATGTGTAGATGAAATATCGAGTAGAACACAATTTTTTTTGTGGGCGTTGATGTTCGATTTGCTGCCCTCCTTAGTCTTTTCTCGATACAGCGGTATTGTTGGATTGAAGCGGCCCGGGCCAACCTTACTCGTACGCTTACGAGAGACCGGTTTCATCGACTAACATGTAACTTGTTGCATAAAGATGACTGGCGGGTGTCTGTTTCTTCAAATTTAGTTGAATCGGATTTGGACGAGGAGGTCCTTGGATAAAGGTTAAATAGCAATTTGCATATTACCTTGTGTCTTTGCGTAAGTAAGATGCGATCATACTATATACCCATAGCAGACACGTAAAACATGCAACAACAAATTAGAGGACGTCTAACTTGTTTTTGCAGGGTATGCATGTGATTCGATATGGCCAAAGACATGATGTGATATATTGGATGTATGAGATGATCATGTTGTAATAGTTAAATATCGACTTGCACGTCGATGCTACGGCAACCGGCAGGAGCCATAGGGTTGTCTTTAAACTAACGTTTGTGCTTGCAGATGCGTTTACTATATTGCTAGGTAGTAGCTTTGGTAGTGATAGCATAGATAGCACGACAACCTCGATGGCGGCACAATGATGGATATCATGATGATGATGGAGATCATGGTGTGGCGTCGGTGATGATGAAGATCATGCCGGTGCTTTGGTGATGGAGATTAAGAAGCACAAGATCATGGCCATATCATGTCACTTATGAATTGCATGTGATGTTAATCCTTTTATGCACCTTATTTTGCTTAGAATGACGGTAGCATTATAAGGTGATCCCTCACTAAAGTTTCAAGATAAAACTGTGTTCTCCTCGACTGTGCACCATTGCCACAGTTCGTCGTTTTGAGACACCACGTGATGATCAGTGTGATAGACTCAACGTTCACATACAACGGGTGCAAAACAGTTGCACACGCGGAACACTCGGGTTAAACTTGACGAGCCTAGCATGTACGGACATGGCCTCAGAACACAAGAGACCGAAAGGTCGAGCATGAATCATATAGTAGATATGATCAACATGGAGATGTTCACCACTGAAACTATATTCAACTCACGTGATGATCGGATTTGAGTTAGTGAATTTGGATCATGCGACACTCGAATAACTAGAGGGATGTCTATTTGAGTGGGAGTTTATAAGTAATATGATTAGCTAAACTCAATTGTCTTGAACATAGTCTAAGTAACCTTTGCAAAATTTTATGTTATAGATCAATGCCTCGCGCGGTAGCAACCCTGAATTTCAATACGTTCCTAGAGAAAGCTAAGCTGAAAGATGATGGTAGCAACTTTGTAGACTAGGTTTGAAATTTGAGGCTTATCCTTCGAGCTGGGCAAAAGAATTATGTCCTTGATGCAGCGCTAGGAGATGAACCACCCGCTACGGCTGAACAAGATGTTTTGAACGCTTGGCCAGCTCGTAAGGATGACTACTCACTAGTTCAATGTGCAATTTTGTATGGCTTAGAACCGGGACTTCAAAGACTCTTTGAATGTCATGGAGCATATGAGATGTTCCAGGAGTTGAAGTTTATCTTTGAGAAGAATGCCCGGATCGAGAGGTATGAGACCTCCAATAAATTCTATGCTTGCAAAGTGGAGGAGAATTTGTCTGTGAGTGAACATGTGCTCAAAATGTCTGGGTACTCAAACCGTCTAGCTGAGTTGGGGATCGATCTCCCGCAAGAAGCTATTACTGACAGAATTCTTCAATCACTGCCACCTAGCTACAAGAGCTTTGTGTTGAACTATAACATGCAAGGGATGAATAAGTCACCTGGTGAGTTATTCGCGATGCTGAAAGTCGATGAGTCAGAAATCCGGAAAGAACATCAAGTTTTGATAGTCAATAAGACCACTAGTTTCAAGAAGAACGACAAAGGCAAGAAGGGTAACTCCAAGAAGAGTGGCAAAACTGTTGCCCCTCCGACAAAGAAACCCAAGGCTGGGCCTAAACCGGAATTTGAGTGCTATTATTGCAAGGGGACTGGTCACTGGAAGCGCAACTGCCCCAAGTATTTGGCCGATAAGAAGGCGGCCAATGCCACACAAGGTATATATGATATACATGTTATTGATGTGTACCTAACCAACTCTCATAGTAGTGCCTGGGTATTTGATACCGGTTTTGTTGCTCACATTTGCAACTCGAAGCAGGAACTATGGAATAAGCGAAGGCTGGCAAAGGATGAAGTGACGATGCGCGTGGGAAATGGTTCCAAGGTTGATGCGATCGCCGTCGGCACGGTCTCACTTCAGTTACCATCGGGATTAGTTATGAACTTAAATAATTGTTATTGAGTGCCTCCGTTAAGCATGAACATTATATCTGGATCTTGTTTATTGTGAGACGGTTACTCATTTAACTCTGAGAATAATAGTTGTTCTATTTATATGAGTAATATCTTTTATGGTCATGCACCCTATTTGAGGGGTTTGTTCGTATTAAATCTCGATTGTGATGATACTCACATCCATAACATTAAGACCAAAAGATGTAGAGTTAACAATGATAACGCCACTTTCTTGTGGCACTACCGCTTATGTCATATTGGTGTTAAGCGCATGAAGAAACTCCATGTTGATGGACTTTTGGAGTCACTTGATTTTGAATCACTTGACACATGTGAACCATGCCTCTTGGGCAAGATGACTAAGACTCTGTTCTCTGGAACAATGGAGCTTGCAAATGACTTATTGGAGATTATACATACTGATGTGTGCGGACCAATGAGCATAGAGGCACGCGGTGGATATCGTTATTTTCTCACCTTCACTAACGATTTGAGTAGGTATGGCTATATCTACTTGATGAAGCACAAGTATGAAACGTTTGAAAAGTTTAAGCAATTTCAGAGTGAAGTTGAAAATCATCGTAGCAAGAATATCAAGTTCCTATGATCTGATCGAGGAGGACGGTATCTGAGTTACGAGTTTGGTGCTCACTTAAGACAGTGTGGAATTGTTTCACAGTTGACACCGCCTAGAACACCACACCGAGTGGTGTGTCCCAACATCGTAATCGTACTTTGTTAGATATGGTGCGATCTATGATGTCTCTTACCGATTGGCCATTATCATTTTGGGGCTATGCATTAGAGACAACTGCATTCACTTTAAATAGGGCACCATCAAAATCCGTTGAGACGACACCATATGAGCTATGGTATGGCAAGAAGCCAAAGTTGTCGCTTCTTAAAGTTTGGGGATGTGATGCTTATGTCAAAAAGCTTCAGCCTGAAAAGCTGGAACCCAAAGCGGAAAAGTGTGTCTTCATAGGTTACCCAAAAGAGATAGTTGGGTATACATTCTATCTCAGATCCGAGGGCAAAGTGTTTGTCGCTAAGAACGGAGATTTTCTTGAGAAAGAGTTTGTCTCGGAAGAATTGAGTGGGAGGAAGATAGAACTTGATGAGGTTACAGAACCTCTGCTTCAACAAGATGGTGGCGCAGGGCAGAAAGAAATTTCTGTCGAGGCAACACCAGTTGAAGAGGAAGCTAATGATGATGATCATGAAGCTTCAAATCAAGTTACTGTCGGACCTCGCAGGTCGACAAGTGCACGTACCGCTCCCGAGTGGTACGGGAATCTTGTCTTGTCTATCATGTTGTTGGACAACAATGATCCTACGAGTTATGGAGAAGCGATGGTGGGCCCAGATTCCAACAAATGGTTAGAAGCCATGAAATCCGACATATGATCTATGTACGAAAACAAAGTGTGGACTTTGGAAGTATTACCTGAAGGTCGCAAGGCTATTCAGAACAAATGGATCTTTAAGAAGAAGATGGATGCGGACGGTAATGTGACCGTTTACAAAGCTCGACTTGTGGCAAAGGGTTTTTCACAAGTTCGAGGAGTTGACTACGATGAGACATTCTCACCCGTAGCGATGCTTAAGTCCGTCTGAAACATGTTAGCAATAGCTGCTTTTTTTGATTATGAAATCTGGCAGATGGATGTCAAAACGGCGTTTCTTAACGGGTTTCTTAAGGAAGAGTTGTATATGATACAAACCGAAGGTTTTGTCGATCCAGAGAATGCTGACAAGGTGTGCAAGCTCCAGCGATCCATTTATGGACTCGTGCAAGCATCTGAGAGTTGGAATCAGCGCTTTGATGAGGTGATCAAGGTGTTTGGGTTTATACAAGTTTTTGGAGAAGATTGTATTTACAAGAAAGTGAGTGGGAGCTCTATAGCGTTTCTAATATTATATGTGGATGACATATTACTGATTGGAAACAATGTGGAGTTTTTGGAAAGCGTAAAAGATTACTTGAATAAAAGTTTTTCAATGAAAGACCTAGGAGAAGCTTCTTACATATTGGGTATAAAGATCTATAGAGATAGGTCGAGGCGCGTGATAGCTCTTCCACAAAGCACATACCTTGATCAAGTTTTGAAGAACTTCAAAATGGAACAATCCAAGAAGGGGTTCTTTCCTGCGTAACAAGGTATAAAGTTGAGTAAGACTCAATGTCCAGTAACTATAGAAGAGAGAGAAAAGATGAGTGTCGTCCCCTATGCTTCAGCCATAGGGTCTATCTTGTATGCAATGTTGTGCACAAGACCGGATGTCAGCCTAGCCATAATTATGGCGGGCAGGTTTCAAAGTAATCTAGGAGTGGAACACTGGGCAGCGGTCAAGAATATTCTGAAGTACCTGAAAAGGAGTAAGGAAATGTTTCTCGTTTATGGGGGTGACGAAGAGCTCGTCATAAAGGGTTACATCAACGCAAGCTTTGACACCGATCCGGATGACTCTAAGTCGCAAACCAGATACATATTTGTTCTTAGCGGGGGTGCGGTAAGTTGGTGCAGTTCCAAGCAAAGCGTCGTAGCTGATTCTACATGAGAAGCAGAGTACATAGTTTCCTGAGAGGCGGCCAAGGAGGGTGTCTGGATGAAGCAGTTCATGTCAGATCTTGGAGTAGTGCCAAGTGCACTGGATCCAATCAATCTATTCTGTGACAACATTGGTGCATTGCTCTAGCCAAGGAACCAAGGTTTCACAAGAGGACCAGACGCATAAAGCGACGCTTCAACGCCATCCTCAATTACATCAAGGAGGAAGACATAAATATTTGCAAAGTGCACACGGATCTGAATATTGCAGATCCGCTGACTAAACATCTACCACGAGCGAAGCATGAACAACACCATAACTGTATGGGTGTTAGATTCATTACATTGTAAATCACATGAAGATGTGAGACTAGATTATTGACTTTAGTGCAAGTGGGAGACTGTTGGAAATATGCCCTAGAGGCAATAATAAAATAGTTATTATTATATTTCCTGTTTCAAGATAATCGTTTATTATCCATGCTATAACTGTATTGAATGGAAACATAAATGCATGTGTGGATATATAGACAAAACTATGTCCATAGTGAGTCTCTAGTTGAATAGCCTGTTGATCAAGGATGGTTAAGTTTTCCTGGCCATAGACAAGTGTTGTCACTTGATGACGGGATCACATAATTAGGAGAATGATGTGATGGACAAGACCCAAACTACGAACGTAGCATATGATCGTGTCATTTTGTTGCTATTGTTTTATGCATGTCAAGTATTCATTCCTATGACCATGAGATCATGTAACTCACTGACACCGGAGGAATGCCTTGTGTTTATCAAACGTCCCAACGTTACGGGGTAACTATAAAGGTACTCTACATGCATCTCCGAAGGTGTCCGTTGAGTTAGCATGGATCAAGACTGGGATTTGTCACTCCGTGTGACGGAGAGGTATCTCGGGGCCCACTCGGTAATACAACATCACATATAATCCTTGCAAGCAATGTGACTAAAGAGTAAGTCACGGGATCTTGTATTACAGAACGAGTAAAGAGACTTGCCGATAACGAGATTGAAATAGGTATAGAGATACCGACGATCGAATCTCGGGCAAGTAACATACCGAAGGACAAAGGGAATGGTATACGGGATTATATGAATCCTTGACATAGAGGTTCAACCGATAAGATCTTCATAGAATATGTAGGATCCAATATGGACATCCAGGTCCCGCTATTGGATATTGACCGGGGAGTGTCTCAGGTCATGTCTGCATAGTTCTCGAACTCGCAGGGTCTGCACATTTAAGGTTCAGTGATGTTTCGGTATAGTTGAGTTATAGGTGCTGGTGACCGAAGTTTTGTTCGGAGTCCCGGATGAGATCCTGGACGTCACAAGGAGTTCCGGAATGGTCCAAAAACAAAGATTGATATATAGGAAGTTGATATTTGGATTCCGGAAGAATTTTGGGCATTGCGGGTAGTGTACCGGGAGTGACGAACGGGTACCGGGGCTCACCAGGTGGGCCCACCACTTCCCAAGAGGGCCACGTGGACTTGATGGTGGCACAATAGCTCTTAGTGGGCTGTCTAGTCAACCAAAGAAAGCCCATGTGGAAAAAGGTGGACAATCCAAAAGAGGTGGACAATTTGGGAAGGAGTCCAAATCCAAGTAGGATTGGAGGAGGACTCCTCCCTCCTTTGGTTCGGCCGACGCCAAGGGGTTTCCCTTGGTGGGCAAGGCTGCCTCCTCCCTCCTCCTATATATACTAGAGGTTTTAGGGTTTTTGAGACACAATTTCAGCCACGTGCAACCCTCTCCTCTAGTTTGTAGTTCCTTCTCTAGATCGGATTTCTACAGTGCTTAGGTGAAACCCTGCAGGAATAGATCACCACCATCACCGGCGCGCCGTCACGCTGTCGGAGAACTCATCTACTTCCCCGTCTCTCTTACTGGATCAAGAAGGCGGAGATCGTCATCGAGTTGTACGTGTGCTGAACGCGGAGGTGTCGTCCGTTCGGTGCTAGATTGGGACGGATCGTGGGACGGCGGCGATTTGGATCGCAAAAGCGTTCCACTACATCAATCGCGTTTTCTTAACGCTTCCCGCTTAGCGATCTACAAGGGTATGTAGATCCGATCTCCCTGTTGTAGTTGATCATCACCATGATAGTTCTTCGTGTGCGTAGGAAATTTTTTGTTTCACATACAACGTTCCCCAACACCATGCCCCCCTTTCCTCCAATTGTGTGAATACATGCATTTGATTGGTGAGGATGGAGAGGGGGGGCGGGGGGAGGTCAGGGTAGGCTGCGTCTGATGAGATTTGGGGCCCTTGGTTGGAGTTTTTTCTCTCTCTCCTTTTCGGACTTTCCGTCGGACATATGATTGAGGGCCTCTATTACAGATGCTGTGAAAAGGTCATTTTAGCAACATTTTAGAGTGCATGTTTTCTTCAAAGTATTATGAACGTTATCGCTTCAGAAAAATTTAGTACGTAGGGAGAACACTTGGGAATGTTTGTCGTGACTTTTTGTTTGGGGAGTTTCCCGTTGGACAATGCTACCTTAAATCTTTTCTTAGTCTTCATCATTTACTCCTCCTGTTTTACGTTTTAGTTTAAATTTCTCCCCTCGGGGCTGAGCAGTTCTCTTAGGGACAAGAACACCCCCCTTGGAAAAAACGTGATTCCGAGGAGAGTTCTGATTCATCAACCGATGCATCAGATCTCGATACTTCTTCTTATATGGACTGTTTTAAAGGGACCCCCCTTTCTTGGAAATAAAAGTCCTCTGCTAATTTTCTGTAGGTTCCCCGAAGAGAATGGGCTCATCACAAAAATACTTTCTAAATTATGTTACTTTGAGATTCCAAGATTCTTTTTCAAATTTTCTTGTTTTGTTCTTGCGACTAAGGGAAAATGGAGCCCCCAGAAATTGCATAAAAGCACATGTCAAACGTATCATATTTGCCGACGTGAGGACAAACAAAAGAATGGAGGCTCTGTTTTTAGATTCAGACATCCATGTACTGACGGCCCCATGTGAGTTATTCATGTTCAAAAGTTCATGATACCATAGTGGCTCAGCGAGAACACAATTTTACCAAGCGTGTGTGTCGGGCGACGCTTGCATGTCTGATTCGTTGAAAGGGTGCTCTCTCACACCCAAGCTTTTAAATCTAGGCCGATATGACTCATATATAGGTCGATATATCATTTTGGACGCTCTACCCATAGAAACATAACATATTATTTTGTAACTATCATTTACACACATATCATACGATATGGGCCGAAATATTGACCGATAGGACCGATATCTGACCTGATATGTCCATTGATATAGACCGGTACGTAGATGGCCAAAATTCTGTATAAGAAAACATTGAAAATAAGATTATGCATTTGCAACTTCATCATATTATCTAAGCCCACACATGATGTGTTATACATATGCATATCTAACGTATTGTTTTTAGTTTTATAGTAATTATTTTATGAATCTTGTTAGACAATTGTATAGGATACGATTGTTGGTTGATGTAGCTTAAACCCGATTCTATCTCTTCTCTGATCTCCCTTATCTCATGTAACCTTTTGATAAGATCTTGCCTTGTACTCCAAGATATTTGTGATATAAATACATTGCGGCCCGAGACAAAGGGTTATACGCTTCATCACATGGTCATCAGAGCCCTTCCTCTCGACGCCTAGCTACCGAGAAGAGAAATCGCTCCATTGGTCGCAGAGAGAGTCGACGATGACAGGCCCCGCGCTCCCCACCATTGCATCCACCCAAATCACATCTGCCGCGCCCTCATCCTCCTCCAACACCATCAGAGAAGCTCACCAGGACGAACTTTCTTCTTTGGAAGGCCGTCGTGCTACCCCAGATCAAGGGAGCACAGATGGAACACTTCCTCGACGCCGCAAGCCCGGCGCCTCCCGCCACCATCTCCATCACCAAGGATGGGAAGGAAGAGCAGGTCTTCAACTACGCCAGATCAATCTGGTATGCGCAGCAACAGCAGGTACAAGGATACCTCATGGGATCTCTCTCGAGAGAGGTTCTCGCGCAAGTGGCGATGCTTCAGACGCCGGCCGAGGTATGGCCTTCCAACCACGCCATGTTTGCTGCACAAACACAAGCCCAAAAGATCAACACCAGGATGGCCCTCACCAATCTGCAAAAAGATAATCTAACCATGGCAGAATATCTTGGAAAGATCAAAACCCTCACCGATGAAGTTGCCTGCGCCGGCGCACCGCTCGGAGATGCTGAGATCATCTCTCATGTCATCGCCGGCCTGGACATCGACTACAATCCCGTGATCTCCGCCTTGGCCGCGCGGGTCGAACCGGTCATGGTCCAGGAGCTCTACAGCCAGCTTCTGAGCTTCGACGCCCGGCTCAGTATGCTGCAAGGATCCAATCTACGTCAATCCTCTGTCAACGCCGCCTCCCACGGACGTGGCCGTGGGCGTGGACAGCAAGGGCGCGGACGCGGAAGCGGCGGTGGAGGACGCGCCGGACACCAGGGCCAGACTCGCCCTGGTGGTGGTGGTGACCGCGGCGGCGGTGATCGCGGCGGGGGCTACACCAAAGGCTACAACGACGGCGGCTACAACAACAATCGCCGACCAAGGTGCCAACTTTGCAAGAAGCCGGGCCACGAAGTCATTGACTGCTGGCACCGGTATGATGAGGACTACACACCCAAAACACGGCAAGCTGCTGCCGCCACACGGGAACACGGTGGAGCCGATGGTGAGACGGTTTGGTACGCTGACTCCGGCGCCACAGATCACGTCACAAATGATCTAGAGAAGCTGGCTCTCCGGGAGAGGTACCACGGCAATGATCAGATTCACACCGCAAGTGGTGGAGGTATGGATATTCTTCACATTGGGCAATCCTCTATTAATTCCCCTAGCCTCAAACGTGACCTTGTTCTTAAAGATGTTCTCCATGTTCCACAAGCCGATAAGAATCTAGCTTCCATGTCACGTTTGACATCCGACAACAATATTTTCTTTGAAACTCATCCTACCTATTTTTTCATTAAGGATCGGGCAACGAGGGAACTCATCCATCGCGGTAGATGCATTGGAGGACTATACCCCATCACATCAAGAGTCTTTAATCAACAGCGTCGTCGCCAAGTTTACTCCACCACCAAGCCGTCACTAGCCAGATGGCACCAGAGATTAGGGCATCCTTCCTCAAATATAGTTAAGCAAGTAGTCAATAAAGGCAATCTTGCATTGTCAAATAGTTCCAATACAGAGTCTATTTGTGAAGCTTGTCAATGTGCCAAGAGTCACCAACTTCCCTATCCTTTGTCAAATAGTGTGTCTCATGCTCCTTTAGAGCTTATTTTCAGTGATGTATGGGGTCATGCAAGAGATTCTTTTGGTAGAAATAAATATTATGTCAGTTTCATCGATGATTATAGCAAGTTCACATGGATCTACTTGCTCAAAAACAAATCTGAAGTTTTTTCTGTCTTTCAAGAATTCCAAACACTTGTGGAGAGACAATTTGATAAAAAGATACTTGCGGTCCAAAGTGACTGGGGAGGAGAGTATGAAAAACTTAACTCCTTCTTTCATAGCATTGGGATTATTCACCATGTCTCTTGTCCCCATGCTCATCAACAAAATGGTTCGGCCGAAAGAAAACACCGTCATATTGTTGAAGTTGGCCTATCCCTTCTAGCTCACGCATCCATGCCACTTAAATATTGGGATGATGCCTTTATCACAGCCACATACCTTATAAATCGTTTGCCTAGTCGAGTCATTGGCAACACTACTCCATTGGAACGTTTGTTTCATCAAAAACCTGACTACAGTTCTCTCAAAATCTTTGGGTGTGCATGTTACCCAAATCTTCGTCCCTATAACCATCATAAACTAGAGTTTCGGTCCACACAATGTGTGTTCCTTGGTTATATTAATCTCCATAAAGGCTACAAGTGTCTACACATCTCATCCGGTCGTATTTATATTTCCCGTGATGTTGTCTTTGATGAAACAATGTTTCCCTTTGCTAAACTCCATCCTAATGCGGGAGCTCTTTTGCGTGCCGAAATCTCCCTCCTTTCCGAGCCTATTCCATCTTCCAGTCACGGGGGTGAATTAATTAGGATTAATCCTGTGGAAAATATCTTTGAATCTGCTGAAACTGACGCTGAAAATGCAGCTACAGGGCGTTATTTCATGTCTCCAGATGCAGCCAAATCCGTCACGGAACTCCAAGCAGATCCTCTGGCTGCTGCAGCTCCTGTCGACGGGCGATCCGAGGCTGCCAGTCTGCCCGACGCGGCGCCCCACGCGGATTCTCCCGCGCCAACCGCCAGCACCCCACATGCGGCGCCCACCTACGTCCGCGCCGCGCCAACCGCCCGCAACCGCGTGGCCGACAGCGCCCCACCTGCGGGGTCCACCCGCCTCGGCGGCTCCCCCGTGCCAACTGCCAGCTGCAACGCGCCAACGTCTGCGCCAACCACCTGCGTCGGCAGATCCAAGGAGGATCCTCCCACGCCAACCGACAGCGCCCCACGTGCAGCGCCCACCCGCGTCAGCGCCGTCTTCGATGAGATCCCAGGCGCGGCGCCCATTGGCTCCACCAACAGTGGGCCGCCTTCTGGTCATGTTGCTGCAGGGGCCAGCGCGACCGCCTCGCCTGGATCCTCTGTGGCTGACCTCTCTGTGGACAGATCTGCCGCAACTACAACCCCTCCTCACCATACACGGTCTCGGTCAGGTATTATCAAGGACAAGAAATATACAGACGGTACAGTCAGGTATGACACACACAAAGTGTGTTTTCCTCACAAGTACTGGTGAACAAATAACCTTGCATGATGCCCTTGCTCACAAGGAGTGGAAGAAAGCCATGGATGTTGAGTATGATGCATTAATACAAAATAAAACGTGGCGGTTAGTCTCACCAAAGCAAGGTGCAAATGTGATAGATTGCAAATGGGTATATAAAATCAAAAAAAGAGTTGATGGTAGTATAGACAAATACAAAGCTAGACTGGTTGCCAAAGGGTTTAAACAAAGGTTTGGTATTGATTATGAGGATACTTTCAGCCCTGTTATTAAATCAGCCATTATTCGACTTGTACTGTCTATTGCTATTTCCAGAGGTTGGAGCCTACGACAGCTAGACGTCCAGAACGCGTTTCTTCATGGTGTTCTTGAGGAAGAAGTGTTCATGTGGCAACCACCAGGGTATGAAAATAAGAACACACCACATCATGTCTGCAAATTGGATAAAGCTTTGTATGGGTTGAAACAGGCCCCAAGAGCCTGGTATTCCAGGTTAAGTACACAGTTACAAAAACTTGGATTCACACCATCAAAGGCAGATACCTCCTTATTCTTCTACAGTAAGAACAATGTTACTATATTTGTCCTTGTCTATGTTGATGATATAATTGTTGCCAGCTCTAGTCCAGATGCTACAACTTGTCTGCTTAAAGATTTAAAGCTAGAGTTTGCTCTCAAGGATCTAGGAGATCTTCACTACTTTCTTGGAATCGAGGTAAAGAAGGTAAAAGATGGTATCCTTCTTACACAAGAAAGGTACACTACTGATATTCTCAAAAGAATAGGTATGGAAAAATGTAAGCCAGTTAGTACACCTATCTCTACCTCAGAAAAACTCAGCATTGAGAGTGGAGAAGCACTTGGGCCAGAGGATGCAACAAACTATAGGAGTATTGTAGGTGCATTACACTATTTGACTCTCACACGGCCTGATATTTCATACTCGGTTAACAAAGTATGTCAATACTTACATGCTCCTACTACTTCTCATTGGACAGCAGTAAAAAGAATTTTGAGGTATCTCAAGTTTACAGAAGGCCTTGGTCTTCAAATTGTAAAATCTCCATCTATGCTTGTGTCAGCCTATTCTGATGCAGACTGGGCAGGATGTGCTGATGACAGACGATCAACAGGTGGTTTTGCTGTATTTCTAGGAACAAATCTTGTGTCATGGAGTGCAAGGAAGCAAGCAACCGTCTCAAGGTCTAGTACTGAGGCTGAGTATAAGGCTTTAGCAAATGCAACAGCTGAGGTAATGTGGATTCAGACTTTGCTACATGAACTTGGAATCAAGGTACCTCAGGCTGCCAGATTATGGTGTGACAATCTTGGTGCAACCTTTCTCTCAGCTAATCCTGTTTTTCATGCAAGAACAAAACATATTGAGGTTGATTTCCACTTTGTCAGAGAAAGAGTAACACGCAAATTGCTTGATATAAGGTTTATTCCAACAGGTGATCAACTTGCTGATGGGTTCACCAAACCTCTCACAATGAAGAGGCTAGATGATTTTAAGTACAATCTCAACCTTGCTAAATAGGTTTTAGATTGAGGGGGAGTGTTAGACAATTGTATAGGATACGGTTGTTGGTTGATGTAGCTTAAACCCGATTCTATCTCTTCTCTGATCTCCCTTATCTCATGTAACCTCTTGATAAGATCTTGCCTTGTACTCCAAGATATTTGTGATATAAATACATTGCGGCCCGAGACAAAGGGTTTTATAGTAATTATTTTGTGAATCTTTCTTAATAGTATATCTCAATTAACAAGTTAACAAACTAGGAATATATTTTATTATTCTAAATCATTGACATCATACATTTTGTTTTACTAAAAACACAAGTTTTGAGTAAGAATAATAAAAAAAGTCCATATATGTTTCCTCCGATGTATCTACATATCATCTGATATATCACCCGATATCTGATATGTCGAAGCCAAACCGATATAACCCCAATATATGATATTTTGAACCATGCTCATACCATGCACGATACTAAGATTACCCATAATAAAAGCAATATAGGTAGTAACATAGATGCACCTAAACGAAAATAAGATGTGACAACTAATTAATGAGAACATAGAAATTTTGAGTAACATAGCTAGTTACTTATACTATGAGTAACGAATAAAAAAATCATACTATGAGTAACATCACACGACCAAGACAATATGAGTCTATAAGATAATATAAAAAAAGCTTAATGTTACCATCCCTATGTTACTATCCATTGGAGATAGTAACTTAGATTAGTAACATATGCATATTACTACTCTACGAGTCTATCTTCTTTTTTTCCAGCAAAGGAAAAAAGAGAGTCCATCTTACTTTCTATTAAGGGTAGTCTAAAAGACAACCGTAACATTTCGTCCCCGCGATCCACCGGTCGACCGTGTAAACATGCACATTCGTGGTCGTCCAAGTGGGATCCGATCGAAGGGGCACGTTCCAATGAGCGCCACAGCGCGCACACACAGTAGCTAGCTTGCCTCAGCTCGAGCGCACGTCTCGCCATGCACGTCGCCGTCCGTCGGCTTTGGCCTTTAGTTGGTCGAAGCTTCGCGGCTAGCTGCCCCGGGTATGCCCCGGTCGGTCCTTGTTGCTTTGCCTGCGTGCCACGATATTCCCTCGTCCCTGGGCCGGTTCACACTTCGCGCACGTAAAAAAAGAAGAAGAAGAAAGTAACGCATGTTGTGTAAAGCGCGGACAGCACATCGACGGAGCGTGTAAAGCGACCACTGTTTGCCGGCCAAAATCTACCGCCTCGCGGATTTCGTTCACAACAGACAGATATCGTCCTCGTCCACGCGCGTGCGTGCTTGATTTGGCACGCCCCAAGTGGACTTACAAACCAATATACACGGGAACTGGCATGCGCGTGCGTGCTTGTCAGTGCACCGGTGGTCGCGAACCGCCGGCTTGCTCGCGCCCGTGGCGAGCCCGACAGGACGGGCCGTGCTTCCGGCGGCCGGTGCCACCAACAGCGACGCCACTCCGTCACGAAATCCGGCGCCGGCTCACTGGTGCGGGCGGGCGGGCCCGGCGCCAATGACACGTTCGCTAGTGGGCCGCCACCTCGGGCGCGACGCTTCGCGGAAACCGCGCGGGTCAGCCACGTTCCAGCGACCCTACGCCCGCTCCGACCGTCAGATCACCCATCCTCGCGATCGAACGGTGGGCTGTCACCCCGAGCACCCCCTTTGACTCGTCGCCGGGTCTCCTATAAGTAGCCGCCTTCCCCGTCCGGCTCGAGAGCTCTACTGACTCGTGACTCCTACTGCGGCCAGTGCTACTGCTGCCATGGGCGAAACCGGCGCGAACATGGGCCACTGGGCGGGGGTCTACGGCATCGGCGGCAATGGGGCGGCGGCGGCGGAGGGCAGCGTGGTGACGGTGTCTAGCCCCACGTCTGGGGGCTCGGGCGGCGGGAGCCCCACGAGGTCGGCGCCCGGAGTCGAGGGAGGCCGCGTCGGTAAGCCGGCGCGGAGGAGGTCCCGCGCGTCGCGCCGGGCGCCCGTCACGCTGCTCAACACCGACACCACCAACTTCCGCGCCATGGTGCAGCAGTTCACCGGCATCCCCTCCGGCCCCTACGGCCCAGCCGGCGCGGGCGGCGGGCCCGTGATCAGCTTCAGCGCGGGAGGAGGCGACTACGGCATCGGCGGCGGCATGCCGGTGCGCCCGTCGCCAACGTCGGCCGTCATGTCGTTCGACCACCTCGGCCACCATCGCCCCACGTCGTCCCTGCAGCAGCAGCAGCAGCAGCAGCAGAGCCAGCTCTTCCGGCCGCAGCAGCAGCAGCAGCAGTACGGCGACTACGGCGGCATGCACGCCGGGGGCGGCGCGGACTTGTCGTTCCTGCACGCGTTGGAGTCGTCGGCGGAGGACAGGCTGCTGCTGCAGAGCATACAGGCGGCGCAGATGCTGCCCCGGCCGGCCTCCACTAACAACACCAATGGCTACAACTTCGGATGATCGCATCACTACTTCATACCTATACCCCGTTGATCAATTAAGGTACACTTAATCAGAGAGCTAGCGAGAGCAGCAAGCTATCATCAATCCATAGCTTTGCTTTCTCCGCTCTTGGAAGACGACGATTGCTGTTTCGAAGGTTAATTTTTGCTGGCCTTGCTGTAGAGAGAGATGGGATGAAGCAGGGCTAGCTGATTAAGACAGTAATTAGTAGGCACACCACACTACTTTTAATTACAGGTTCAGCTACAGTTAATTAGGTGCATGTGAAACGGAAGGCATGTAAATAGTTTTAGCTTTCGGTGTGAAGTGTAGTGCAGCGGCAACAACTTGATAGCGAGGAATCTTCTCCTCCTTCTAGATTGGACGCCTTAGCTTGTCTCGGAAGCAAAGTTGGAGACCGCAACCACCACCATGCATGCATCTACTGTACGAGTACTATAGTACTACTACCGCTGGTCAAGTCGCCGCTCCTAATTGATCACATGTTGTTTTCTCAAATAAATGTGTCGCTTTCTTTAGCTATGACCGCCGCCTGTAATTGTTCATCTTTAAAAATATATCAGATCCTTAATTTGTTTTCTAACTAACATATTCGAATGCATCGAGTACAATGTCTTGTATTTTAAGTTAAAAATGTATTTGTATATATAAGCTCACGAGACCCAAGCAATAAACATCCATTTCTTTAATCCTTTTTTAACATGATATCAGTCTAACTGATTTAAGCCTAGTCGTCGCCGACGCTTTCGCTCCGCCTCGCCCCTCGGGCGGTAGGTCATCATGACCGTCAACGGCGCCCGCGTCGTCCGTACCTAGGATTTGTTCGATCGGCCATCCTAGAGAGTCTTTTCCCCTATCTCTTGATCCAAAGTTTTTCTCTTTCGCCGTTCGATTTGATCGCCTTTTTCATTTGGTTTTTCGATCTAAGATCGGTTTGCTTCATCCGTCGCTGTTGTCGACCCTGCTCCCCTACTCAGACATCGGCACGACAACCTGGCCTCTACTCCGACCCGACGGCCTCGCGCGACGCGTCGGCCCGTCATAGCCATTGTCCACGCATCTGCGTGCCCATTGCTCTACGACCGGTCGTCGTCACCTCGCGTCCAATCAGGATCCTACAACACCTACCATCTCCGTTGCCGCTCGTCGGCTGCCTCGGGCCCGACGTTAGCCGGCTCGGGCGGCCTTCCCGTCTCGGCCTTGCGTGCTTCGCTGACCTGCCCGTCTCGACCCTTCCTGGCTCGACGCCTTGTCGGCTCAGGCTTTTTGGCTCGGGTCTCCGCTGCTTGTTGTCGGCTACCTTCGGCTTTTGCGCATTGGGCACACAGTTCCCTGTCGGCGTCCTCGATTTGGTCTGCTCGACCACCCGCTTCATCGTCCAGGACAGGGTCATCATCATCAGGCAGTGCCCCCAACTTCGCGTGAGATCGGATTGATCACCCGCAAGTCGCGATCTGCTTCATCCACGCCATGCGACTGACCTGATCAAACGGTTGCATCCGCCTCAGTAGGTCCTATGAAACCATCCCGAGTACAATGCACCCTTCCACTGATCGAGCATCAAGCTGCTGCTGCATCGCCCCGTCGGGCCGCAGCGCCGCCGTCCCGTGGTTGTCCCCGCGACTGCACCGACTCGCGTGTTGCCGCTATGTTGTCCCTTTAGGTCGTATTGCCGCGACACGCGGTCCTTGCGACCCATGAGCCGTCGCTACACCGCCCATTCGGGGTGTAGTGGCGCGACACACGGTCTCCGCCCGCCGCCTAAGGCCGTCCCCGTGGCTGCACTAACCAACGCACCATCGGTACGCCGCCCCATAGGGCTGTCACGTCGCGACATGTGATGCACGCCGCTGCCCTAGGTCTTCTTTCCGTCATCATGACCCGCCTACTACTGTTGTGTCGCCCCCTTGGACCGTATCGCCATGGCCCGCGGTCCACTCTGTCGTCCCCCGCGCGTCAACTTCCCGTGGTATGCCTCGCGCCGGTCTTTGTCACGCTGCCGGGTTCTTCTTCGTCTACTTCGAGCATCATTGCCGCCCTCCTAACCCAGCCGCCGCTGTTGCTCTTCTTTGGCGCTTCCACTGCTTGCTCACCCGAGCTGCACCGCCCATCCACCTCCTTCATCTTCGTCTAGCACCAGCTCGTCACTAGCATCGCCGTCATCTTCCCCGACCACCGTTGGCGACATCAGCCTCGCGCTGAGTGGCGCCGCAACCGTCGCCGAGTCCTTTTCTGCTAGCCCATGTGACTCCTCTGACATGGCATACCAGCTTGTGCAGGTCCCCATCTACGCATGATCGGTGTTGGCAACACTGATGCGTACCTTTGTCCCTGACGTGTTCCCAAGTCTGGCAATCCTGGAGCGACAGTCGTCGATATCGACTTCCTCCGTCTACACATGCCCGGTCCTCGCAACACCGATGCGTGCCTTCATCCATGATGTCTTCCCAGGCTTGGAAAATCTGGCGCGACGCGTCGTCAATAAATGTCTTCTTTCCGGCACACCACTTCTGAATATTTTTTGGAAAATTTCACACAATTTTGAAAATCCGAATCATTTTTCATAGTATGTGAAAGACTGTTGTAATTCTGATCATTTTTTGACAAATGTGATTCTTTTTAAATCACAAACCATTTTTTAAAATGTGAATAGAACTTTAAGATTCCAAACATTTTTTTAAAACACAAAAGGAAATTGAATTTGTGGCAAAAATAGAAAACAAAAACATTTTTCTAACTGTTGAACAATTTTAAAAATGCGGTAACATTATTTAAACTTCATGAATCCTTGTTTTGGTAGAGTGGGCCAGCCCAAATTCTTGTCATTGTGAGTAGCAGGTTATCCTGATGGGTCAAACAGGTCTAGTGTCTAAAATAGAACGGAATTATAAGTTTAAAGTGTCAATTTTCGGGGTTCAAAGTTTAAGATTTGATTTAGTTTTCGTCTACAACTTTAAGTTTTGTTTTAAACTTTTTCCAAGAAAAAAACTTATGATGGCGAAACATCATCACTTCAAACAACACTGCGCAACATTGATCGTGAAGATCACATGTGAAAGCCGGCGGGACTGTTCAAGGATGACATAAAGTTCCCTTTTAGCGGATTATATAGACGGGCTAGTGACGAGTAGTTAATTTTATTGGAATGTAGTGTGAGTGGCGTGAGTCTCTTCTAAAACTTGTAATGATGTAAACTCTGTAAACGGCTTTTTACCATTTTTTATATAAAATATGATATGCATGTTCGTGCATATTGTAGAAAAAAGAAAAAAACTGATGACTAACCTACGGGCTATCGATCTCAGCCGTTGTACCATGTATAAATCTGGGCCCGCGAGGAGCTCGAATGACACATGTACCATGACGACCCGCTGACGGCAGGTCAAAGTCACAACTGTCGTCTAAACTGAGACTGGGAAAAGTCTAACCCAACTCGGGTTAGCTTAGTTAATCAGCTATGGGGAGCTAAACTAACCATGCTTAATGAACGTCTTTCAGTGGGTCAAGCTTTCACGCGTACAGGGGTGGATTGGTAAATGCATGCGTGATATCGTAATCAGCTACTTCCTCTGTCCGAAAATATTTATTTTAAGAACAAATATATCCATTTTATATATTTTTACGACAAATATTTTTAGATAAAGAAAGTACAAAATTTTAAAACAGATCCCAAAAAAGTTCTTTTAAAAAGAGCAAATGACGAATGTCCTATCCAGCCGCCCGGGCTTAGCTTGCGGAGGGTGGAGTATTGGACTGTGACGTGCTGCGGAAACCACAGAACACGTGTGCTCCTAGGCTTATCCTAACAGCTTGTCGTATCCCTTGGTCCCTCCGTAACAGAAATATAATACTCCCTCCGTTTCTACGTATAAGTCCTTTTAAAAATTACACTAATAGACTACATACGGATGTATATAAACATATTTTAAAATATAGATTTATTCATTTTGCTTCGTATGTAGACCACTTGTCAAATCTCTTAAAAGACTTATATTTAGGAACGGAGGGAGTATGATTTAGTATATTATAAAGTATTTGATCTATAAATGTTTTTATATTTATTTATAGAACGTTGATAAAGTCTACGTGTGTGATGACAGGAATATCCGCTCACACGTCTATAACACATAAATTACTCCCTTCGTTTCTTTTTAGTCGCTCACACGTATAAACTACTCCCTTCATTTCTTTTTAGTCTGCATATAAGATTTGATCAAAGTCAAATGATACAAAGTTTGATCAAATATATATCAAAAGATATCAACATCTATAATACTAAACCTATATGCTATGAAAATTAATATCATTATGCATCTACTAATATTAATTTCATATTATAAATGTTTATATTTTATTCTATAAACTTAGTCAAAATTTATGAACTTTGACGTTGACCATATCTTATATACGGACTAAAAAAATGGAGGGAGTACAGTCACGTCATCGCATCTATGCATGTAAGATTTCTTTTTACATTTTTAGTTTTAATTTTTTATCTTTTAAATGAAAAATCTGATTGAGGATCTGTTTTCACTATTAAATTCATCATTTCGAGATCTTTGAAACTAGATCTCATATCAATATGTTTCGACGACTTTTTTTGGGTTAAAAGTTGTCATGTCTATTGCACATGAGTTGGTTTACATTAAAGTTGACATAATATGTTTCGCTATTTTTTCTTCTACCTTTAAAAATAAATTTTGATATATTATAAGACGGAAAATTAAGAAACTAGACTTGACATGAACCACAAACTAAAATTACCATGGTGAATTACTTTTTTCTGACACAGTATATACACAAGCGCCCATACATACATGCATACACTCGCACGATGAATTACTTAAATTTGCCATAGTTCATAAAAAATAATTTTCATGGTCAAAGTACTGGAATTGTCATGGTCAAGATACTAAAATTGCCATGATCTATAAACTAAATTTGACATGATGCATTACTAAAAATTGTCAAGATCCATGCTTTAAATTTGTCGTGGTTAATTACTAAAAATTGCCATGGCCAAATAATAAAAATTACCGTAAAAAGTAGTTGAAAATATAACGATAACTTTAATTCTAAAAGATAAAATGGATAGAACAGGTCATGACAACTTTAGTGTAAACACTATTGCAACTACTTTGTAAATATCATGGCAACGTTTGATCAAAAAATTGGTCGAAACATATAAACATGGATCTAGTTTTGAAAATTTCGTCGAGATAGATTAATAGTAAAAATGGATCTTTAATTGGATTTTTTAATTAGGAGATAAAATATTTTTAAGCCAAAAACCAAAAAATCCGTTGATGTTATCTGTTTTGACGTGACAAGATGGATTATAATAAAGACGTTTGAATCATGTTGCTTTGTGCCACACGTGTGAATGTTAACATTAAGGTAGTTATAAAGGGAGGATTTGTTTTTGTCTAAAATCATTGTTCTTGTTTAAAATATAAAAAATACGTACACATTATTTGGTGCTTTCAAGCGGTCGTTCAGTCAAATACATGCAAGTGTATTTCTTTGTCTTCTCACGCATGTGGCAGTTGCCATTAAATGTATTCACACTAATCATGTGAGTAAGAGAAAATAGACCCACATACATTCATTTTAGGATTTTAAAATTTTAAAACTCCACATCTTTTGTATCATGGATTGGAATTCCGTTTCACTTTTATCATTGAAATCCTCAAGATAAGATCTTTGAAATTAGATTTAGTATAGGTATGTTTTGATGATTTTAATGTAAATTTATATGCTGTAACTCTATTAGTACATGATGCAACTTTAGTATTACTAATACAACGCCCGTGCATTGCTACGGGCTACAATGCATAGAAATAGATCAAACAAATAGTTAAAGTCGTTTCCGAGGTCGAAGATCATTTCCCCCTCATACGCCCTACCGTGTTTGGACTCAAATGGGCGCCCAACAGTCTCCTCAAAATTCAACCGACTGCAATGTATGGTAACCCCTAAATCTAAACCATAGGCGGAGGGAATGTGGTTTTTTTAGAGGGAACTGTAGGGAAAACCCCCACATCAATTTAGATTTTATTGCAAAGGAAATGAAGTACAGGTGTTACAAGGGGTAACAAGATAAAAATAAAATTTACATGTTTACATGTTGGTACAGATCAGAACTCAAGGAGGAAGGTAAGAGATCCATCTCAAAAGGTCATCTTTGTAGGCTGACTTGATTATGTGCTGTATGAGAGAGATATCATGCACAAAAGCTGCTCTCCATCTGTTAAACCTTGGCCTTTCATGCCTGGACACTTTTGCATTCCGAATAAGCCAAATATTCCAACAAGCAAGGAAAACCACCTCCGAGAAGGAAGGCTTTGCAAAATCTCTCCTTGCATTGATAGTGACTACATCCATAGTATCACCTTGAGACCAATCAATCTACAGGTAGTTCCAAACTCGCACACAGAAATTGCACTGGAAAAAAATATGGTCTCTTGTTTCTCTTTCACTCAATGGGCAGAAAAAACAGTGTACTCCATCTTCCATGTGACAATGTCTCCTTTGAACCATATCTTTGGTATTCAACCTATCCATGATCATCATTCAAGAAAAAACCTTGATTTTCATGGTGCAATAGGATTTCCAAATCCAGGATAGCAAAGGATTAAAAGCAAGGCTGGAGTGCATGCTCATATAAAATAACATGGGATGGAATTGTTTGGGAGAATCCTTCCACCACCAGCAATCCTCGAGGTCTGCATCCCTTTCATGGCATCCTATCAGGTTTTCCAAGTCCAGAAAATCTTGATAAGCTTGCTCAGATAGTGGCAGGTGGAAAAGATCCACCAACTACGGCACACTGAATACTTCCTTGGTAGTCATCCATGGGTCCTTTACATAAGAAAAAAGCCTTGGGAACCTCGAATCAAGAGTGGTAGTATCATCACCAATTTTCCAATGATCAGTCCAGAAAAGGATAGTGTCCCCAGCATTAGCAGTAACCCCGGATGAGGCCCTGAATTGAGCCATAAGTTTGCAAATATTTTTCCACCAAAAAGATCCACAATCCCTAGTTGCTTGTGGGACCCTGTCATGGTAGTATGTGTTCCAAATCAGTGACACCCAAGGGACATATTTTTTGTTCATGAAGTGATTTGCATGCTTCAGCGGTAGTGCCACATTATGGACTCCAAGGTTCATGATTCCAAGTCCTTTCATAGATTTTGGTCTGCAAACCAGATCCCACACAACCAGGGACGGAGCAGGTTCATACTTATGTTTCCTCTAAAGGCACTATCTCTGAATTCTCTCCAATTGCTTAAGTATGCCACGGGGTATAGCTAGGCTACTTAGAAAGAACATTGGCATTAAGGACAAAACTGAGTTTAGGAACTGCAACCTTTCACCTGAATTAAGGAAAGCAGAACTGGCAGTTATTCTCCTTTCCATGCAGTCAACCAGGGCATGAAGTCCACCATTTTTGGCCTAGTAGTCCCAAGTGACAACCCAAGGTAAGTGAAAGGCATTTTTCCCACCTGACAGGCAAAAGCTTTAGCTAGATCCTTTATGGCTTCATCATCCACATAGACGTGAATGATAGAGGACTTATGATAATTAACATCAAGTCCAGTGGACTGAGAGAAAATCTTGAGCATGTCCTTGAGAGAAAGAAGTTGCACCTTATCAGTTGGCAAAATGATGAGAGTATCATCAACATATTGAACAATAGGATAGTCGTGGTCATGGCATGGAATTGGGAGCTGCAATACTCCTCTGGTATACATATCAGTGACCACTGATTGTAAAAGATCAACAGCAATCACAAATAATAGGGGAGAGACACGATCTCCTTGCATGACCCCCTTCTTGCACAAAAACTTCATGCCGGGCACCCCATTAAGGAGCACTGAAGATGTAGTAGTAGACAAAAACTGAGCTATCCAAGAAACCCAGTTTTCATTAAAACCCTCGAGACTCAAAATTTGCATGAGTGCCTCATGTTCCAAAGAATTAAAAACTTTCTCAAAGTCCAATTTTAGTATAACAATGGGCCTCTCTGACTGATGACGCTGATGTAAATATTCAAAAGCCCATGAAAGGTAGTCTTGGATAGTTCTACTCTTAATGAATCCATATTGATTCTTATGGATGCACTCCATAATTACCTCTGGCAATATATTTGCCAAGAGTTTTGAGAGGAACTTAAAACCCATGCCAGTGAGGGAGATTGGTCTATAATCCCCAACCCCCTCAGGGACCAGTTTTTTGGGCACCAAGGTAATGTATGAACCATTAATGTTTTCCAAAGGAGTAGAACCATCATAAAATGAATGAGCTAGCTCATAAAAATCATCACTAATAATGTGCCAACACTTATTGAATAAAAGTCTATTAAATCCAGTAGGACTAGGAGCCTTGTCAATGGGCATATGCTTGACAATGTCATCCATTTCGTCCTTTTGAAAGGGTTTAGTTAACTCCTCAAGAACTTCAATGGGCAATAGCAAAGATGCCAGATCAAACCCCATTATTATGCCCGTGGACACTCCCATTCCATTTTAAAACAACTCCAGATAATCCCATCCATTTGGGAGTGCTCAGTGATGATAGACCGATCTGACAATTTCAGACTAGCTATGGAGTTTCTTCTATGTCTTTCAGTGGCCATTGCATGAAAAAACTTGGTATTATCACCCCGAGCTTAATATACCTGATGGTACATCTCTTCTTCTAGTATAAGAATTGTAGGTGTAGCAACTTTTCCACATGAAGCTTGACAATTTTTTCTAAAATTGAACTCAGGCCTAAACAAAGGCCTAAGCTCCTCCAAATTATCCAACAGAAGAATAACCTAGTTGCATTTGGCAATCAAACCTTTAAGCTTGGAGACACTAATCTGCCACCTTTTAAGGTTCATTCTTAGCCTCTTGAGCTTGTCAACAATTCTTGGAGCGATATGCACTTTTGTTGAGCTCCTCCTCCATGATTGTTCCACACACTACATGCAACCATCTAACTTCAGCTAATAATTCTCAAATCTGAAAACATTTGACTTAGGAATAGTAGTTTTAATTTTAATCATGTACATGATCTGAAGCAGTCTTAGCTAAAGGCAGAACTTCAGTCATAGGGTATGCAAATATCCAGTCAGAGGAAGTGAAGAACCAATCTAGCTGCTCTAGGAGTGGGTTGTCTTGCACATTAGACCAAGTATAAGATCTTCCCTTCAGAGGCAGTTCCAAAAGTCCTATATGACCAATTGTTTCATTGAAGATGAACATATCATTTAGATCACCTCCAGGCAAATTTCTATTATCAATGGACCTGATAAAATTGAAATCACCAACCAAAAGTCAATGTTCTCCTAGAGGTATCTATAGGCCATAAAGCCATCTCACAAACTGGTCTCTAGCTTCACCTTGACAAGGTCCATAAACAGACACAGGAGTCCATAGTTCATTATTTTGTCTAGAAGTGAATTGTACCACCACAGCAAACTGATTAACCTCCATTAAGGATCCAACAAAAACTGAGGAATTCCAGAACACAACAATCCCCCCAGACGCTCCCACAGAGGGAGAGGAAGCAAACCAATCAAACTTTCTTGGGCAGAAATTTCTGATTTGCCTACTGTCAAAATTAGAGCATTTAGTTTCCTGCAAGCATGCAATAGGACATTGGATCTCTTCATTTTTGTGCTTCACTGCCCTTTGCCTGGGACTAGAGTTGAGACCCCTAACATTCCATCATAGGATATTCCATTTTCTAGTTGAACTATTCATGAAAACGTGACATTAAAAGATCATAAACCCTACTGACATTCAATGTCACAAGCACACTCACAAGTAACCTAAGTTTAAACGGTATTACATGAGACAAGAATCCCATGCAAAAACTATAGCTATTACAGAAATAGGTCAATTTAGGGGCTTGCCAAACCGAAGGAAGATTAAAGTGACTAATCATCAACACTGTTGTTGGCCCGAACCAGTGGGTCCACTGTAAGCGCCTCCATAGTGAGAAGTTGTTGATCACTTCCCAGCTCTGCACCTATCTCCTGGATCCTCCCAATTGTAGTTGCTGGTGGAGCTGTGTCACGGACAACAGAACGCCCCATTCCTCCCTGGGCAAAAGGCTTGGACTTGGGCTTCTTCTTCTTGGGCTCAATCACCAGTTCATGGAAGATGGGCTTGAAACAATTGCACATGACCGAACCCCTCGTGCAGCGTCTGACAACAGTTTCAACAACTGGGGTTGGCGCCAAAGATTTTTGAGGCCTTCCAGCCTTTCTAGGTGCAGCGGCAGGAGGCTGATCTTGTGGGTTCGCCATGTTAGGGAAAAGAGCACGAGCAATCGGTGCCTTAACCACAGTAGTTGCCCGAGGCTGCTCCTCCTGGGTCTTTTGCTCAGTCCATGTCAACAATGGAACTCTATTTTCAAAAGTCAGCTCCGATGATCTCTTGGATAAAATCACAGAAGAGATGGGCCAAACAGGAACAACAGATGGAATTGGAAGAGAAGCTTGATTTAAAATGTTGTGAAGAGACCTGCTCCATAGCATCTCAGGTGACAGGGGAGGCCCAAAGGGGACTCTAACCTCTTGCATTCGGGGAGGTGCTTCAACCATCGGTTGATAAACCACCATCACCCAATTGTTGGCATCACTTAGGCCAGCGGCTGTGGCTCCATCGACTGATCATGGTCCTCCAGGTCAGCCTGATCCTCTGCCTCCACATCAACCAGAGGCACCTGCGAATGCGCAACCTCCGGGCTAGATTGATTAGATGCATCCAGAACCATCGATTCTTGATCCTGCTCGACTTGCGGTTCAGGTTCCGGAGCAGCATTCCAGTTGGCCCATCCACCATCATCAGCCCCATTCTCCTGCACAACACGTTCTGGCTCAGGTGGCACATCATTCCATCCCATCGCAGGGTATGGGGGTAGAATAAACAGCGGCATGTCCGGGAAAGGAACCCCTGGCATCAGATGAGGGTTGCCATTGATGGTCATCCAATCCTCAGCTTGTGGCATTTGCTCTGCAAAGTTGGCCCCCAGAATATAAACTGGGATAGTCCAGGAGGCTCGTGCACCACCCCAATCAGCAAAGTCAGTGAACACCACATCCCATGGAACTAAGATGTCCTCTGGGAAAGAAGCAAAGACCAATGCTCTTACCAGGAACGGGTCTTCACTATTTGAATGGTGAAACTTTCCAAACGTGTTAACAACAGCTTTGATATTTCCAGTGTTTCTAAGATCCAAAGGAATCCCCTGACGAAACCCCCAAGCCCCACAAAAACCTTCACCATCATCATGCTTCATGAAACAAACAAATCAATCATTACCTAGCGCTTGCGGCGGCATCTGGAGGAGAATAAATCTTGATGCCGCATCCCTTAGCTCAAATAACCACACGTCATTGATCCATGGTTGAACAGAGCAAAGAGCAAAACCCTAACCCACCAGCCAATCAGCAACTTCTTCGCAAGCTTGACCCATCTCATCAGGCAGAGGAACCGACATCACTTCTGCTAACATGAACTCCTCATGCTGCCTCACAATCGGAGTATACGCAACACAAAGGTATTCGACACTCTCATCTCGCCACCATCAATAACATGGTGGCCAGACGACACAAAGCGCACCAGATCCAAAGGGAAGTTGGCCATTGTCGCTGCAAGAGGTGGAGGAGCGCTCGAAGGAGGTGGTGGAGTCTCCGGTAGCACGACGGCTGGAGTCTTGGGACCAGGTCTGATGGGAATGGACGACCAGGTTAATGCGGAAGTGAAAGCAGAGTTCAAGCTTGGTAAAAGATCCGTCAAAGAGATATGCACACAGCCAACAATGTCCTCCTCGGAAGGCGTAATATTACCGGGTTTCGGTTGCCAAACCAACCCCAATTCCATCACAAAGTTGTTACAATCCCTCCTAGTATGTCCCACGCGTGAACACCCAATACACCACAAAGGAGTGGTGCAATCTTTTGGAAAATGACCCGTCTTGAGACATAACCGACACATAAAGATTTTTTCCACCATATTATCAATCATATCTGTAAAATCCTTATCGATGATTTCCTCCGATGGAACTGCATCATCAACCGATGTTAATGTGCCTTGCGGAGGAGTCCGTTTGGCAAAACTTCCCAAAATTGTAATCACGGAATTCCCGCCCGAAGATGGTGCCACCTTATTCGCCGAAGCAGTCAGATCATGCACTCTACCAAAAGATATCGACGACAATGTCTCTCTCCATTGAAGGTTCACCGGCGGCCTAGCATGAATAACCACACGCTCATGCCTAGGGATTGAATAACCAACAACTTCAGTAATTGTGATGCAATCTTGTGTATCCGGATATCGATAACCCGAACAAACTGGACAATTTTCCCAAGTAGCAAATGATAGATTTTTTCTGATGGAGTGATCCTTCTTCAGTGAAGACTTCGTAGGTTTGGATCTCATGACCAAAACACCAAGGGTGTCCCTCCTTTTGGAGGGGCTAACAAGCACCCATTCCGCATCACATTCAAGTTTCCAAAGCTTGAATTCACGACGCAAATTCGGACAACCATTGCTCCAAAGATGGAAGAAACATTTGGATTGAACGCACGAAAAAGCGTAGGTTGAGAATCATCATACCTACTGATTTACAAGAGACCTGAAAACCAAAGACCTTGTCATGTATGGAGAAAACCAGGAAATCAATTGTCGATCCTCCAATTGCCGCTCCCAAAGCTGCCGCCATAGAATCCTCTGTGAGATGGAAATCATGCCGGCCAAAAGACACGACCATTGTGAAGTAGTCGGTGTCATCCGAGGGATGCATGCAAAGTCCCGTAGATTGCAAAACCTCCTCCGCAAAAGCCAAACCCATAGAGAAGTCCATGCCAAGGGTAGATCCACCGTGAGAACCCATATCCTCGTTGTCCTAACTATAAGTGATGTTATCTTCAACATGCGGTCCGAACATAAGAACTCCACCTAACAACGCACCCTTCCCTTTTCTGCGGGTCCTACCCTTCTTGTTCTCTTTCCCGTTGTACTAGGACATTTCTCGTTGGAGCCCTCTCCTTCAAAAAACGAATGACGCCCACCTAGCCTCTCCATGGCGCCCTGTCTCCCTCACAACATACTTCCTCATGGACCACCAAGGAGGAGTGCCCCACAAACCGCCACTGCCATCAGGGGGGAGTCATGCACCACCCGCGACGCCCCCGAGCGAGGGTAAATACAAGGTATCCTAAGCCATTGGCACACTGTAAGATGCACTTGAATGGTCGTGTATCTCCATGGAACAACAAAAACATAGCGATAAAAAACTTTCTAATTGCAAAATGTGCGTCAAACATGTCAGCATGTGGTTTCCATTCCCATCTCTACTCTGTGTACTTACTTAGAAAAAAATTGTTCCTTTTGAAGCAAGAAGAGACACTGTCATCGAACATTTCATGTATGTGTATAACCCCTTCAGTCACCAATATATGGTAGCCATGTATAGCAAGGCAATAACAAATGTTTTTCTTTGCAATACTGGTTTTATTCTTTCCTTCGTAATGCACAATAACTTTGCAATTTGTATTATGGAATCACCTTCCTAACTAAGGTCACAAATCATTCTCAAATAAATACCATTCTCTAATATATCGTTCATTAATCATAATAGGACAATGCCCATGCGTTTTTTGCGAGTAAATTCCCGTGCGTTTGCTACACGCAGAAACTAATTGAGTGTGTGTTGTCAGAAAATAATAAAATATACACACATTGATCAAATTATTCATTTAATTCAGAAATACATGTTAAGCATGGTGACATATAATTTCCATCATACAACGACAAATACAAACTTTCTTTTATTTATTTCCTTCTCGACAGTCTTTGTGTCTCCAACATATCGTCCAAATCGCTCGCCACCAAAGAACTTAAAACTGGATATATGTCGTCCATGAAAATAATTTTAGTATCACACAACTTCACGCGTCCATGTGTGTCACTATTAGAATGTACACAAAGCTTGATTGAATAGCAGAGTTGAGCTTGCAGGAACTGAAAGACTGAATTCCGAAACAGTGTGAAGGTCTCCATCGCCAACATCACTTTCCCGCCCAGCCCGCAGCCATCCGTCTCCCTCTCCCGTGACCCGTTCCACGAATGCGTGGAGGGTGCAACCAGCGCACCAACAATGGAGTGCAGAGCTATAGCCATAGAGGCGGAATAGGGAAGGGTTAATGGTGCCTGAGGCATGGCTAGTGGCAGCGTGTGTGTGAGGAGGGGGCTCAGATGGGGCAGTGGCATCCGCGGGGCAGTGGTGTGGGGACGAAAGATTGGAAGGTGTTGATTGGAAAGAGGCTTCTATCGAAGGTGGAGTCAACATGCATGTGTGGGTTTCCACAGTTCATTTTTAACTCGTTCTTTTTGAACGTGGGTGGGGTCGAGCAAGCGAGTGATTTTTTTTCTTCGATCGATGATTGGTGTTAAGAAGGGAAGCAACATGAACACGACATATAGACTTCCTTCAACTATAGGGAATATTAGGGATAATAGAGATTTAATAATTGAGACATCCAGAAGATATAGAAAGATATTTATCACAAGATCATTCTTCTAAGCAATATGACAAAGTGTCTATGATCTTCATCAATTCAATATATTCTTGCTTGCTGTAGAACTTTATCAAAGAGAAACATGTAAGAACTTGTTACAAAAGGAAATATATAATATGGCGACGAATATGCCCGTGTTTTGTTAAGGAATAACAAAAAATATTCATACAAGTGAAAATTGTTCTAATTCAGAAATCACACCTGAGAATGTATGTGACTTCCATTTATACAACGACAAATGCAGATTCACTGTTTTTCTTCGCAGTCATCATGTCTCCTTAACCACAGTCTCCATGCAATTATAAATTCCACCCTATTTTTGCAATTGTAATGTTTTCGGTTGCCCCTCTAGAGGTGGGACTTCATGTTAGATTTAATAGCACTATTTCCACATTAAGCACTTGATCACATCACCTCCTGAGCTTCACCTCTCTTCTATATATCCAAAGAGAATGAAATGTTGAAAGTGGGTACAGAGGAGGCACGCATCTGCCCCCAACACCCACCAGCAAGCCACGACAAGGGAGGCCGCCCACGACTCCAAAGGTGGATTTGGACGCACCATCACGATGTAGCCGCCGCCATCGCCAACCTCAAACCTGCACAACCTTCATGCCGCCCGTCGCACCGCCACCAAGCTATTGTCGCGGCCATATCCAAAGCATGGACATGGTGCATCGCCCGTCACCAAGCGTCACATCACATTCTAAGAGGAACCAACTGATCGAGTTCCTGGTTCGAAAGGTGAGTAAACCAGTCCAGATTTTTTCGAGCCAGGCTATCCATGATCAGGTTTACTCTGAAGTCTGAACTAATATAGAGATCGATCATTTCTCGCCTCTGAAGTGCATAGTACGTGTTGTTGTGTTGTGTGGAGTATTCCAGTTTGTAATACCTTCGTCCCACAATGTAAGATCTTTTAGCAAGCTATGTTAGCTTGTAAAAAGGACTTACATTGTGGGATATAGGGAGTATTAATCAATGTTCTTAATTTGTTTGCATAATGGTCAAAATCTACTTACTACACACACTCCGTGAGCAGTGCTCTTCACGATATGTATTGCATATGTTCGCACAAAATCATACAACCTCCTCTACTTGAGCATTCGGCAACATATGACCGAATTAGGCTAACCTGACGAGCCCCAGGGTGCGCAACCTCATCTTGGAGTGCCTCCTGGAGCTCTTGGGCAATGACAACGAAGAACGGTTGGCACCGTGCCAGGAGAGCAGCGACACTGACATCGGGACACCCCAACAGTGTCAAGTGGGATGCTGGCGTGGCAGAGCCCCGACAGGCTGGTGATGGATGATACGTCTCAAACGTATCTATAATTTTTGATGGTTTCATGTTGTTATCTTGCCATCTTTGGATGTTTTATGTAACTTTTATATATTTTTTGGGACTAACTTATTAATTCAGTGCCAAGTGCCAGTTCGTGTTTTTCTGTGTTTTTGGCTCTTTTCAGATCTCATTTTGGAACGGAGTCCAAACGGAATAAAATCCCCGAAATGATTTTTTCCCGAACGAAAGAAGATCAGGGGGCCTGTGGGCCAAGCCAGGAGGGATACAGGGAGCCCACAAGCCCCCACTCCGCCACTAGGGAGGCAGCAGTGGGCAGGCTTGTGGCCTCCCTCGCGCCCCCCTGACCTAGATCTTGCGCCTATATATTCCCTAAAAATCAGAAAAAAATCAAGGGATCCACGAAAATACTTTTCCGCCGCCGCAAGCTTCCGTTTCCGAGAGATCTCATCTGGAGACCCTTCCCGGTGCCCTACCGGAGGGGACTTTGGAGTTGGAGGGCTTCTTCATCATTATCATGGCCCCTCCAATGACTCGTGAGTAGTTCACTTCAGACCTACGGGTCCGTAGTTAGTAGCTAGATGGCTTCTTCTCTCTCTTGGATCTACAATACAAAGTTCTCCATGATCTTCCTGGAGATCTATCCGATGTAATCTTCTTTGGCGGTGTGTTTTTCGAGATCCGATGAATTGTGGATTTGTGATCAGATTATCTATGATATATATTTGAGTCTTTGCTGATTTCTTATATGCATGATTTGATATCCTTGTAAGTCTCTCCGAGTCTTGGGTTTTGTTTGGCCAACTAGATCTATGATTCTTGCAATGGGAGAAGTGCTTGGTTTTGGGTTCTTACCGTGTGGTGACCTTTCCCAGTGACAGTAGGGGCAGCAAGGCACACATCGTGTAGTTTCCATCAAGGGTGACAAGGTGGACTCTGTCGTTGATATGAGATTGTCCATCTACATCATGTCATCTTGCTTAAGGCGTTACTCTGTTCTTTTGGACTTAATACACTAGATGCATGCTGGATAGCGGTCGACGTGTGGAGTAATAGTAGTAGATGCAGAAAGTATCGGTCTACTTGTTTTGGACGTGATGCCTATAGATATAATCATTGCCATAGATGACGTCACGACTTTGCGTAGTTCTATCAATTGCTCGACAGTAAATTTTCACCCACCGTCTACTTGCTTTCATGAGAGAAGCCACTAGTAAACGCTACGGCCCCCGGGTCTATTCACACCTATCGTTTCCACTTTCACTTTTACTTTGCTTTGTTACTTTGTTGCTTTCAGTTCTCACTTGGAAAACAATCTATAAGGGATTGACTACCCCTTCATAGCGTTGGGAGGAAGCTTTTTGTGTTTGTGCACGCTCTTGTGATACTCCTTCACTGGATCGATACCTTGGTTCTCAAACTGAGGGAAATACTTACCACCGCTCCGCTACATCACCCTTTCCGCTTCGAGGGAACACCAACGCAAGGCTCCAAGGCCACGGGGGAAATCCTTTGCATATTTGCCTAGGAAGTCCCTTAAGGCATAGCCGTAGCAGAAGGATTCCTGGTGCCGTCGACACACTTATTTCTGGCGCCGTTGGAAGGTCTTTTGTTGCAGTAGCAGAAGTATTTCTGGCGCCGTTGCCGGGGAGGGAGAGATCTATCCAAGTAGGTCTCACAAACTCATCTCTTGCATTTACTTTTTTGCAAGTTGCCTCTCGTTTTCCTCTCCCCACTTCACGTTTGCCGTTTTCATTTGCCTTTTTCTGTTCACCCTTCTTCTGCTCGCTTTCTGTTTGCTTGTGTTACCATGTTCCTTCTTTTAGCTTGCATCTTTGCTTGCTAAAAATCCATTGATATGGATCCTCATCCACTTGCTAATCTCTTTAAGAGACCCACTTATGTGGAACGAATTTCTAGTGAGTTGAGTGCACTTGACTATCTTTATGGAGTTTTGCTTGAGATGCGTGAATCTGAAAATCGTGATGAAGAAATTTATGAAATGATTCACGAGGGCTCCTTGGATGAAAAGCATGATTGCAATGATTTCACTATAAATTCTATTAGTGACAATCATGCTAAAATTATGCAAAACCCTAATCTTGGGGATGCTAGTCTTGCTATGTCCACTACTTGTTGCAAAGATCATGATTGGGGTGATGATTTTTCTTTTGATCTTGAAATTTTTTTCAAGCCTCAAGATGAATATGATATTTGCATTATTATTGAAAGTGGGTTTGGAGAAGTCATGACTTTAGTTGATGATAATCCCACTATTTTTGAAGAGCGTCAACTTTGCATGCATGTGGATCATGAAAATAATATCCTTTGTGATAGTTACATTGTTGAATTCATTCATGATGCTACTGAAAATTACTATGAGAGAGGATCATATGCTTCTACTTATTGCAATAGTATCAAGCTTCCTCTCCATATGTTAAATTTTTTGAAGCTATGCTTGTTTTGCCTTCCTATGCTAGTTGATTCTTACTCCAATAAATTGTTTGATCACAAAATCCCTATGCATAGGAAGTGGGTTAGACTTAAATGTGCTAGCCATTTGCTCCATGATGCTCTCCTTGTGTTTCAATCCTTACCTTTTATGTGAGCATCATTGAAATCAATGCCTAGCTAAGGGCGTTAAACAAAAGCGCTTGTTGGGAGGCAACCCAACGAATCTATCCTTTTTCTTTATATTTTGTGTTTTCCACACTTTCACAATTCTGTTATGATTATGTTTTTTGTGTTTCCTTTTGCGTTTGTGCCAAGAAAAACCGTTATGATTAGTCTTGGGGATGATCGTTTGGTCATGCTGGAAAAGACAGAAACTTTATGCTCATGAAGATAATTTTCATTTTTCTTATGTAAGAGCGTTTGAGTTGATTCTTTTTACTTCTCATTGCTACGCGAATTCTTCAAACTGTCGTAAATTTTCAGAATTTTTGGAGTAACATAAGTATACGAAATATACAGATTGCTATAGACTGGGCTGCTGCTAACAGATTCTGTTTTTGTTGTATTGGTTGCTTATTTTGATGAAACTATGGATAGTATCGGGGGGTATTAGCCATGGAAGATTTAAAATACAGTAACCCAACATCAACATAAGTAGAATTTAAGTTTGCTACAGTACCTAAGGAAGTGGTGGTTTGCTTTCTTGTACTAATGTTATCACAAGTTTCTGTTTAAGTTCCGTGTTGTGAAGTTTTCAAGTTTTGGGTGAAGTTCTTATGGACAAAAAGATAAAGAGTGGCAAGAGCTCAAGCTTGGGGATGCCCAAGGCACCCCAATAGATTCAAGGATGTCGTAAAATCCTAAGCTTGGGGATGCCCCGGGAAGGCATCCCCTCTCTCGTCTTCAATCCATCGGCAACGTTACTTGGGGCTATATTTTTATTCACCACATGTTATGTGTTTTTGCTTGGAGCGTCTTGTTGTAGGAGTCTTTTATTCTTGTTGTGTCACAATCATCCTTGCTGCACACCTAGAGAGAGAGACATGCACTCACCGTGATTTTGACGAGCTTCACTTATATCTTTTGGTAGACAATTTAGCTCACATGTGCTTCACTTATATCTTTTGAGCTAGATACTTTTGCTCTTTGTGCTTCACTTATATCTTTTACAGCATAGCGGTGCGTGGCTTGGTAGTTGATCTATGCTTTGAAAGTAGTCTCAAAAGGGGTAGTTATCCAAAGGATACGAAAACTTCCACCTTCATGTGCATTGAATAGTTAGAGAAGTTTGATTCATCTCAATTAGTTTTGAGTTGTGGTTTTGGTAATTTGAAGATATTCTAGTAAGGTGTTGTGGATCTAGAAATACTTGTGTTGAAGTTAGTGATTCTCGTAGCATGCACGTATGGTGAACCGCTATGTGATGAAATCTGAGCATGCTTAGTCTATTGATTGTTATCCTTTGCGTGGCGGTCGGGATCAGGCGATGGTTTATACCTACCAACCCTTCCCCTAGGAGTATGCGTTGAATGCTTTGTTTCGATTATTAATAAAACTTTTGCAACAAGTATATGAGTTCTTCATGACTAATGTTGAGTCCATGGTTTAGATGCACTTTCACCTTCCACCATCACTATCTTCTTAGTGTCGTGCAACTTTCGCCGGTGCACAAAACCCACCATTAGCCTCCCTCAAAACAGCCACCATACCTACCTACTATGGCTTTTTCAAAGTCATTCCGAGATATATTGCCATGCAACTACCACCATGACATGTGCCATCATGTCCACATTGCCATTGCATGATCGTAAGATAGCTAGCATGATGTTTCCATTAATGTCTATACCATGCTAGATCATTGCCACGGTACACTACCGAAGGCATTCCATATAGAGTCATAGTTGCTCTAAGTTTTGAGTTGAAAGTGTGATGATCATCATTGATGGAGCATTGTCCCATGTGAGGAAATAAAAGAGGCCAAAGAAGCCCACCAAAATATAAAAAAATTAAAAAAAATAGGCCAAAGAGCCCACCAAAAAAATGAGAGAAAAAGAGAGAAGGGACAATGCTACCACTTTTTCCACACTTGTGCATATTAAGCACCATGATCTTCATGATTGAGAGTCTCTCGTTTTGTCACCACCATATAGCTAGTGGGAAATTTTCATTATATAACTTGGCTTGTATATTCCAATGATAGGCTTCCTCAAAATTGCCTTAGGTCTTCGTGAGCAAGCAAGTTGGATGCACACCCACTAGTTTTCTTTTAGAGCTTTCACATACTCTTAGCTCTAGTGCATCATTTGTATGGCAATCCCTACTCATTCACATTGATATCTATTGATGAGAATCTCCACAACTCATTGATATGCCTAGTTAATGTGATCATCTTCTCCTTATTTTGTCTTGCAACCTCCACCATAGTCCACACCACTTATAGTGCTAAGACCATGGCTCACGCTCATGTATTGCGTGAGAGTTGAAAAGGTTTGAGAAAGTAAAGGTGTGAAAACAATTACTTGGCCAATACCGGGGTTGTGCATGATTTAAATTCGTTGTGCAATGATGATAGAGCATAGCCAGACTATATGATTTTGTAGGGATAACTTTCTTTTGGCCTTGTTATTTTGAAAGTTCTTGATTACCTTGCTAGTTTGCTTGAATTATTATTGTTTCCACGTCAATAGCAAACTATTGTTTTGAATCTAATGGATCTGAACATTCACGTCACATAAGAGGAGTTACAACGGACATCTATGCTAGGTAGCATGAAAGCATCAAAAATTCATTCCTTATCACTTCCCTACTCGAGGACGAGCAGGAGTTAAGCTTGGGGATGCTTGATACGTCTCAAACATATCTATAATTTTTGATGGTTTCATGTTGTTATCTTGCCATCTTTGGATGTTTTATGTAACTTTTATATATTTTTTGGGACTAACTTATTAATTCAGTGCCAAGTGCCAGTTCGTGTTTTTCTGTGTTTTTGGCTCTTTTCAGATCTCATTTTGGAACGGAGTCCAAACGGAATAAAATCCCCGAAATGATTTTTTCCCGAACGAAAGAAGATCAGGGGGCCTGTGGGCCAAGCCAGGAGGGATACAGGGAGCCCACAAGCCCCCACTCCGCCACTAGGGAGGCAGCAGTGGGCAGGCTTGTGGCCTCCCTCGCGCCCCCCTGACCTAGATCTTGCGCCTATATATTCCCTAAAAATCAGAAAAAAATCAAGGGATCCACGAAAATACTTTTCCGCCGCCGCAAGCTTCCGTTTCCGAGAGATCTCATCTGGAGACCCTTCCCGGTGCCCTACCGGAGGGGACTTTGGAGTTGGAGGGCTTCTTCATCATTATCATGGCCCCTCCAATGACTCGTGAGTAGTTCACTTCAGACCTACGGGTCCGTAGTTAGTAGCTAGATGGCTTCTTCTCTCTCTTGGATCTACAATACAAAGTTCTCCATGATCTTCCTGGAGATCTATCCGATGTAATCTTCTTTGGCGGTGTGTTTTTCGAGATCCGATGAATTGTGGATTTGTGATCAGATTATCTATGATATATATTTGAGTCTTTGCTGATTTCTTATATGCATGATTTGATATCCTTGTAAGTCTCTCCGAGTCTTGGGTTTTGTTTGGCCAACTAGATCTATGATTCTTGCAATGGGAGAAGTGCTTGGTTTTGGGTTCTTACCGTCTGGTGACCTTTCCCAGTGACAGTAGGGGCAGCAAGGCACACATCGTGTAGTTTCCATCAAGGGTGACAAGGTGGACTCTGTCGTTGATATGAGATTGTCCATCTACATCATGTCATCTTGCTTAAGGCGTTACTCTGTTCTTTTGGACTTAATACACTAGATGCATGCTCGATAGCGGTCGACGTGTGGAGTAATAGTAGTAGATGCAGAATGTATCGGTCTACTTGTTTTGTACGTGATGCCTATAGATATAATCATTGCCATAGATGACGTCACGACTTTGCGTAGTTCTATCAATTGCTCGACAGTAAATTTTCACCCACCGTCTACTTGCTTTCTTGAGAGAAGCCACTAGTAAACGCTACGGCCCCCGGGTCTATTCACACCTATCGTTTCCACTTTTGCTTTTACTTTGCTTTGTTACTTTGTTGCTTTCAGTTCTCACTTGGAAAACAATCTATAAGGGATTGACAACCCCTTCAAAGCGTTGGGAGCAAGCTTTTTGTGTTTGTGTAGGCTCTTGTGATACTCCTTCACTGGATCGATACCTTGGTTCTCAAACTGAGGGAGATACTTACCACCGCTGCGCTACATCACCCTTTCCACTTAGAGGGAACACCAACGCAAGGCTCCAAGGCCACGGGGGAAATCCTTTGCATATTTTCCTAGGAAGTCCCTTAAGGCGTAGCCGTAGCAGAAGGATTCCTGGTGCCGTCGACACACCTATTTCTGGCGCCGTTGGAAGGTCTTTTGTTAGAGTAGCAAAAATATTTCTCGCGCCGTTGCCGGGGAGGGAGAGATCTATCCAAGTAGGTCTCACAAACTCATCTCTTGCATTTACTTTTTTTGCAAGTTGCCTCTCGTTTTCCTCTCCCCCACTTCACGTTTGCTGTAATGGGATTAATATTTTCTGAACTCTTGATTGTCGAATTTACCTTGAGGAGAGTGGCAATTGCAAACTTGAATATGGTTCTGACGGCATGAAGATTATCCATGACAAATTCATCCTTCGATGCAATGGCCTCCTCCACTCCCTTTCGGATGCCAGTTTGGAGGTTGGGCTTCACCATGTTCACCCACTCCACGTGGTTTTCTTTGAATTGAGATGTGAAAAACATGTGGTACATCTTCACAAATTTAATTTCATTCAAACCTTATGTGCATACATACAACTTGGACTAAACTGCTAGCATTTCCATTACAAAGACGATCGACTTCATCTGACTGCAGAATTATGCAGATGACATGGCTTCAATTAAGGGACACAATTTATGGTATCTATGGTTATGCTTAGTGTGAGTAAGTAGGTATGTAAACAAGTGACAGAAAACATGATACCTTTGAAGGACACGCATGACACATGAGATGGCAGACAGAGGGCACATTAGATGATGATGCTTCGACTGCAGACAAGTCGGTCATGAACTTGCCGATGCTCAGAACATTGACGGAGAAAAGATACCAATGTTACCATTGTTCACCACTGCATCATCTGCCAGTCAGTCAGTAAACACACCTCACAAGGTTCGGAGACTCGTATATGTAAACTGCCTAGCCCATCCATGCTCTACTCTACTCTACTCTGCATCAAGGGATACCAAGGATGGATTAGTTTGAGTTCATGGTAGATACTTACTTCCGAATACCTTCGCCACTAAAGCATTGAGGATTTCGTAGGTGAAGTCTTCCATGGAGCCCAAGATCTTCAAACAGTCTCCAGGAATGATGACACGACTTGGTCGTTGTAGCTCGACATCAAAGGTGTTGGCAGGCACACGCAACAACAACATTTTAGTGACACGGGACAATGTAGCCAGATCTCTCGCAAACCACCATGTATGCGAAAACACAATCAGACACTCTCATACAACTGAATGAACACTTGAAAAGATGAATAATTTTGTCGATTGAACACTCACAGTAGCACGGCTAGACTAAAATTACCATCGGTGTCAAACATCTGCGCCATGCGGACGACACTCTCGGTGGAGACTAGTCCATGTGAAGAGCGGAGGCAGAAGATGCTGCAGTAGACAGTGGGCACACTGAAGGTGTCGCCAGTGTCGGCGTCGAGGGCGAGGTCAGCGCGACTCGCAACAACGGCGACAGCCTAGGCGCTGGGAGGAGCCACCGGGTGCGTAGGCGTTAGAGGGAGTGCGTAGTGCACATTCTTGCCATTCATGTTGTAGGTCATCTCGTCCATCACGGTCGTGCCCACGCCCGTGGCAGCGGGAGGGAACACGGGCACGCTGCCAAACCGGCTGATGCAATTGTAGTCAGTCAGTTAGCGAGATTGTTGAAGATATGATCGTGGTAGTGAGCGAGCGAAGCAGTGTTGCAGTACAACTCCTTGATGGCGAAGGCAAGGCCTTGAAGGGGGAGCTGCTGGTGGTCATCGGAGGAAGGAGGCGACAACCTTGACCCAACCGCCACCTGACTCTGCTAGATGAGGCCGCTGACCACGTTCTCAACGCCAACAGCCTTCCTAGCTCTTGGTCACAACTCACGACAGGGTCAGGCTCCAGCCCTCCACCATCACTATGCCGGCGCCCCTCTCGGGCTCCAAACATGCCACCACACACATTCGTCACACCAGGAACATTGCTCTAGATCAACCGCTCTGTATCTTAATTTTGGTATCTCGATTTTGATATTGAGAAAGAAAACGAATGAGAAAAGAACGATCCCGTGGGATAGAGTCATAGAATCATCCGACCACCTGCTTCTTGCCGCTGTTGTCGTCTGACTGCTGCTTCGCATGGATCTCCCCCGCTGCTGCTGCTATCAGGAGAAGGGGATACAGAGTAGGGCTAGGGAGGCGGCGAAATCGACCACATGTGTTATCTTTTCCCAACATACCATCCATGGCGCTCCGTACAAAAGGGGGGAGGAACGGGTGGGTGGGATTTTTTTAGGAGCTCATTTTGGCATAAAATCATAGGAAAGATCAAAAAGGGTGGCAGGCTATCTTTGGAAACTATCGATTGAGATCCATCATTTGGTTGAACAAAACAAACGAAACAAAACCAAACGAACGACGTACGATCACCGCCGCAGACTCTCCCTTTAGGAGTAGAGATATATAACGAGGGAAAAGCATAAATGGAAGGTGCATGAGTATAGAGGTGTGATTGAACGAACGACGGAGGTGAACGAAAGGAACCACACCAAACCAACCATCACAACCGCGGACTCCTCTTTTAGAAGTAGAGATAGTGTGCGAGATTAACAATTTGTTATTGTTGATTACTTGACTTTATTTTGGAAGGTTATTAAGAAACATATTCGTTCTACTTTTTAGGAAGGTGATCTCACATATATGGACATTTTGTTATATTTTAGTGAGTTAATTGACTCGGGACCTGCCAAAGCAAGCACGAAAAAGATGAGAGGATAATCGAATGAATCGATTCGGTTTTGAGTGGGAGGGGAAATCGGAAGAGACGGTGGGAGGTGGGGCAAAAATCTCCTTAAAATACATTATTTGTTTCGTAAAACAAATTGCATTAATGAAACGGATCAATTGATTTGGATACGCCAGGAAAGTTAGTTTCAAATATGTTATTTATTTTCTGAAAATCTGTTATTTGTTTCCTAAAACAAATTCCACTAATTAGATGCGTCGATTGATTTAGATGACTTAATAAGAAAGTCAGATCCATGATTTGTTGTACGTTAGGAAAGTGTTGGTTTGTAATAAAAGAGTGAAGAGAAAAATAAACTGATAGACCAGGATGGGCGGGGGTGGTGGGAGGAGAGACGAAATAAAACAACTTGAAAAAAAAGCACGAAGCTATTCTACCAGGTGTGCAATTAGGAGTAGAGATATGTTGTAACTTAAAATAACAGTTTCGGAGTTGCATTATCCAACTTCTCATGAGGTTGAAAATGTAGCAACCGAGATGGCTCTCCTCACACCCTCTCCTCCCTCTGGCTCTCCCCTCTCCCCCCTCTCCGGCCCTTGCTGTTGCGGTGGCCATGATTTGGCGCCTCTCCCCCACGCCTCTTCCTCCTCCCCTGCCCTCCCGTGCTCATCCTCCCCTGCTTGTGTGCGTTTGAGCCCCGCGCAGTCCGGCACTAGGTTATCGGTGATCCTCGACGACGACTCGGGCTCTCGGGATGGGGATTGGGTTCCCTCGGACGAGGGATCGCATGGCTCGACCCCGGCTCTAGTGGCAGTGAAATCTCGAAAGTTTGCTTCTGGTGGTCGAGGACAAGCGGCTCCGTCAACCTCGCTGGAGGTTGGGTCGTCCTGTGTGCGACGGCGTGGCTGTAGATCTGGTAAGTATGGTAAGATTCCATTACCCTTTTCTTCTCATGGTTCATAGGGTTTGGGCTCGACGATCTGCGGGCATGTTGCCTCCTTGTTGCCGGGCTTGCATGCGGCGTCTTCTTCACCTGGTTCCTTGAGCATGTCATCACCGACGGTGCTTGGTGGTGGCCACGCGTTGGCGGTGCGGGGCATGGGGGCAGAGACCCTAGGCTTGGGTGGGTATCCGGTGTAGGCGGGTGTGGGTGATTGGCTAGTGGGCCGTGTGACACTTGGGTCGGCTTCTAGACTAGAGGGTAGAATGTTTCTGTTATGTGACGTTCCTCCTATGTGTGGTATGGGAGTTGGGGCTAGGGATCTGGGCCGGGTCGGGCCGGTTTCTATAGGGGTGCCTCTCAAGCTTGTTGGTTGAGTGGGGCGGGGATGTTGATGGATACGGAGGGGCGTGCTTGACCCTGCCCTAGGGTTTTCCGTTTCCACGTCACACGTATGCTACTATCCTTTCCCCATCCACAATCTTTTGAAATCCAAACCTCCTCCTCCTCTCTTGCGATCGTTTCTAGCGACCGTGTCCATGGACAAGTCGTGTGGCTTGTGGCCAAAAACGGTCTCCGCAGCAGGCGACACCGTGAGGATTTCTTAGTGGGGCCTCTGACTGGGACTACGAGGTCGCTCTCAGATCAAAGCAGGAGGCTGAGCGAGAGGACCATGCTTAGTTGGAGCACGAGCGCGAGGCCTAGGTGGGAGGTCCGAAGTGGCTTTAGAGAGAGGTGCGTGCGCGCATCGAGGTGAACCCGCGTGCCTCCGCGACGTCCACTAGGGGGGCATGGACGAACCCTTTGGCTGTTGGTTTTGCAAATATGCCCTAGAGGCAATAAAAAAGTAGTTATTATCATACTTCCTTGTTGATGATAATTGTTTATTATCCATGCTATAATTGGATTGGAAACTCAAATACATGTGTGGGTACATAGACAACAAAGTGTCCCTAGTGAGGCTCTACTGGACTAGCTTGTTGATCAAAGATGGCTAAGGTTTCCTAACCATATACTTGAATTATCATTTGATAACGGGATCACATCATTAGGAGAATGATGTGATGTGATGGACATGACCCAAACCTTAAGCATAGCATGAGATTGAATCCAGTTTATTGCTATTGCTTTCTGCATGTCAATGTATCTGTTCCTATGATCATGAGATCATGAGATCAAGTAACATACTGGTGGAAAAATTGAATTGCGTACGGGATTGACTGAATCCTTGACATCGTGGTTCACCTGATAAAGATCTTCGTGGAATATGTAGGTGTTGGGGAACGTCCCATGGGAAACAAAAAATTTCCTACGCGCACGAAGACCTATCATGGTGATGTCCATCTACGAGAGGGGATGTGTGATCTACGTACCCTTGTAGACCGTACAGCAGAAGCGTTAGTGAACGCGGTTGATGTAGTGGAACGTCCTCACGTCCCTCGATCCGCCCCGCGAACCGTCCCGCGATCAGTCCCACGATCTAGTGCCGAACGGACGGCACCTCCGCGTTCAGCACACGTACAGCGCGACGATGATCTCGGCCTTCTTGATCCAGCAAGAGAGACGGAGAGGTAGAAGAGTTCTCCGGCAGCATGACGGCGCTCCGGAGGTTGGTGATGATCTTGTCTCAGCAGGGCTCCGCCCGAGCTCCGCAGAAACGCGATCTAGAGGAAAAACTATGGAGGTATGTGGTCGGGCAGCCGTGAGAAAGTCGTCTCAAATCAGCCCTAATTGCTCCATATATATAGGAGGAGGGAGGGGGACCTTGCCTTGGGGTCCAAGGGACCCTCAAGGGGTTGGCCGAGCCAAGGGGGGGAGGACTCCCCCCCCAAACCGAGTTGGACTTGGTTTGGTGGGAGGAGTCCCCCTCCCTTCCCACTTCCTCCCTCTTTTTTTTTTCTTTTCCTTTGATTTCTTTTTCTTGGCGCATAGGCCCCCTTGGGGCTGTCCAACCAGCCCACTAAGGGCTGGTGTGTCTCCCCAAAGCCTATGGGCTTCCCCGGGGTGGGTTGCCCCCCCGGTGAACTCCCGGAACCCATTCGTCATTCCCGGTACATTCCCGGTAACTCCGAAAACCTTCCGGTAATCAAATGAGGTCATCCTATATATCAATCTTCGTTTGCGGACCATTCCGGAAACCCTTGTGACGTCCGTGATCTCATCCGGGACTCCGAACAACATTCGGTAACCAACCATATAACTCAAATACGCATAAAACAACGTCGAACCTTAAGTGTGCAGACCCTGCGGGTTCGAGAACTATGTAGACATGACCCGAGAGACTCCTCGGTCAATATCCAATAGCGGGACCTGGATGCCCATATTGGATCCTACATATTCTACGAAGATCTTATCGTTTGAACCTCAGTGCCAAGGATTCATATAATCCCGTATGTCATTCCCTTTGTCCTTCGGTATGTTACTTGCCCGAGATTCGATCGTCAGTATCCGCATACCTATTTCAATCTCGTTTACCGGCAAGTCTCTTTACTCGTTCCGTAATACAAGATCCCGCAACTTACACTAAGTTACATTGCTTGCAAGGCTTGTGTGTGATGTTGTATTACCGAGTGGGCCCCGAGATACCTCTCCGTCACACGGAGTGACAAATCCCAGTCTTGATCCATACGAACTCAACTAACACCTTCGGAGATACCTGTAGAGCATCTTTATAGTCACCCAGTTACGTTGTGACGTTTGATACACACAAAGCATTCCTCCGGTGTCAGTGAGTTATATGATCTCATGGTCATAGGAATAAATACTTGACACGCAGAAAACAGTAGCAACAAAATGACACGATCAACATGCTACGTCTGTTAGTTTGGGTCTAGTCCATCACATGATTCTCCTAATGATGTGATCCCGTTATCAAATGACAACACTTGCCTATGGCCAGGAAACCTTGACCATCTTTGATCAACGAGCTAGTCAACTAGAGGCTTACTAGGGACAGTGTTTTGTCTATGTATCCACACAAGTATTGTGTTTCCAATCAATACAATTATAGCATGGATAATAAACGATTATCATGAACTGAGAAATATAATAATAACTAATTTATTATTGCCTCTAGGGCATATTTCCAACAGTCTCCCACTTGCACTAGAGTCAATAATCTAGTTCACATCACCATGTGATTCCAACGAATCCAACACCCATATAGTTATGGGGTCTGATCACGTCTTGCTTGTGAGAGAGGTTTTAGTCAACGGTTCTGAAACTTTCAGATTCGTGCGTTCTTTAAAAATCTTTATTTCATCTTATAGATGCTGCTACTACGTGCTATTCGGAAATGCTCCAAATATCTACTCTACTATACGAATCCGTTTCACTACTCATAGTTATCCGGATTAGTGTCAAAGCTTGCATTGACGTAACCCTTTACGACAAACTCTTTAACCACCTCCCTAATCGAGAAAAATTCCTTAGTCCATTAGTTACTAAGGATAAATTTCGACCGCTGCTAGTGATTCAATCATGGATCACTCTCTGTACCTCTCAACATACTTTGAGTCAAGGCACACTTCAGGTGCGGTACACAGCATGGCATACTTTAGATTCTACGGCTAAGGCATAGAAGACGACCTTCGTCTATTCTCTTTATTCTGCCGTGGTCGGGTTTTGAGTCTTACTCAAATTCACACCTCACAACGCAACCAAGAACTCCTTCTTTGCTGGTCTATTTTGAACTCTTTCAAAAACTTGTCAAGGCATGCATCTTGTTGAAACTTCTATTAAGCGCTTTCGATCTATCTCCATAGATCTTTGATGCTCAACGTTCAAGTAGCGTAATCCAGGTACTCCTTTGAAAACTTCTTTCAAACAACCTTGTATGCTTTACAGAAATTCTACATTACTTCTGATCCACAATATGTCAACCACATATACCTATCAGAAATTCTATAGTGCTCCCACTCACTTCTTTGGAAATACAAGTTTCTCATAAACCTTGTACAAACCCAAAATCTTTGATCATCTCATCAAAGTGTATATTCCAACTCCGAGATGCTTGCACCAGTCCATTGAAGGATCACTGGAGCTTGCATACTTGCTAGTATCTTTAGGATCGACAAAACTTTCTGGTTGTATCACATACAATGTTTGCTCAAGGAAACCGTCGAGAAAACAATGTTTTGACATCCTACGTGCAATATTTCATAAATAATGCATCAACAACTAACATAATTCTAACAGACTTTTAGCATCACTACGAGTGAGAAAGTCTCATCATAGTCAACTGTTTGATCTTATCGAAAACATCTTTGCGACAAGTCGAGCTTTTCTTAATAGTGACTTATCACCATCATCGTCTGTCTTCCTTTTAAAGATCCATCGTTACTCAATAGTCCTATGACCATCAAGTAGTTCTTCCAAAGTCTACACTTTGTTTTCACACATGGATCCTCTCTCGGATTTCATGGCTTCCAGCCATTTGTCGGAATCTGGGCCCACCATCGCTTTCTCCATAACTCGTAGGTTCACTGTTGCTCAACAACATGACCTCCAAGACAGGGTTACCGTACTACTCTGCAGCAGTACGCGACCTTGTCGACCTACGAGGTTTGTAGTAACTAGATTCGAAGCTCAATGATCATCATCATCAGCTTCCACTTCAATTGGTGTAGGCGCCACATGAACAACTTCCTGCGCCCTGCTACACACTGGTTGAAGTGATGGTTCAATAAGCTCATGAAGTTCTACTACCCTCCCACTCAATTCTTTCGAGAGAAACCTTTCCTCGAGAAAGGATCCGTTTCTAGAAACAAACACTTTGCTTTCGGATCTGAGATAGGAGATGTACCCAACTGTTTTGGATATCCTATGAAGATGCATTTATCCGCTTTGGGTTCGAGCTTATCAGACTGAAACTTTTTCACATAAGTGTCGAAACCCCAAACTTTCAAGAAACGACAGTTTAGATTTCTCTAAACCTCAGTCTATACTGTGTCATCTCAACGGAAATACGCGGTGCCCTATTTAAAGTGAGTGCGGTTGTCTCTAATGCATAACCCATAAATGATAGTGGTAATTCGATAAGAGACATCATAGTATGCACCATACCAAATAGTGCGTGGCTATGACATTCAGACACATCATCACACTATGATGTTCCAGGTGGCATGAATTGCGAAACAATTTCCACATTGTCTTAACTGTGTACCAAAACTCGTAACTCAGATATTCATTTCCATGATCATATCGTAGACAGTTTATCCTCTTGTTACGACGAACTTCACTCTGAAACGGAATTGAACTTTTCAACATTTTAGACTTGTGATTCATTAAGTAAATACTCCTGTATCTACTCAAATCGTCAGTGAAGTAAGAACATAATAATATCCACTGCGTGCCTCAGCACCCATTGGACTGCATACATCAAAATGTATCACTTCCAACAAGTTACTATCTTATTTCATCTCAATGAAAACAAGGCCTTGCTCATGTGGTATGATTCACATGTCACTAGTGATTCGAAATCAGGTGAGTACAAAGATCCATCAGCATGGAGCCTCTTCATGCAATTTATACTAACATGACTCAAGCGACAGTGCCACAAGTAAGTGGTACTATCATCATCAACTCGTATCTTTTGGCACCAATATCATGAACATGTGTAACACTACGATCGAGATTCAATAAACCATTGAAGGTGATTATTCAAGAAAATAGAGTAACCATTATTATCTTTAAATGAATAATCGTATTGCAATAAACACGATCCAATCATGTTCATGCTTAACGCAAGCACCAAATAACAATTATTTAGGTTTAACACCAATCCCGATGGTAGAGGGAGCGTGCGACGTTTGATCATATCAATCTTGGAAACACTTCCAACACGTATCGTCACCTCGCCTTTAGCTAGTCTCCGTTTATGCCGTAGCTTTCATTTCGCGTCACTAATCACTTAGTAACCGAACCGGTATCCAATACCCTCGTGCTACTAGGAGTACTAGTAAAGTACACATCAACATCATGTATATCAAATACACTTCTTTCGACTTTTGCCAGCCTTCTTATCTACCAAGTATCTTGAGTTGCTCCGCCTCAGTGATTGTTCCCCTCATTACAGAAGCACTTAGTCTCGGGTTTGGGTTTAATCTTGGGTCTCTTCATTAGTGCAGCAATTGTTTTGCCGTTTCACGAAGTATCCCTTCTAGCCCTTGCCTTTCTTGAAACTTAGTGGTTTTACAAACCATGAACTATTGATGCTCCTTCTTGATTTCTACTTTCGCAGTGTCAAACATCGCGAATCGCTCAAGGATCATTGTATGTATCCTTGATATGTTATAGTTCATCACGAAGCTCTCGCAGCTTGGTGGCAGTGACTTTGGAGAACTATCACTATCTCATCTGGAAGATTAACTCCCACTTGATTCAAGCGATTGTCGTACTCAGACAATCTGAGCACATGCTCAACGATTGAGCCTTTTCTCCTGTGCTTTGTGGACAAAGAATCTTGTCAGAGGTCTCGTACCTCTTAACAAGGGCACAAGCATGAAATCACAATTTCATCTCTTTAGAACATCACTTATGTTCCGTGACGTTTTACAACGTTTTCGGCGCCTTGCTTCTAAGCCATTAAGTATTTTTGTACTGAACTATCGTGTAGTCATCAGAAACGTGTATGTCAGATGTTCACAGCATCCACAGACGACGCTCGAGGTGCAGCACACCGAGTGGTGCATTAAGGACATAAGCCTTCTGTGCAACAACGAGGACAATCCTCGGTTTTACAGACTCAGTCTGCAAAGTTTGCTACTATCAACTTTCAACTAAATTTTATCTAGGAACATATAAAACAGTAGAGCTATAGCGCAAGCTACATCGTAATTCGCAAAGACCATTAGACTATGTTCATGGGAATTAGTTCAATTAATCATATTACTTAAGAACTCCCACTCAAAAAGTACATCTCTCTAGTCATTTGAGTGGTACATGATCCAAATCCACCATCTCAAGTCCGATCATCACGTGAGTCGAGAATAATTTCAGTGGTAAGCATCTCTATGCTAATCATATCAACTATACGATTCATGCTCGACCTTTCGGTCTCATGTGTTCCGAGGCCATGTCTGCACATGCTAGGCTCGTCAAGCTTAACCCGAGTGTTCCGCGTGCGCAACTGTTTTGCACCCGTTGTATGTGAACGTTGAGTCTATCACACCCGATCATCACGTGGTGTCTCGAAACGACGAACTGTAGCAACGGTGCACTCGGGGAGAACACAATTTCGTCTTGAAATTTTAGTGAGAGATCACCTCATAATGCTACCGTCGTTCTAAGCAAAATAAGGTGCATAAAAGGATTAACATCACATGCAATTTATAAGTGACATGATATGGCCATCATCACGTGCTTCTTGATCTCCATCACCAAAGCACCGGCACGATCTTCTTGTCACCGGCGTCACACCATGATCTCCATCATCATGATCTCCATCAACGTGTCGCCATCGGGGTTGTCGTGCTACTCATGCTATTACTACTAAAGCTACGTCCTAGCAAAATAGTAAACGCATCTGCAAGCACAAACGTTAGTTATAAAGACAACCCTATGGCTCCTGCCGGTTGCCGTACCATCGACGTGCAAGTCGATATTATCTATTACAACATGATCATCTCATACATCCAATATATCACATCACATCGTTGGCCATATCACATCACAAGCATACCCTGCAAAAACAAGTTAGACGTCCTCTAATTTTGTTGTTGCATGTTTTACGTGGTGACCATCGGTATCTAGTAGGATCGCATCTTACTTACGCAAACACCACAACGGAGATATATGAGTTGCTATTTAACCTCATCCAAGGACCTCCTCGGTCAAATCCGATTGAACTAAAGTTGGAGAAACCGACACTTGCCAGTCATCTTTGAGCAACGGGGTTACTTGTAGCGATGAAACCAGTCTCTCGTAAGCGTACGAGTAATGTCGGTCCAAGCCGCTTCAATCCAACAATACCGCGGAATCAAGAAAAGACTAAGGAGGGCAGCAAAACGCACATCACCGCCCACAAAAACTTTTGTGTTCTACTCGAGAAGACATCTACGCATGAACCTAGCTCATGATGCCACTGTTGGGGAACGTCGCATGGGAAACAAAAAATTTCCTACGCGCACGAAGACCTATCATGGTGATGTCCATCTACGAGAGGGGATGTGTGATCTACGTACCCTTGTAGACCGTACAGCAAAAGCGTTAGTGAACGCGGTTGATGTAGTGGAACGTCCTCACGTCCCTCGATCCGCCCCGCGAACCGTCCCGCGATCAGTCCCACGATCTAGTGCCGAACGGACGGCACCTCCGCGTTCAGCACACGTACAGCTCGACGATGATCTCGGCCTTCTTGATCCAGCAAGAGAGACGGAGAGGTAGAAGAGTTCTCCGACAGCGTGACGGCGCTCCGGAGGTTGGTGATGATCTTGTCTCAGCAGGGCTCCGCCCGAGCTCCGCAGAAACGCGATCTAGAGGAAAAACTATGGAGGTATGTGGTCGGGCAGCCGTGAGAAAGTCGTCTCAAATCAGCCCTAATTGCTCCATATATATAGGAGGAGGGAGGGGGACCTTGCCTTGGGGTCCAAGGGACCCTCAAGGGGTTGGCCGAGCCAAGGGGGGGAGGACTCCCCCCCCAAACCGAGTTGGACTTGGTTTGGTGGGAGGAGTCCCCCTCCCTTCCCACTTCCTCCCTCTTTTTTTTTTCTTTTCCTTTGATTTCTTTTTCTTGGTGCATAGGCCCCCTTGGGGCTGTCCAACCAGCCCACTAAGGGCTGGTGTGTCTCCCCAAAGCCTATGGGCTTCCCCGGGGTGGGTTGCCCCCCCGGTGAACTCCCGGAACCCATTCGTCATTCCCGGTACATTCCCGGTAACTCCGAAAACCTTCCAGTAATCAAATGAGGTCATCCTATATATCAATCTTCGTTTGCGGACCATTCCGGAAACCCTTGTGACGTCCGTGATCTCATCCGGGACTCCGAACAACATTCGGTAACCAACCATATAACTCAAATACGCATAAAACAACGTCGAACCTTAAGTGTGCAGACCCTGCGGGTTCGAGAACTATGTAGACATGACCCGAGAGACTCCTCGGTCAATATCCAATAGCGGGACCTGGATGCCCATATTGGATCCTACATATTCTACGAAGATCTTATCGTTTGAACCTCAGTGCCAAGGATTCATATAATCCCGTATGTCATTCCCTTTGTCCTTCGGTATGTTACTTGCCCGAGATTCGATCGTCAGTATCCGCATACCTATTTCAATCTCGTTTACCGGCAAGTCTCTTTACTCGTTCCGTAATACAAGATCCCGCAACTTACACTAAGTTACATTGCTTGCAAGGCTTGTGTGTGATGTTGTATTACCGAGTGGGCCCCGAGATACCTCTCCGTCACACGGAGTGACAAATCCCAGTCTTGATCCATACGAACTCAACTAACACCTTCGGAGATACCTGTAGAGCATCTTTATAGTCACCCAGTTACGTTGTGACGTTTGATACACACAAAGCATTCCTCCGGTGTCAGTGAGTTATATGATCTCATGGTCATAGGAATAAATACTTGACACGCAGAAAACAGTAGCAACAAAATGACACGATCAACATGCTACGTCTGTTAGTTTGGGTCTAGTCCATCACATGATTCTCCTAATGATGTGATCCCGTTATCAAATGACAACACTTGCCTATGGCCAGGAAACCTTGACCATCTTTGATCAACGAGCTAGTCAACTATAGGCTTACTAGGGACAGTGTTTTGTCTATGTATCCACACAAGTATTGTGTTTCCAATCAATACAATTATAGCATGGATAATAAACGATTATTATGAACTGAGAAATATAATAATAACTAATTTATTATTGCCTCTAGGGCATATTTCCAACAGTAGGAACCAATATGGGCATCCAAGTCCCGCTATTGGTTATTGACCGGAGAGGTGTCTCGGTCATGCCTACATGATTCTCGAACCCCTAGGGTCCACACGCCTGACGTTCGGTGATGCTTGAGTATTACTGGGATATGTACATTGGTGACCAAATGTTGTTCGGAGTCCTGGATGAGATCTTGGACATCACGACGAGCTCCAGAATAGTCCAGAGGTAAAGTATATATGGTAAGTCATATTCAGGGTTCCGGAAAATGTTTGAGATTTTTTGGTATTGTAACGGGAAGGTTCTAGAAGGTTCTAGAGTGGGCCCACCTGCATGGGGACCCACATGAACTTGGGTAGTGGGGAAAGTCCCCACAACCATGGTCTAGGTGCATTAATATCCCCCCTTAAAAGGAATAGGATCATATCCCGAAAGGATAATATCGAGATCCCTAAAAAGGGGGGATAGTGACCGGTGGGGAAGGAAAGGAGGGATTTCCTTCCTCCCACCTTGACCAACGACCCTAGGGGCTTGGAGGGCAAGCCACGAGACCTTCCTACGCCTATATAAATGTGGGGAGGTGCAAGGGGGCAGCAAATTCTCCCACGGTTGCGACCCTCCTCCCGTCTCCGTCGTTTCTTCCTCGTACGTCGTTCTAGAGGCGCTTGGCGAAGCCCTGCTGGCACTGCGACACCACCATCTCTATCATGTCGTTGTGTTGCTTGAGATCCCATCTACTTCTCCTTCCTCTCCTGCTCGATCAAGAAGGAGGAGACTTCATCGAGCCGCACGTGTGCTGAACACAGAGGCGCCGTCCGTTCGACGCTGGATCGGATTGGATCTTGAAGAGAGCGACTACATCATCCGCGTTATACACGCTTCCGCTTTCTGATATAAAAGGGTATGTAGATGCACCCCCATCTCGTAGCTCTTGATCTCCATAGATAGATCTTGGTGAGCGTAGGAATTGTTTTGTTTCTGAGGCGATGTTCCCCAACAGTGTTATCACAACAAGGTCTATGCGTAGATAACATGCACGAGTAGAACACAAAGTGTTTGTGGGTGTTGATGTTCAGATTGCTTACTTCCTTAGTATTATCTTGATTCAGCGGTATTGTGGGATGAAGCGGCCCAGACTAACCTTACTCGTCCACGTACGAGAGACCAGATCCATCGACTCACATGCAACTTGTAGCATAAAGATGGCTGGTGGGTGTGTGTCTCTCCCACATTAGTTGAATAGGATTCAAAAGGGGTGGTCCTTGGAGAAGGTTAAATAGCAACTAGAATATCAGTGTTGTGGCTTTGCGTAGGTAAGAACGGTTATTGCTAGTTACCCATAGCAGCCACGTAAAACATGCAACAATAAAGTAGTCGATGTCTAACTTGTTTTTGCAGGGTATTTTGTGATATGATATGTCCAAGGACATGATGAGATATATATGATGTATGAGATGATCATGTTTTGTATAGATTATCATGACTTGCACGTCGATGAGTACGACAACCAACAGGAGCCATAGGGTTGTCTTTAATGATTTGTGCCTTTTCGCTTTACTTGATCGCTATGAGTTAGCAATAGTGGTAGAAGCATAGTTGCGCGACAACCTCAATGGCGATATGATGATGGAGATCATGGTGTCATGCCGGTGATCATGGAGATCATCTCGGTGCTTTGGAGATGGAGATCAAAAGCACAAGATGATGGCCATATCATGTCACTATTTTGATTTGCATTGATGTTAATCCATTTATGCATCTTATTTTGCTTAGGACGACGGTAGCATTATAATATGATCCCTCACTAAAATATCAAGATAAAATTGTGTTCTCCCCAAGTGTGCACCATTGTGAAGGTTCATCATTTCGAGGCACAACGCAATGATCGGGTGCGATAGACTCTACGTTCGCATACAACGGGTGTAAGACAATTTTGCACATGCAGAACATTTGCACTACAAGAATAAGCTTCTTTGCCGTCTACCATAGCGGACGGCAAAGGACCATTCCACGGACGGCAAAGACCTTTGTCGTACGCCGGTAGATGGCAAAATTTTCGCCATAGGTAGGCTCGGTAAAGACCTTATTCGCCATTTGTCGCCTTGCAATGGACGACAAAGATCTTTGCCGTCGGTCTACCTTCGCCAGCAGACGGCAAAGGAGCTAGACGACAGCCGATAGGAATCTACTCCATTAGGTGGCTAACGGAGCCTTTGCTGTGTGCTTATGGCATCATCTTTGCCATCTGCTAGGGGGCGTCCCCTTTCCCGTCTGCCAGGGGGTTTCTCATTTGCTGTCCGCCTTTGACGTTTGCCGGGGGCGTCCCTTTGTCGTCTGCCATGGGGTCCCTTTGCCATCTGTGAGGGGGTCCCTTTGTCGTATGCGAGGGTGTCTAGCTGATGACAAAGTGACCATATAGGTCGGACGTGCTGCTCCCAGGTTGCATAGGTGTGTGCCACGTGGCACCTTTGCCATCACTTGGCAGACGACAAAGGCCTTTGCCATGTGTTGGCACACGAAAAATGCATGTATTGTCACTTTTTTGTTTATTTTCAGTTATTTCCCTGCATTTTTAGAATACTTCTATCATATATATAATTTCAAACATCATATGTAGATTGAGACATCAGAGAAGAAGCATAGGCCATGTATCCAATATCATCGTCAAAATATTGAGCAAGACAACAAATATTTTCACATAGTTTATCCATATATACACATAGTTTGAAACATCACATTTTTCATCCATACAAATCGGAACAAAAAGAAAACAATAACAACCCATCAATGCCACCTTCCATGAAGTGAACCAAATCTGCAAAATGAGAATAAGAAAGTTAGAAGGAGAAGAAGAAGAAGAAGACTAGAAGAAGAAGAAGAAGAAGAAAGAGAAGATAAATAATAAGAAGAAAGAAAGAAGAAGCTCATTCTTCTTCTTATATTCTTTATTTTTCTCCTCTTTCCTCTTCTATTATTTATTTTTCTTTTTATGCCATTTGAGCTTATTATGTCATTTTGGAGGAAAATAAGCTAAATATATAACATTTATGAGGTAACCAAGGTTCTTATGCTATTTTTGACCTAACTAAGCTAATTATGTCATAAATGAACTAAAGAAGCTGATTATGTCATTTTGGAGGATAATTAGCTAAGAAGAAGAAGAAGAAGAAGAAGAAGAAGAACAAGAAGAAGAAGGAGGAGGAGAAGAAGAAGAAGAAGAAGAAGAATAAGAAGAAGGAGAAGAAGAGGGATGAGAAGAAGATGAAGGAAAATAAGAAGAAGGAGGAGAAGAAGAAGAAGAAGGAGAAGAAGAAGGAGAAGACGAAGAAGGAGAAGAAGAAGAAGGAGGAGGAGGAGATGGAGAAAAAGAAGGAGGGGAAGAAGAAGAACAAGGATAAGGAGGAGAAGAAGGAGGATAAGAAGAATAAGAAGAAGAAGAAGGAGAAGAAGGAAGAGAAGAAAAAGAAAAGAAGGAGGAGGAGAAGAAGAAGGAGGAGAAGGAGAAGGTGAAGAAGTTGAAGGAGGAGACAAAGAAGAATAAGGAGACGGAGAAGAAGAAGGAGAAGATGATTACAATATTTATCTTATTTTGAGCTTATTATGTCATTTTGGAGGAAGATAAGCTAAGTATATGACATTTATGAGCTAACCAAAGTTCTTATGGTATTTTTTTGTCCTAACTAAGCTAATTATGTCATAAATGAACTAAATAAGCTAATTATGTCATTTTGGAGGATAATTAGCTAATTATATCTTTCTTGGGGAAAATAAGATAAGTATGTGGCATAACCGTGCTAACTAGAATGTATGAAGCTAATTATGCATTTGTTATGTAGAACACTAGGGAAAACTTATCGTCGTCGTCATCAATGATGTGAATCACCGATGTTGCTTGGCATTGGTTCACGTGGAGAAGGTTGCCTGGAGAAGGGTTGTGCGATGCGGCTTGGGAGTTATTCTGCACCAAAGATATTTTGTAATGTCTTGTTAGCATGATGCCACTCAACTTTTAATACTAGTAACTAATGGCCATTCAAATGAAACTCATCGTTCCAACCCAAAAATGTCTAGCATTGGCGGAGTGGTTTGACCGCTTTTATCGCATATAGACTGCACATTTGGTTTTTAAGAATCAATCATATTTGCTAGTAATGAAAAGGACATTGCATGCATGATTCGGATAAAGTGAACAAGAAACTTACCACAAAGAGCTTGTACATGGCCCGGTGAGCCGCCTCATTCCGTGCCGTCTCCTCCTCCAATAACTAAGCCGGTTTCTCCTCCGCAGACCGAGCCGTCTCCCCCGCAACCCGGTACCTCTCCTATAGAAGCTCCTGAATAGCATCCTTGTAACGACCAAGATGCGGTCCTTTCCGATCTGGGGATCGAGGCCTCGAATTGGAAAGGAGCGCATCTAAGCGTCTCGCAAATAGGTAACACATCACATACATAATAATAAAAGATAGACAATCAGGGGTTCAATTGCCTTCTCATAAATATATCAGAGTACATCACGCATACAACCAAAGTAGTTCCGCTACGGACTACAAAACAGAGAAAAGGCTATGCTACCCTGCCTGCTGGCCCACGATCACGACCACGCTTCAATCTTCTGGATAGTTCACGTACAGGCGGTCGGTCTCCTCATCGTACTGCCACGCCAGCTGCGTGCCGTCGGGATCATCGGTTTCTAGGGTACCTGAACCTATTGGTGTTGTGAAGGAATCTGTGAGCCACGGGGACTCAGCAATCTAAGACCTTGGTGCCAGAACTATTCAAGTTATTAGGTTGGATAGGGTAGAGTGTTTGAGGTTGCAGCATCCTAAGCTTGATATGGTGGCTAACTTACATAGAAAATTTATGAAGGTGGACTATACTAACGGTCGAGAATACCTGATCACTAAGTGACCCTGAACACCTACCTACGTCAATCATAACCCCACCGTGTTCCCGATCGAAGAGAGATCTTCGAGGGCACAGTCACGGTTACGCACACTGTTGGCAATTTTATTAGCTTATGTTTAAGTCATCTAATACCGGATGTTAACAAAATATTCCAAGTTGCCACATAACCGCGGGCACGGCTTTCGAAAGATTGAACCCTGCAGGGGTGCTCCAACTAGTCCATCACAAACGTACACAGGTCGCAAAGTATTCCTCTATCACGAATCTCGTGATCTCGTCAGATTCCTTAGAGGAAAACCTCAATTCTGGGGAGAACCAAAGCTTCACTGGGATTCCTATACGCAAGATATATCGTTAAGGTAAGACAAGACTAGCAGGACCTCCCGACGTGTCGACGACCCTGATAAGAGCCGCGTATCTCAGTCTCAGGACACGCCGGATGAGCTACGCGCATGATGGCTTGATAGAAATCACTCAAGTTGCCCTAAGTTGGCCCCGGGCAGTGCCCAGTTTGGACCAACACTCATGAGGAGCACTGGCCCGGGTTGTTGATTAAGTTCCTCGGGGTAGCTATTCCCTATGCAGATTATTATTAAGTGATTAGCAAATTAACACCAATGTTGGGTCCTGCCGGACAAGTCTTAACACTACGCGATTTATCGAGGGGGTCCCCATAACAACCCCGAACGTGTTAGGAGCGATTAGTATGGAATCAAACACCGGTAGCCGGTAACTATGGCGGCAATAACGGAACAAAACACCCGGAAAAAGGCTAGGCCTTCCGTTATTTACCAAGTATATAGGTGCATTAATTAAATAACAGAATTTAATATAATGATATCAAGCTCATGTTATCACGTGAGTCAAAGCACCTGCATCTAGCAACGCTAACATTAGTAGCCGAGCAAAGCCTACTTAGCCATTCAAGTTTGCTAGGAAGGGATCAGTGTTTGGGTTCATGGCATATCAAGAGGAAAATATTTCAGTGGTAGGCAGCGAGAATATGAAAAAGGAAACGTAATCTAGCATAACAAGTCTAGAGATGGAATCAAGGTCATATCATCTTGCCTGTGATATCCTTAGCTTGGAATGGTTCTTGATCGTCCTACACGTACTCTCCTGACTGCACGTATTCGTTCTCCAATCCCGGTGCTACCCAACATAATAATAACATACAATAAACAACAGCACCCAAAGATGCAACAATCACATGATGCATGAGATGAATATGAGGATGCATCACTATTTCTATCACTAGCACAAGCATAAGGAGTAAATTCATGTTCTTGGACAGAACTTCATGCTAACCTATTTTGACATGCATGAGAATGACATGATCAGATGCGTCTCATGAAAACGATGCAAAACCATATAAAGAACATTACAATTGGAGCTACGGATCAACGGGAATCAACGAGACAAGATATGAAGCCCTACGTAACAAAATCATCACCACACACTCAAATGGCACAAATCTGGTATTCCCAGGTTGCCAAGACATAAACCAAACCATCATGGATGGGGTGGACCAAAGAAGAACACCACAACATCAACTAAGCACTCACAAACATCAAAATGACAAAAACTACACAATCAACCATAAACTGCACCATAGCACTTTGTGAGCTACATGCAAAGCAACTACAGCCACCCAAACATGACAAATAATATATGTGGCTGTAGCTAGCCAAGAATACTACAAGCACAAGCAAGAATCACACAAAAAAGAATTAAGCACAGAAAGTTACAAGGCTGCAAACTTGCCCAAAAACATCAGTTTTCAGGGACTTAGTGAAAATTCGAGATTCTCACTTTCTGTCTATGCTCTGAAGCATTTTGACAGTAGCCAAAACAATATCTATAGGACTCCAAATGACATGCAATTTTACAGGGAGCTAGAGAAACATATCAGGTCCAACTTTCTAGTAGAAAGCTAAGGCTAGATCACAACACATTCACCAGCAGAACTTCATCAACTCGAGAAACAAATATAACCTGATTCTCACTAATCTGGAATTTCAGCCACATGCCTACTTTGAGTGTGCATAACTTGCACATATGTAATCCTAATCATGAGATGAAACCAACATGAGGTAGAGGGGGTCACCCTCTACTAGCACAACCAAGAAACAATCACAAAGGCTCACCACAACTCATGGAACCAAGCTCCAAATATACAAGAAAATGAAAATATGTCATCTCCAGAAAATGTCCAATGGCAAAACTGAGTTCACCAATGGACTCCTTGGGAGATTCTACCCCAAAAACATATAAAATATGCATACACTTGTTTGGAGCAAGTGGCCTCAAACTAGGAAGGAAAAACTACATAGATTCCTACAAATTGAATAGTGCAACATTCCATGTGACTATCACTAGAACAACTACTACATGGTTGAGCTCATGTGCACAATGACAATAGTGACATGAGGGTTTTGACCCCATGTATGTGTCATAGCACATCAACCCACAAGCACATCTACCAGGTAGATCACACACACACAATAGTCACTAGGTCCTCTCACATATGGAAATGTGAAGGTGCAAGAATGATTTGCAAAGGTGGGGCTGATACTCACAAACACATCAGCTCCACAACACCCACTACACATGATCTTGAACAACACACAAAATTGCAAGGCATCTAGTAAGCCACACATCATGGAAGCACCAACACCGACACATACATATGAACAACTATATGGTGCCACATGAGCCAAGCCCATGTATGAGTAGAAATCACATATACACACCACAATCTACAAGCACAACCACATGTATATTACCTCACATATGCACACACTAGTGCATCTACAAGCATGCACTAAGGTAGCACCACCACCACACATACACTTCACCAAGTGCTCACATACACACACAACCAACACACTAGAGCACACACACACTAGTGCATCTGCAGGAAGGAACAAAATAAATGCTCTTTTTTTATGCCTATTGTTTAGGCACAAGAAGTAGCAAAAATTATAGCAAGGAAAACATATAGGAAAGAAAGCAAAAAATAAAAAAGGCAGGCCTGGGATTCGAACCCAGGGCCTCCTGGAGTCACCACAGAGCCAGTTCCACCCTGCTACTGTCATGGTTTCGATAGAACAGTGGGGTTTGATCAATACAAAGCAACTCCCACGTCTATTGAGCAAAAACAAGGGAAATAAAACGGGGTTCGAGGGGTAGTTGAACCCTATATCTACTGTGCCAACAACAGACATGGCACCACTCTACTACTATCCATGGGCTCGACAGAGAGGTGGTGCCTAACAGGATAACTAGTGCGCTACTGCAGATACTGTGCAACAAAACAAGCAAAAATGGGTTGCTTCTACTTGGGATCGAACCCTGTATCTCCAACATACAACACACACACTCGAACCACTACGCTATGATACGGATACTGGTAGAACAGAGGGGTACCGCTAGCTAGGCTAACACGAGCACCTGAACCTGTGCTCTGCACGCCGGCGACAGGGAGGATGTCGGGCAGAACCACTGCTGCTGCTGCCCACGAAGGGAGCCACCACTACATCCAACTATGCACTACGAGGGGGAGGAACCCCTGCTACACAACACACAGGCACGACATCACCTAACTACTACACCACACACAACAACCTGCTGCCGATCTACTACAGACAGAGAGGCACAGCGAGCACTACGGCGGATCTAGGCCGAACCAAGGAGGAAGAAGGAAGGGGGCGATGCTCCTCACCTTGGGGAAGGAAGGAGAGTAACCGATCGGAGGAGAGAGCGATGGAGAGGAAGAAGATCGGCGGCGAAGGAGTCCCTGATGCAGAACCGAAGCAGAGCGAAGGAGCACCGGGTCCGCGGCGAAGGCGAGCTCCTGGTCGATGGTGAGGAGGCTCCTCCACCTCACCGAGGACAAAAATGGGGCGCGGGCACCATCCTCGTGCCCCTGGACATGGCGGCCTTGCCGGACGACGTGGATACAGGAGGTTAGACGCCGGTGACGCTCTCTCCTCTCTCTGATCTGAGGGTGCAGAAGCTTACTTGCGGGGAAGGAAGAAGAGAGGGAGATGTAGGGAGGTGGCGGCGGCGGATGGGGAACGAGGGAAACCCTAGGGAGGGAGAGGGCACAACCATCCACTTACATTAGGGGGGACCTCGACGGTTGTGCCCTCACGGCGTATCTCATGCTCTCTCTGGTGATGGAGACGGAAAGAGTCAGAGAAGGGGAACGCCGTGAGGGAGGAAGAAGGCACGCGCGCTGGGCTCCCGTGCGCGCAGGAAAGGGAGAGCTGGGCTGGCCTTGTGGGAGGGAGCCCACAAGGTGGCACCACTTAAAGAAAAGAACACCCTGGGCCTTCTCTCTTAAACGAAAATCCAGAGAATAAAGAAAATGCATAGAGCAAACTACTGGGGAGAAAATACATCAAAAATGCCCCTGTGCATGGAAAAATCCAACCTATTTGATTAAAATGCAAAAATGAATATTAGGGCAATTGAATATTTTACCAAATAGCAATAAGTGGTCTGTTTTGTAATTATCTTGCACCTGCCAAAGCTAAGTTAAAACAGAGACTTCACTTCACCACACCCAACTCAAATCAACCTAAATCATAGGCATTTTTAAAACAGAAAAGGAAGAAGAGTTTTCTGGAGCTAGGAATAAAAGAGAAAGGAAAGGTTTTAAAACCTATGACATCCCAAGGTTGCTCCTACTAGCTCAAGGCACACTTCACACAAGTTCATAACTCACATCACCACATAATACCACATGAAACCACAAGGTGCATAACCACAAGATCACAACCACCACATGAAATGATACACATGACATGATATGATATGCATGCAAGCAAGGGAAGAAATAATGATGAGCCAACACATGAAATGATAGAAGCAATAGGACTCTCTCATAACATGTCAAGGTGGTCCCACATGGAAGGTTACAAAAAGGGAAGGCTTTACACTTGGGGCACTACAAATTCTCGCACACTACAAAAAAGATCTCGCCCCGAGATCTATGCCTGAAAGAATTCCGGAAATTTAGAACGGAGGTGGTCCTCGCGTTCCCACGTAGCCTCTTTATCGGAATAGTGTGACCACTGCACTTTGAGAAATTTGACGGTCTTGTTGCGGGTCTTGCGCCCAGTCGCCTCGAGAACCGCAACTGGATGCTCACGATAAGAAAGGTTAGGCTGAAGGTTGATGTCTTGTAGATGAACAGTGCGCTCGGGGGTCTTGAAGCACCTCCGAAGCTGAGAAACATGGAACACATCATGGACATTTGCAAAGTTTGCCGGAAGCTTGAGCTGGTACGCAGGGTCGCCTCTCTTGCCAACCACTCTGAATGGACCAACGAAATGAGGCGCAAGCTTGCCTTTGATGCCAAAGCGCTGCATACCCTTCATAGGCGACACCTTGAGATAGACGAAGTCATCAAGCTCATAAGACATGTCACGGTGCTTGCTATCATAATAGCTCTTCTGATGAGACTGAGCTGCTCTCAGGTTGTCGTGAATGATCCGACACATCTCCTCAGCTTCTTCTATAAAATCATTCCCAAGGATCTGACGCTCGCCGGTCTCGGACCAGTTGAGCGGGGTACGACACTTCCTGCCATAGAGAGTTTCAAACAGAGCCTTGCCAGAACTAGCTTGATAACTGTTGTTATATGAGAAATCCGCGAAAGGCAGACAATCTTCCCACTTCATGCCAAAAGAGATAACACAGGCTCTTAGCATATCCTCAAGAACTTGATTCACTCTCTCCACTTGACCACTAGTCTGAGGATGGAACGCTGTGCTGAAGCGGATCTTCGTGCCCATAGCAGACTGAAAGGAGTCCCAGAACTTGGAAGTGAAGATACTTCCGCGATCCGAAGAGATCATCATAGGCACGCCGTGCAAAGAGACAATCCTGGAGGTGTACAACTCTGCCAGCTGAGCTGCTGAAATGGACTCCTTGACTGGAAGAAAATGGGCCACTTTAATCAACTTGTCGATGACGACAAACATGGAATCATTACCCTTCTTGGACTTCGGAAACCCGGTGACGAAATCCATCTCAATGTGATCGAACTTCCACTCGGGAATCGGAAAGGCTGCAAAAGGCCTGCTGGACGTTGATGTTCCGCTTTCACCCTTCGACATACATCACATTCATTTACAAACTGAGCAATCTTGCGCTTCATACGAGTCCACCAGAAGGTCTGCTTCAAGTCATGGTACATTTTGGAGCTTCCAGGATGAATAGAGAGTAGAGAGTTATGAGCTTCCTCCATGATTACCTTCCCGAGATCACCTTTCGGGATGACAAGGCGATCCTCAAAAAACAACGTGTCTTTGGCATCAACCGTGAAGCACTTATACTTGGGGAGACTCTTTCCCACGCCAATCTTGACCTTCTTCACCATAGCGTCAAGAAGCTGTGCTGCTCGGACCTGATCTTCCAAGGTAGGAGAGATCTGAAGGTTTGCAAGAAAACCCTGAGGTACTAGTTGAAGGTTGAGCTTCCTGAAAGACTCACAAAGACCAGGCTGGAGAGGTTGCAGAATCAGACTGTTGCAATATGCCTTCCTGCTCAAAGCATCCGCCACGACATTAGCTTTGCCTGGCGTGTACTCAACACTCGGATTAAAATCCTGGAGCATTTCCACCCAACGTGTTTGCCAAAGATTCAAGTTAGGCTGAGTGAATATGTACTTGAGACTCTTGTGATCGGTGAAAACTTCAACTTTACGTTCCAACAAGAGGTGTCTCCAAGTCATTAGAGCGTGTACCATAGCTGCTAGCTCAAGATCATGCACAGGATAGTTCTTCTCCGCTGGCTTCAACTACCTCGAGGTATAAGCAACCACCTTCTTATCTTGCATCAGGACTGCATCAACACCTTGGAGAGAAGCGTCGCAGAAGACCTGGTAAGGCTTGGAATCATCCGGAGGGACCAAGACTAGAGTGGAGGTAAGCTTCTCTTTGAGTGTATCGAAGGCCAGTTGACACTCTAGAGACCAAGCATACTTAACACCCTTCTGAAGAAGACTTGAGAGCGGCTTGGCGATCTTGGAGAAGTTCTCAACGAACCTTCTGCAATATCTAGCAAGCCCGAGAAAGCTTCGAAGCTGCTTCACATTCTGCGGAGGCTCCCATTCAACAATAGCCTGAACCTTGGACGGATCAACTTTAATGTCCTCGGCAGAGATAATGTGCCCAAGATACACCACTTCTTTCAGCCAGAACTCGCACTTGGAAAACTTGGCATACAGCTTGTACTCTCTCAGCTTATCAAGCACCAATCTGAGATGTTCTTCATGTTCTCCCTCAGTTTCAGAAAAGACCAGAATGTCATCGAGATAGAGCAAGACAAAGTCATTCTTGAACGGAGAGAAAATGTAGTTCATCAATCGACAAAATGTCGGAGGAGCATTTGCGAGACCAAAAGACATGACCGTATACTCATACGATCCAAAACTAGTCCTGAAGGCAGTCTTCGGAATATCTTCCTCGCGAATGCGAATTTGATGATAGCCCATTCTGAGATCAAGCTTGGAGAAGACCTTAGCACCTTTCAACTGTTCGAACAACTCAGTTATGTTCGGAAGTGGATATTTTCCTGATTGTCTTCTTATTCAACGGACAGTAATCGACACACAACCGGTCCGTGCCATCCTTCTTCTTGACAAACAGAACACCACATCCCCACAGAGACGAGCTCGGTCTGATCAAACCCAAACGCTCCTGCTCATCGAGTTGCCTCTTAAGTTCCTTCAATTCTTCTGGACCCAGCTTGTACGGCCGCTCGCACACTGGCCGTGTGCCTGGATCTAGCTCAATCACAAACTCAACTTCTCCGTGCGAAGGCATGCCTGGCACCTCTTCAGGAAACACATCTTCGTATTTGCAGACTACTGGGACTTGCGAAATAGGAATGAGCTCACCCTTTTCATTCAAAGAGAATAGACGGATTGTATCATCGCGCGCCGCGAATATAATCACATCCTTCGAAGAGTGGGTAAGCTTCACTTCTTTGGCTTCACAATCAATTGACGCCTTGTTCATGGCCAGCCAGTCCATACCAAGAATCAAGTCGATGTCGGAATTGCCCAAGACAATAGGAGATGCCAGAAAAGCATAAGCGCCCATCTTGACAGAAACATCCGGCATGACCACATTAGAGCTCAACAACGCTCCCGGGGAAACCACACGAAAAGGTTTGTCCAAGGTCTTAGAAATGAAATCATGATTCCATGCAAATGGTCTAGACATGAACGAATGAGAAGCACTAGAATCAAATAACACTCTAGCAGGAATATCATTGACGAGGAGGTTACCCATAATCAGATCTGACGAGTTTTCTGCCTCAGCTGCATTCACCATGTTGACTCGAGCTGATCTGGAGTTGAACTTGACAAGAGCGTTGCTTGGAGGTTTGCCTGGAGGAGGAGGCGGCAGTCGGAGCTGAGAAGTACACTTGTTGGCATAGTGACCCTTCTGCCCACACTTGTGACAAGTGACATCTGCTAGCTGCCGGTACTGAGTCTGAGGAGGCCCTTGCTTCTGATGCTAGTATCTCTGCTGGAAGACAGGGTTGGGTAGGTGGGAAGAACCACGACCACGTGAGTGCTTGAGCTGCTGCGAGTGCCGAGGAGGAGGAGGAGACACCCAGAACTTCTGTTGCTTCTGAACCACCTGAGTCGAGGAAGAGCTGGAACCTCTGAAGCGCTTCTTAGAATTCTCCACCCTGAGCAAGGCTGCCTCTGCTCTGAGAGCTAGGTTGTAGAACTTATCTAACTCCTCAGGATCGTGCAAGGCAAGAGCTAACTGCAAATCTTCTTTCAAGACAACTCTGAACTAATAAATCTTGCTCTTCTGGTCAGGGATATCCTGCAGCGCGTAACGGGCCAACTCGTGGAACTCAATGTTGTACTTGTACACGGAATTGCCACCCTGCTTCAAACGCCTGAACTTCTCACGCATCTCCTCCACAAAGCTGGAAGGGATGTAGTGGGACCTGAAGTCACGACAGAACTCATCCCAAGAAATCACCCTGGCGCCTCTGGAGTCCTTCAGCTGCTGCCACCATATAGAAGCCTGCCCCTTCAACTAGAACGTTGCAAACTTGACATAATACTCCGGACGCACATTGCTACACTCGAAATTTTTGTTCATATCACGGATCCAATCTTCTGCATCAAATGGCTGGTCGCATGAAGTGAACGTCTTTGGCTGGTTCGACAGGAACTGACTCAGACTCGCAAACTGATTTCCACCATGCTGAAAATTGCCTTGTTGTTGGTTGGCTCTGTCTTGCAACAACTGTATCAACATCTGGGTGTTTGCATTAGTAGAAACCATCATCGCTTGCCAGGCCTCTGTAGGAGGAGGCGTCGGCGGCGGAGGGTTCTCCGGAGGAGGAGGTGGAGGCGGCATATCCTCATGCCCTGGGTTCTGACGAGTCGGTGGCGCCATCCTGAAGAAGGACATCATATTAGCCCACAACATAACTTAAAGATATTGCTGAATCAAAAGAATTGCACTGGAACAAAATAGTAAGAATGCTTCCTCAAAGTGATGGTCGACAAAATTCTGATCAAGACCACTGCAAACAAGTATGAGCTAAAACTGCTCGGAACAAACATATGATCGAGATTTCCCCAACCTCAATCATGCATCTGTAGGAAGATAGTCCTATAAGATACTACTTGATATCCCACCTATGAATTCCTGAAATAACTGGTCATGCAATCTGGTACATGGATACAAGGAGTAATATCACACAACTCCTATACTAACCCGTCACTTGTATCACATCCATCAACACACGACCAGCATCTCGGACCTTCATCTACAACAGACCCTCGTGATCACAACGATACTAAGTATGGCAGTACTCCCGAACAATCTGCACCAGTACTGGGGACATCGGGGTTATCTCGCCACTACCAGTATTGAAGCAATAACGAAAAAATCTGAATGATGGCGATGTGCGCAAGAATCCCCTAGAGCTCAACTCCCCGGAAGAAACTCAAAGCAGACATGAGGCACCAAGACAGGACTCCGTCACATCGAAATCATATAGATTTCACAAATACCCGCGTGATCCTAATTTTTTTTGATCCAGAAGAGGAGTAGAATTAAAGATTTCATAAGTCGGGAACCTTACCAAAGCATGGAAGAGGAGAAAAAACAATCCTACTCTCCGATATAACTAAGACTCAAAACATTTTCTAGACTCGACTCGGCCAAGTACGATCACACAAAGGCTCCTATGGTCGTAAGGCTCTGACTAACAACTTGTAACGACCGAGATGCGGTCCTCTCCGATCTGGGGATCGAGGCCCCGAATTGGAAAGGAGCGCATCTAAGCGTCTCGCAAACAGGTAACACAACACATACATAATAATAAAAGATAGACAATCAAGGGTTCAATTGCCTTCTCATAAATATATCAGAGTACATCACACATACAACCAAAGTAGTTCCGCTACGGACTACAAAACAGAGAAAAGGCTATGCTACCCTGCCTGCTGGCCCACGATCACGACCACGCCTCAATCTTCTGGATAGTTCACGTATAGGCGGTCGGTCTCCTCATCGTACTGCCACACCAGCTGCGTGCCGTCGGGATCATCTGTCTCTGGGGTACCTGAACCTGTTGGTGTTGTGAAGGAATCTGTGAGCCACGGGGACTCAACAATCTAAGACCTTGGTGCCAGAACTAGTCAAGTTATTAGGTTGGATAGGGTAGAGTGTTTCAGGTTGCAGCATCCTAAGCTTGATATGGTGGCTAACTTACGTAAAACATTTATGAAGTTGGACTATACTAACGGTTGAGAATACTTGATCACTAAGTGACCCTGAACACCTACCTACGTCAATCATAACCCCACCGTTTTCCCGATCGAAGAGAGATCTTGGAGGGGACAGTGACGGTTACGCACACAGTTGGCAATTTTATTAGCTTATGTTTAAGTTATCTAATACCAGATGTTAACAAAATATTCCAAGTTGCCACATAACCGCGGGCATAGCTTTCCGAAAGATTAAACCCTACAGGGGTGCTCCAACTAGTCCATCACAAACGTACACAGGCCTCAAAGTAATCCTCTATCACGAATCTCGTGATCTCGTCGGATTCCTTAGAGGAAAACCTCAACTCTGGGAAGAACCAAAGCTTCACTGGGATTCCTATACGCAAGATATATCGCTAAGGTAAGACAAGACTAGCAGGACCTCCCTACGTGTCGACGACCCTGATAAGAGCCGCATATCTCAGTCTCAGGACACGCCGGATGAGCTACACGCACGATGGCCTGATAGAAATCACTCAAGATGCCCTGAGTTGGCCCCGGGCAATGCCCAGTTTGGACCAACACTCATGAGGAGCACTGGCCCAGGTTGTTGATTAAGTTCCTCGGGGTAGCTATTCCCTATGCAGATTATTATTAAGTGATTAGCAAATTAACACCAATGTTGGGTCCTGCCGGACAAGTCTTAACACTACGCAATTTATCGAGGGGGTCCCCATAACAACCCCGAACGTGTTAGGAGCGATCAGTATGGAATCAAACACCGGTAGCCGGTAACTATGGCGGCAATAACGGAACAAAACACCCGGCAAAAGGCTAGGCCTTCCGTTATTTACCAAGTATATAGGTGCATTAATTAAATAACAGAATTTTAGATAATGATATCAAGCTCATGTTATCACATGAGTCAAAGCACCTGCATCTAGCAACGCTAACATTAGTAGCTGAGCAAAGCCTACTTAGCCATTCAAGTTTGCTTGAAGGGATCAGTGTTTGGGTTCATGGCATATCAAGAGGCAAATATTTCAGTGGTAGGAAGCGAGCATATGACAAAGGAAACGTAATCTAGCATAGCAAGTCTAGAGATGGAATCAAGGTCATATCATCTTGCCTGTGATATCCTCAGCTTGGAATGGTTCTTGATCGTCCTGCACGTACTCTCCTGACTCCACGTATTCGTGCTCCGATCCCGGTGCTACCCAACATAATAATAACATTCAATGAACAACAGCACCTCAAGATGCAACAATCACATGATGCATGAGATGAATATGAGCATGCATCACTATTTTTATCACTAGCACAAGCATAAGGAGTACATACATGTTCCTGGACAGAACTGCATGCTAACCTATTTTGACAGGTATGAGAATGGCATGATCAGATGCGTCTCGTGAAAACGACGCAAAACCATATAAAGAACATTACAATTGGAGCTACGGATCAACGGGAATCAACGAGACAAGATATGAAGCCCTACGTAACAAAATCATCACCACACACTCAAATAGCACAAATCTGGTATTCCCAGGTTGCCAAGACATAAAACAAACCATCATGGATGGGGTGGACCAAAGAAGAAGACCACAACATCAACTAAGCACTCACAAACTTCAAAATGACAAAAACTACACAATCAGCCATAAACTGCATCATAGCACTTTGTGAGCTACATGCAAAGCACCTACAACCACCCGAACCTGAAAAATAATATATGTGGCTGTAGATAACCAAGAATACTACAAGCACAAGCAAGAATCACACAAAAAGGAGTTAAGCACAGAAAGTTACAAGGCTGCAAACTTGCCCAAAAACATCAGTTTCGAGGGACTTTGTGAAAATTCCAGATTCTCACTTTCTGTCTATGCACTGAAGCATTTTGACAGCAGACAAAAAATATCTACATGACTCCAAATGACATGAAATTTTACAGGGATCTAGACAAACATATCAGGTCCAACTTTCTAGTTGAAATCCAAGGCTAGATCACAACACATTGACCAACACAACCTCATCAACAGGAGAAGAAAATATAACCAGATTCTCAGAGTTGGTGAAAATCTCAGATTTTCACTAATCTGGAATTTCAGCCACATGCCTACTTTGAGTGGGCATAACTTGCACATATGGAATCCTAATCATGAGATGAAACCAACATGAGGTAGAGGGGGTCACCCTCTACTAGCACAACCAAGAAACAATCACAAAGGCTCACCACAACTCATGGAACCAAGCTCCAAACATAGAAGAAAATGAAAATATGTCATCTCCAGAAAATGTTCCAATGGAAAAACTGAGTTCACCAATGGATTCCTTGGGAGATTATACCGCAAAAACATATAAAATATGCATACCCTTGTTTGGAGCAAGTGGCCACAAACTAGGAAGGAAAAACTACATAGATTCCTACAAATTGAATAGTGCAACATTCCATGTGACTATCACTAGAACAACTACTACATGGTTGAGCTCATGTGCACAATAACAATAGTGACATGATGGTTTTGACCCCATGTATGTGTCATAGCACATCAACCCACAAGCACATATACCAAGTAGATCACACACACAATACTCACTATGCCCTCTCACATATGGAAATGTGAAGCTGAAAGAATGATTTGCAAAGGTGGGGCTGATCCTCACAAACACATCAACTCCACAACACCCACTACACATGCTCTTGAACAACACACAAAATTGCAAGGCATCTAGTAAGCCACACATCATGGAAGCACCAACACCTACACATACATATGAACAACTATATGGTGCCACATGAGCCAAGCCCATGTATGAGTGGAAATCACATATACACACGACAATCTACAAGCACAACCACATGTATATTACCTCACATATGCACACACTAGTGCATATACAAGCATGCACTAAGCTAGCACCACCACCACACATACACTTCACCAAGTGCTCACATACACACACAACCAACACACTAGAGCACACACACACTAGTGCATCTGCAGGAAGGAACAAAATAAATGCTCTTTTTTTATGCCTATTGTTTAGGCACAAGAAGTAGCAAAAATTATAGCAAGGAAAACATATAGGAAAGAAAGAAAATAAAATAAAAGAGGCAGGCCTGGGATTCGAACCCAGGGCCTCCTCGAGTCACCACAGAGCCAGTTCCACCCTGATACTGTCATGGTTTCGACAGAACAGAGGGGTTTGATCAATACAAAGCAACTCCTGCGTCTACTGAGCAAAAACAAGGGAAATAAAACGGGTTTCGAGGGGTAGTCGAACCCTGTCTCTATTGTGCCAACAACAGACAGGGCACCACTCTGCTACTGCCCATGGGCTCGACACACATGTGGTGCCTAACAGGATAACCAATGCGCTACTGCAGATACTGTGCAACAAAACAAGCAAAAAGGGGGTTGCTTCTACTGGGGATCGAACCCTGTATCTCCAACATACAACACAGACACTCGAACCACTGTGCTATGATACGGCTACTGGTTCAACAGAGGGGTACCGCCAACTAGGCTAACACGAGCACCTGAACCTGTGCTCTGCACGCCGGTGACAGGGAGGACGTCGGGCAGAACCATTGCTGCTGCTGCCCACGAAGGGAGCCTCCACTACATCCAACGATGCACTACGAGGGGGAGGAACCCCTGCTACACAACACACACGCACGACATCACCCAACTACTGCACCACACACAACAACCTGCTGCCGATCTACTACGAGGGGGAGGAACCCCTTCTACACAACACACAGGCATGGCATCACCCAACTACTGCACCACACACAACAACCTGCTGCCGATCTACTACAGACAGAGAGGCACGGCGAGCACTACGGCGGATCTAGGCCGAACCAAGGAGGAAGAAGGAAGGGGGAGATGCTCCTCACCTTGGGGAAGGAAGGAGAGGAACCGATCGGAGGAGAGGGCGATGGAGAGGAAGAAGATCGGCGGAAAAGGAGTCCCTGATGCAGAACCGAAGCAGAGCGAAGGAGCACCGGGTCCGCGGCGAAGACGAGCTCCTGGTCGACGGTGAAGAGGCTCCTCGACCTCACCGAGGACAAAAATGGGGCGCGGGCACCATCCCCGTGCCCGTGGACTTGGTGGCCTCGCCGGACGACGTGGATGCAGGAGGTTAGACGCCGCCAACGCTCTCTTCTATCTCTGATCTGAGGGTGCAGAAGCTTACCTCGGGGAAGGAAGAAGAGAGGGAGATGGAGAGAGGTGGCGGCGGCGGATGGGGAACGAGGGAAACCCTAGGGAGGGAGAGGGCACGGCCGTCCACTTATATGAGGGGGGACCTCGACGGTTGTGCCCTCACGGCGTATCTCATGCTCTCTCTGGCGATGGAGACGGAAAGTGGCAGAGAGGGGGAATGCCGTCAGGGAGGAAGAAGGCACGCGCGCTGGGATCCTGTGCGCGCAAGAAAGGGAGAGATGGGCCGGCCTTGTGGGAGGGAGCCCACAAGGTGGCACCACTTAAAAGAAAAGAACACCCTGGGCCTTCTCTCTTAACCGAAAATCCAGAGAATAAAGAAAATGCACAGAGCAAACTACTGGGGAGAAAAAATACAACAAAAATGCCCCTGTGCATGGAAAAATCCAACCTATTTGATTAAAATGCAAAAATGAATATGAGGGCAATTGAATATTTTACCAAACATCAATAAGTGGGCTGTTTTGTAATTATCTTGCACCTGCGAAAGCTAAGTTAAAACAGAGACTTCACTTCACCACACCCAACTCAAATCAACCTAAATCATAGGCATTTTTAAAACAGAAAAGGAAGAAGAGTTTTCTGGAGCTAGGAATAAAAGAGAAAGGAAAGGTTTTAAAACCTATGTCATCCCAAGGTTGCTCCTACTAGCTCAAGGCACACTTCACACAAGGTCATAACTCACATCACCACATAATATCACATGAAACCACAAGGTTCGTAACCACAAGATCACAACCACCACATGAAATGATATGACCATATTACAACAACACCTAACACATGACATGATATGATATGCATGCAAGCAAGGGGAGAAATAATGATGAGCCAACACATGAAATGATAGAAGCAATAGGACTCTCTCATAATATGTCAAGGTGGTCCCACATGGAAGGTTACAAAAAGGGAAGGCTTTACACTTGGGGCACTACAATCCTGGGTTGTTGCTCTCTCTCTGTGAAGAGCAGCATGCAACACCACTCCTCATTAGCATTGTAATCATCGATGGCCACACACACAATGTAATGGACGAAAGTTTTCTGAGTCTATATAACTAACCTCGATGGTGAGTGCTACGGCAACAAAAGTCCTTCCCCGGCAACGCCAGGAATTCTTCTTGCTACTTCTCTTGTTTGCGTCGGTTTTTCCCTTGAAGAGGAAAGGGTCATGCAGCACAGGAGCAGTAAGTATTTCCCTCAGTTTGAGAACCAAGGTATCGATCCAGAAGGAGGGTCTCGTCAAGTCCAGAGTACCTGCGCAAACACAAACGAGCTTGCACCCAACGCTTCAAAGGGGTTGTCAATCCCTCCAAGATTGTTTGCAAAGTGAGATCTGAAGGCGGAAAGTGCAACGAAGTAAAAAGTGTAAGGCTGGAAATATGGTGTGGAGTAGACCCGGGGGCCATAGTATTCACTAGAGGCTTCTCTCAAAATGGCAAATATCACGGTGGGTGAACAAATTACTGTCGAGCAATTGATAGAACCGCGCAAAGTCATGACGATATCTAAGGCAATGATCATACATATAGGCATCACGTCCGAGACAAGTAGACCGATACTTTCTGCATCTACTACTATTACTCCACACATCGACCGCTATCCAACATGCATCTAGTGTATTGAATTCATGACGAACAGAGTAACGCCTTAAGCAAGATGACATGATGTAGAGGGATAAACTCAAACCAATGATGGAAAGCCCATCTTTTTACCCTTGATGGCAACAAGACGATGCATGCCTCGCTACCCCTTCTGTCACTGGGTGAGGTCACCGCACGGTATGAACCCAAAACCAAGCACTTCACCCATTGCAAGAATCATAGATCTAGTTGGCCAAACAAAATCCACAACTCGAAGAGAATTACAAGGATATGAAATCATGCATAAGAGAGATCAGAAGAAACTCAAATAAGATTCATAGATAATCTGATCATAAATCCACAATTAATCGGATCTCGACAAACGCACCGCAAAAGAAGATTACATCGGATAGATCTCCATGAAGATCATGGAGAACTTTGTTCTGAACATCCAAGAGAGAGAAGAATCCATCTAGTTACTAGCTATGGACCCGTAGGTCTATGGTGAACTACTCACGCATCATCAGAGAGGTCATGGTGTTGATGAAGAAGCCCTCCGTATCCGAATCCCCCCTCCGGCAGGGCACGAGAACGTGCCCCAGATGGGATCTTGCGGAGACAGAAGCTTGCGGCGGCGGAAAAGTACTTTCGATGATCTCTTGATTTTTTGTGGAATTTTTGGGGATATATAGGTGCAAAACCTAGGGCAAAGGACGTTCAGGGGGCCCGCAAGCCTGTGGGCCGCGACCTCCTCCCTGGCCGCGGGGTGAGGGCTTGTGGGGCCCCTGGGGCTCCCCTGCCTTGGCTCTCAAGTCTCCTAATCTTCTTCCGTTACGGAAAAATTCTTTTCGGGGATTTTATTCCGTTTGGACTCCCTTTCAAAATCTCCTCTGAAAGGGGTCAAAAACATGGAAAAAACAGGAACTGGCACTTGGCACTGAGTTAATAAGTTAGTCCCAAATAAATATATAAAATGCATGCAAAACATCCAAAGTTTGACAAGATAATAGCATGAAACCATAAAAAATTATAGATACGTTGGAGACATATCAAGCATCCCCAAGCTTAACTCCTGCTCGTCCTCGAGTAGGGAAGTGATAAAGAATGACTTTTTGATGTGGATTGCTATCTAGCATAGTTGTCCTTTGCAACTTCTTTCACGTGACATGAATTTTCAGATCCATAAGATTCAAAACAATAGTTTGCTATTGACATGAAAACAATAATACTTCCAGCAAACTAGCAAGGTAATGATGAACTTTCAAAATAACAAGGCCAAGGAAAGTTATCCCTACAAAATCGTATAGTTTGGCTATGCTCCATCATCCTCACACAACTAATGTAAATCTTGCACAACCCCGGTATTGGCCAAGTAATTGTTTTCGCACTCTTACTTTCTCAAACTTTTTATAACTATCACGCAATACATAAGCGTGAGCCATGGATATATCACTATAGGTGGAATAGAGTGTGGTGGTGGTTGTGAGACAAAAAGGAGGAGATGGTCACATTCACTCGGCGTATCAAAGGGCTATGGAGATGCCCATTGATAGATATCAATGTGAATGACTAGGGATTGCCATACAAGAGATGCACTAGAGCTATAAGTATGTGAAAGCTTGAAAGGAGAACTAGTGGGTGTGCATCCAACTTGCTTGCTCATGAAGACCTAGGGCAATTTGAGGAAGCCCATCATTGAAATATACAAGCCAAGTTTTATAATGAAGATTCCCACTAGCATATGGTGGTGACAAAGCAAGAAGCTCTCAATCATGAAGAACATGGTGCTATTATGAAGCACGTGTGTGGAAAAAGATAGTAGCATTGTCCCTTCTCTCTTTTTCTCTCTTTTCTTTTTTTTTTCATTTGGGCTCTTAGGCCTCTTTTTTCTCTCTTTTTTATTTTTGGGCTCTTTGGCCTCTTTTTTTTAATTTCCTCACATGGGACAATGCTCTAATAATGATGATCATCACACTTTTATTTACTCACAGCTTCAAAGCTCAAAATGATGATGACTCTTATAGGAAATGCCTCCGGCAGTGTACCGGGATATGCAAGTATCTAGCATGGCGTATGACGTTGAATCATCTCGCTAGCTATCTTACGATCATGCAATGGCAATATGAGAGTGACGACACAAGTCATAAGACAGAACTGTGGGAGTTGCATGGCAATATATCTCGGAATGGCTATGAAAAGGCCATAGTAGGTAGGTATGGTGGCTGTTTTGAGGAAGGCATATGGTGGGTTTGTGCACCAGGGAGAATTGCGCGGTACTAAAGAGGCTAGCAATGGTGGAAGGTGAAAGTGCATCTATAGCATGGACTCACATTAGTCATGAAGAACTCACATACTTGTTGCGAAAGTTTTTATTAGTAATCGAAACAAAGTGCTAAACGCATACTCCTAGGGGAAGGGTTGGTAGGTGTTAACCATCGCGCGATCCCGACCTCAACAGAAAGGATGACAATCAATAGATCAATTATGCTCCGACTTCCTAACATAGCGGTTCACCATACGTGCATGCTACGGGAATCACTAACTTCAACACAAGTATTTCTAGATTCACAACACCCTACTAACATAGCTCTTAATATTACCAAATCCACGTCTCAAAACTAACTGAGAGGAATCAAGACTTCTCTTTCTACTCAATGCACATGACGATGGAGGTTTTTGCATCCTCTTTGGGTACCTATCACCTTTGGGACTATTTTCAAAGCATAAGCCAACTACCAAGTCATGCACCGCCGTGCTCTAAAAGATATAAGTGAAGCACAAAGAGCAAAAGTATCTAGCTCAAAAGATATAAGTGAAGCACTATGAGCATTCTAGCAAAATCACGATGAGTGCATGTCTCTCTCTCTTAAAAAGGTGTGGAGCAAGGATGATTGTGACACAAAAAAAAAGACTCCTACGATACAAGACGCTCCAAGCAAAACACATATCATGTGGTGAATAAAAATATAGCTCCAAGTAATGTTATCGATGGATTGAAGACGAAAGAGGAGATGCCTTCCCGGGGCATCCCCAAGCTTAGGCTTTTTGGTGTCCTTGAATTTGGCTTGGGATGCCTTGGGAATCCCCAAGCTTGAGCTCTTTCCACTCCTTATCTCTTTGTCCATGAGAACATCACCCAAAACTTGAAAACTTCAAAACACAAAACTTAAACAAAAACTCGTGATAACATTAGCACAAGAAAAAAAAACTACCACTTATTTTGGTACTGTAGCAAAAATCATAGATCTAGTTGGCCAAACAAAACCCACAACTCGAAGAGAATTACAAGGATATGAAATCATGCATAAGAGAGATCAGAAGAAACTCAAATAAGATTCATAGATAATCTGATCATAAATTTACAGTTCATCGGATCTCGACAAACACACCGCAAAAGAAGATTACATCGGATAGATCTCCATGAAGATCATGGAGAACTTTGTATTGAAGATCCAAGAGAGAGAAGAAGCCATCTAGTTACTAGCTATGGACCCGTAAGTCTATGGTGAACTACTCACGCATCATCGAAGAGGTCATGGTGTTGATGAAGAAGTCCTCTGTATCCGAATCCCCCCTCCGGCAGGGCACTAGAACGTGCTCCAGATGGGATCTTGCGGAGACAGAAGCTTGCGGCGGCGGAAAAGTACTTTCGATGATCTCCTGACTTTTTGTGGAATTTTTGGGGATATATAGGCGCAAAACCTAGGGCAAAGGATGTCTAGGGGGCCCACAAGCCTGTGGGCCGCAGCCTCCCCCCTGGCCGCGGGGTGAGGGCTTGTGGGGCCCCTGGGGCTCCCCTGCCTTGGCTCTCAAGTCTCCTGATCTTCTTCCGTTATGGAAAAATTTGTTTCGGGGATTTTATTCCATTTGAACTCTGTTTCAAAATCTCCTCTGAAAGGGGTCAAAAACATGGGAAAAACAGGAACCGACACTTGGCACTGAGTTAATAAGTTACTCCCAAAAAATATATAAAATGCATGCAAACATCCAAAGTTTGACAAGATAATAGCATGAAACCATAAAAAATTATAGATACGTTGGAGATTTGGATCCAAAACCATCAAAAATAATAGCATGAAACCATCAAAAACCCTCCACCAGATATCATCACCAGCTCTGGATCCAAAGGTTCCTGGCTCAGGTTAAAGTCCTCCCCTATCCTCTCCTTCCCCTCCTCCTTGTATCTCACGAGCTTGTTGTGGGAGGAGATGTTGGTGAACTTCTCTGGATGATCAAGGTCAGACTCAGAGAATGCCTTAACCTTCTTGTAGGAGGTAGTATGGGCGATGCCATAGAGGTCGCACACCCCTGACACCTTCATGTTATTGTGATGTGCCAAAAAGAGAAAACAAAGTATTAGTAAAGGGCTCAATTTAGCATGAAGAATGAATTGCATGAATCATGCAAACCACATACTGAGTTACGTCCAAACTGAAATAAGTTGGCGCTCCCTTGATGGTGTGGCATACCAACCATTTGGGCACACCGGTCCTTCACATTGTCGTGGACGGCTTGCCATTAGCCTGTGCATCACTCATCCACCAATGCCTCCCAATAATCCATCTTATCCGCACACCATCTCGGGGGCACCTATAAGTTAGTAAAGATAAATTTGAGCGCTACGACTACGAATCAAATCAAGAAAACTAAGTACACTCCCTTAAGAATAGGTAATTACCTTCATGTACTGCTCCTTCTTCACAAAATTTCTACGGCACTCCGACTTGTCCTTCTTAATACTACGCGGTGCGTAGTAGTAGTCTCGAACATTCTACGACTGAGCTTCGTGGCGTAAGTTTTGTAATAGTCGCTTGCACTCGGCCTCGATAACCTTGGCCGCTGCCTCCCCATATCCCTCCTCACACCTGTCAAAGAAGACAACACTGATTAGTACAATAATTAGCTATATTGTTAATTTTAGATTGTGTAAAAGGAGAAATTACCCAAAAGCTATTGATCACCATCTCGGCCCTCGTGTGGCACAAGACACCGTTGTTCATATCCTTCGGCGGGGCCTTGGCAACCTTGTAGTACTCCGAGCTAAATCCTAGTGTAGGAACCTCACCCTAACCAGGAACGTGAGAAACCCTGGGAAATTTTACCAAGAAAGCACACCATGGACGGTGTTTGGCTTGAGGACTCCAAGGGGGTGATGCCAACCCCTACAGTATGACAAGGTCAACACATTAGATAATTGAAGAAACTTGAAGGAAAAAGGTACAAAAAGAGTAAATGCACTTACTTTCCCCCTTCACGCCTAATCACTGGCCTCTACCCGCAGGTCGCCCGCACGGTAGGGAGACGTGTACTACCAGGCTGGTACACGGTGACCCCCTCAACAAACTCGCCCTCACTATGAGTACACTCATCCTTTCCACCATCAGCATGGCCACCCAGCCCCTCGGTCTGATCCGGCCAGGTACCCCATCCGGACGTCTCCTCGTTGGTCGAAGCCTCTAGGGCGGGAGTCTCCTGGGACATAGCCCCAGGTATAGGAGTCTCATGGACTGAATCCTCTAGAACCGGAGTCTCATGGACCGAAGGCCGGTCGATCCGAGGCTCCTGGTCTAGAGTCCCCGTAGCCTCCACCTCAAACGTGTCCACCCTAGTAGTCTTGTGCTCGTGTGAATGAGCTAGGGTGGCGGCGAGGACGACATAGCAGTCCACCAAACTCTCCTGCGACCACGTCCTGTACTCTTTGCCTTCTTCCATACCCGACCTCCTCTCTTGATGGCTAATGACGCTGACGAAGAAGCACCTGCGGGTTTCCCCACACTATCTGCCAACACTCTGTAGAGAGATAAGGGTGGAATGGAAGGACCCCTCCCACGGGCCACTGATAAAGAAGTACCTGCCGAGCGATCTGGACCCGCGCCCACCATCTTTCAATACCTTCCATGACAAAGAGTAAAATAAATTAGTACAACATAAAAAATTGAATACCTAACATGAATAATAATATGTACATATATAATTTAAGTTGGGTTGCATACAAAGTAATAATAGTTTGGATGATCAATATATGCCCCGGGATCAATAAATGCATCATCATCATCACTATCACGCGTGTCATCATGAATGACGTGCTCATCGGGTTCACCGACATCAACATGTGGAAGGCCTTTTTGTAATCGGTCAAGCATTAGTACGTCATCCGCAGCAGTAACCTCTTCTTGTTCTGGCTCTGCTGGTTCTGGCTCACGAGTGAAGTCGGATTCATTGTCGCTGTCGACTTCCATTTTCTGGGGTGAAGTAGAGTGGTTCTTGAAACTTTTCTTGGAAAGACGTGTTTCTTGGAAGAATTCTCCGTCATATGTGGATGGGTTAATGTGAGGTTCATAATCCTCTTTATTGGGGGGGGAGGTAGTCTAGCATGTGGCGACACTTCATAAAAAACATCCCAACCATTCAGATTCTCATTAGTTTGGCAGGCCCATGGTAGATAGAAAAGTAGGGTCGCTTGTTGAGTCATAATATAGACACCGGTAACATCTAAATGGGTGCTTTGATTGATTTCGACTAGCCCTATATGTTCATGAGTCCTTCTAGTTTCCTTCGGCTAGAATTGAAGTTCATAAATTTCTTCAACTCTTCCATAATACTCGGTACCTCCTTCGCTGATAGGAGAGACACCACAATTTGTAGATTTCTGGTCGGGCATAGACAACTCTTTGCCAAAGGTACGAAAGTGATACCCGTTGAAGTTGTATTTCTAAAATGAACGAACCTTATAGTCAAAACCATTAGCGGTTTGTCTCAATCCGGCATCGATAGACTCCAAATTAGCCTACAAGTTTGATACGAAACGATTGCTGCATTAGATGCAAGTTAGACCAAGAAATGAAATGGTCCATAATTGATAATTACCGTTTGTCTAAACCAAGAGATGAAACCGGGATAGCCGCCTCCATGCTTTGCCAGAAGCTCATACTCTTCGACGGAATCATTTTGGATCACCGCCCCATACAATAATTTGGCGATGTATCGACTGTATCAAATATCCGGAAATAAGAGCAGTTCAAAGGAATTAGAAGTTGCAGAAAAATGTACCAGAACTTACTCGAGGTACGGCCACACTTCTGTTAGGTTGTTGAAGATATACAACGAAATGATCCGCCATTCTTCGACATCCAACGTTATTCGTTTCGAAGCACCAGCTTTTGCCAGCTTCCCTTTGAATAGGCTGAGGTTGGATCCACCTTTTTAGGGTCACCTTCATTGTACCGAGGCTTCGGATTATGCAAATGACGATTTCTGGCTTTGTAGTGTGCTGTCACAAAGTTTGCCACCTCGTGAGTAATGAATGCCTCGTCCATCGTTGCTTCAATTCTGTATTTATTTTTACATTTTTCTCGAAGCATCTTCTACATCCTCTCAGTTGCAAAGCACCAACTATTTTGCATGGGCCCACCCAATCTTGCCTTGGTTGGGAGATGTAAAATCAAATGTTGCATTGGATTAAAGAAGCCTGGTTGAAAGATCTTTTCTAACTTGCAGAGCAACTCCGATGCCAATTCCTCATGTCATCTACCACGTCAGGCAATAGTTCTTTTGCACAAAGAACACTAAAGAAATAGCTCAGCTCTACCAGTACTTGCCATTCATCCTTGGGAATAAAGCCACTTAACATCACCGACATTACCCGCTCAAGCCATATGTGCCAATCATGACTCTTGAGACCAAATATTTTCAATTTTTCAAGACTCGATCCCCTCTTTAGATTCGCTGCATACCCATCGGGGAACATCAAGTGCATTTTGACCCACAAGATAAATTCCCTCACAGCTGGCCTTCCAAAATCGAACCAGGCCTTTGGCTTCGACCAGTTCTGCTTTCCTTTCGATTATCGCAAGTTTTGTAATGTTCTATGACTAGAGTCTCTTGATCGACTCTAGCCTTAGGATTATCCTTTGAATTCCCCTCTATGCTGAACAATGTACCAAAAATGGCCTCCCTGATATTTTTTAGTGTGCGTCATGTCGATGTTGTGTGGAAGAAGGAGGTCTCTGAAGTAAGGCCGATCCCACAAGCATGTCTTGTGAGTCCAGGCGTGTTCTGAATTATACCCCTTGGAATGCCCTGGACGCTCTGGATCAGGCTCGAGAGTGTTTAACTAATCCAGGATCTGTTGGCCAGTCAACGGAGGTGGTGCCGAGTTTTTGACAACTTTACCTTTGATAAAGTTCTTCTTATCTTTTTTGAATTGATGGCGAGGATCCATGAACTGTCTATGCAAGTCAAAGAAAGAATACTTTGACCCGCGTGCAACCAATGAAACTGAAGAGCTGCCTTGCATGTGGGGCACATGAAACTTCCATGCACACACGAGCCGACGAATAGCGCATACGCCGGCAAGTCATGCATCCAGTACTTGTACCAGATATGCATTGTGAAATTTTCTTTTCTAGCGGCGTCGTATATCTTGAACCCATTATCCCAAGGTTCTTGCAATTCATCCTTAAGAGGCTGCATGTATACATTCATATTCTTCCTAGGATAGTTGGGCCCTGGAATTATCAACGTCATGAATATGTTCTTTCTTTGCATAATCTGTCCGGGGGGGGGGGGGGGGGGGGCACTACTGGAATCAGAGATTTTGCCGTCTGCCTAGTCTTTGCCGTCTGCTAGCTGACGGCAAAGACACTCTTTGCTATCAGCTTCAGCAAAACTGACGGCAAAGAACTGGCTGATGGGAAAGAAGGTCTTTGCCAGCAGTCAACTCTTTGCCGTCTGCCGCACACGACAAAGAATGGGCCAGCAGACGGCAAAGAAGCTCATCTGGCCGGGGGAACCTTAGGTCAAACTACTCCCTTCTTTGTCGTCTGCTGGCTGACGGCAAAGATGCCAGAGGCACACGACAAAGAGTATAGACCCCTTTGCCGTGTGCCAGCAGACGCCAAAGGTCTTGAATCTAGTAACGGTTGTCCCGCCCCCACCGTGGCCCTCTCTCTCTCAAACGGCCCCTCCCTCTCTCTCTCCTCCCCGACGCCCAACGCCGCCACCACTGTCACCTGGCCACCCCCGGCGCCGCCCCGGTGCCCCTGGTGCCGCCCCGGAGCCCCACAACCCCCCGGGGGAGATTGAGTGGAATGAAAAATACAGGCCAACTACTGTATTGGGTTGCCGTCAGACCAAAGGGATTGAACCCATCCGTGGCGATGTAGACTTGAGGATGCCTTGGATCTGCCGCTTTATCCGGATGTAATGCATCAAAGTGCTTCCACGCTTCTGCATCTGATGTGTGTACCGACATCTTATTCCCATCTGCATCTAGTTCGGTTCTTTTGCCCAATTTGTGCAATGTCATCTGTCTTGCCGTCTCTTCGACCATGAAAAGACGTTGAAGCCTTGGTATGATTGGCATATACCGAAGAACATTAACTGGGATTTTGGTCTGGCTCTTCTCACCCATACTGTTGTCTACCACAACATACCTAGAAGACTAGCAAATGGGACAATAGTTCAAGTCCGCATAGTCAAGCCTAAATAAGGCACATCCTTTCTCACATGCATGTATCTTCTCATAGGGAATCTTAAGTACACATA